>NW_026732817.1:0-398780 GCF_028476545.2 Physella acuta
AACAAACTCGCTCTCTATTAATATAAGATGCCAAATAAAACACTGAGATTTCATGCATATTTGCAAATGAACAAACTAGCAAGTTATAAATTTAAGATGCGCAATAAAAACACCGTTTAATAAATAATAACCCTAATATATTGCGTTGTTTAATTATTTGCAACAAGCCGACCCGCTATTAAGTTTTATTTTCTACTTTTCAGTAATTCATAATTTGTGAATTCGACAGTACCAATGCTGTCACTGAAAATACTTGCTTTAAAACACTAACCCCCCCCCCCCCCCCCCCCCCCCCCCCCCCGTGAAAGCAACCTCCTCTTAGTTACCTCACCTAAGTTTAAAATAGTTTCAAACTAAATTATCTGCCCCTAATAGGCGTCACTAAACCCGGCTCTACGATTGTAAACATTTAGCGCGAACCACAGTTCACCAGACCATGTGGGGATGGGAGTGGTTGCGACATGCATAGAGAGGAAGAGAGGGGACTGCTAGGTGCGGTTACAGCTAGGTGTTTTCTAACGTCTCCAGGAAGAGATTTATATATATAGATATTTATTTGTATTAGTTGCTTCCCATTTAATCATTCATTACAAGTAGGGGAAGCAACTAATACACTAAGTTTTTGATGAAGATTAAAAATTATTATACTATGTAAACAAAATTGTTTGCTTTAGTTATTATATTATTCACATGTATTATATGTTAATATGAACTATTATGTCACATTTGATAATTTTTATTTTATTTTAAAATATTTAGCCTGCTCTAATTTGTATAGACACACATTAGCTCAATGACCTGCTAAATGTTTGAACTACTGAAATTGACACTTGAATTATGTAAGTTATATTTTGATCACTGAAAATCAAGGGAGATTGTTTCACCATGTTTTAGAAACTTTTGTATTGAACCAAAGTTGTGGGAAATATGTACAAGCGCTCATATACCACAAAAATGCTCTTTATTAATTGTTTACGCAACTAATGTGCTTTTTTTCAGCTAAAACTGTTTTGAAAATGCATTGAATTGTCATGTTTTTACATTTGAAAAAAAAATATTTAGAGTAATCTTATACAAATTTTATTTATGCAAGCACACACCCATTTTGAACACGTGTTTGGAAAATGCTCTGTTAATAAATGTTTGGTGATCATTGTTTCACCTTATTTTAATTTTGTTTTATCCAACTTCTGTATTGAACCAAACTTGTTGGAAATATGTACAAGCACTCGTATACCACAGAAATGCTCTTTATTTGTTTGTATTTTCGGAAGGGGGGGGGGGGGAGCCCCACCGAAGAAAGTCTACCGCCCCCCGCTCCCGAGCGAAATTAAATGTATATAGAAAATATAAACTTTTAACAGTGTCCGCCCCTTTTTATACTACGTCATTCTTTATGATGTATTTTTTTTTTAAATAATGATTAAGAGAATTAATTTCTTTTTAATTTCTTTAATGCAAATCTATTTAAAAAGTGCTTAAGACCACACATATTTGGCTATTTTAAAAAGGGAAATAAGGCTTGGAAGTGATTTAAACGTGTGCCTATTTTTTACAATGGATTAAAAACAAATGGAAAAAGAATAAACAAGTTCGTTGGATGGTGTCTATAGAATAAAGATAATCCAACCGCATCTACAGAATTCTTTTAACAAAACAACCATCAAGTCAAAAATGAAAGAAAATTAACTTTCTTAACTAAAAACAAAAATTGATTATGGTCGGCTGTTGGCCCCTAAAAGATGTGCCCCTCCTCCCGCATTGCGGGGTCTGGCGGCACTGTAGTTCCGCCCCTGCCCATTAACCCCCCACCCACACACACATATACACAATTTTTTACCCCAACAACCCCTTCCCCCCTACTCTAAAACTATGGAACTGAAGACAGCATGAAGCCTAACAAATAAAGCACACCAATTTAGGAGACGACGATGACGACACGGTAAGGAAGGACGAACGAAGGACACAGCACAGTGGACGTGTGGAAAGTTAAACAACAGGCCAGACAACCCATGGGAAGGTGAGCGACAACGACCGATATGTACTAAAGACTTACAGAGGACATAACCTTAGGAACCATGCGGCGACTGATAGAAGACTGGTCAAAGGGAAACAACAAATAAAATACACACATTGTACATTAGAAGATGTTATATACCTTGGTCCCCTTGTTAGGTAAAACAACGCATTAGACACAATACTGATGGGACGGAGTGGTCTAGCGATAGAGAGCTGAACTGCTAACCCGTAAGTCTCAAGTTTGAATCCGAGTTCAAACCTGTAGCCCGTCCCTGAGTCCACCCAACTCTGATGGGTACCTAACTCACGTTAGGGAAAGTAAAGGCGGCTGGGAATAGTGTTGGAAGTTTTGTTAAAGTTCATTTTTTTGGAATATACTATACGAGCTGACCCGCGACGTAATATACGCCTCCATCTAGTTGTTTTAGTTTTCATAATTCGTGAATTCAACACTATAAAAACTATATAAAAAAACTCGTATAGACAAACCCATAACGTGTAGAATTCTCCATTTTAGATTTAATGCCGGCGTAAAATTGGCTGACGGACAATTCATCGCAGAACATCCCTCGACGGAATAGATACAATAGAATTTTTGTTTTTAGTTGTTTCCCATTTTTAAGTTTATAGCAACCAAGGGAAACAACAAATTTCAATAATTTTTGGCTGATAACAAAAGTAATAATACAGTACAAACTTAAATGAGTGTTTAATTTATTATATTTTAGACAGCGGTTAATAAGTGTTTAAGTAACAATATGTCTATTCTTGATAAATTTCGAATCTCTGAATAATAAAAGGGCTCTAAAATATCTCCGAAAGCATTAGCTCATTGCCCGGCTGAATTTTTCAAGAAGGAAAACCATCTCAGTCATTAAACCCCTGTTACCATTATTTAGTTAAAATTTTGGATCCCATGTAACCAAGGGACAAAAAAATCTACCCCCTCATCTCTCCCACTCTATCCACTATACCCCCCCCCCTCACATCAGGGGTCGGCAACCTTTTGAGACCGAAGAGCCGCCAACATTTTTGTTTCAATATTATGATCTTCAATTATATATATATATATATATATATATATATATATATATATATATATATATATATATATATATATATATATATATATATATATATATATATATATATATATATATATATATATATATATATATATATATATATATGTATTTGTGTTTGTGTGTGTGTGCTTGTGTGTGTATGTGTGTGTGTCTGTTTATCTTTTATGCATCGCACACCTTTCATCCGATCGCCATGAAACTTTGGGAAGTTTTGAGAATACTCATGGTAAAGTTTTTCGAATTCGCATGAGCGGCGCCCCGGTAGCGCGCGATTCAATTCTTCTCTTTGTACTGTATATAAAAATAAAAGTCGATTGCGGTTCGACACCATTCATCCGATCGTCATGAAACTTTAAAGAATTAATTAACACACTTCAGGGAGGTTTGTATAAAAAATCATTTTTAATTTTTTATGAGCGGCGCCCTGGTGGTGCATTTTTTGTCAATACACCTTTTGGCGCCCTGAGTTTCAGAGCGGCTATGTTATTACTTGGCATCCGTTAATCGGACGTCCTGCGTAGCGGGTAAGTGGTACTACTATATTCAGCGGCAAAACTGCAACAGGCGCAACCACCGGTGCCTCGACTATTACACGACCCGAAGCAGCCCGGGCTCGCCTGCGAACACTATGGCGCATACGTTCAATTTTTAAAAAAAGCTGTACACTATAGACACGATGAGCAACAATACGTTCATTTTAAACAGCGCTATAGGTTATGGATACAATGGGTTGCTTTAGTCGCTAACTAAATCGAATCAGGTTTCTCTCCAGGGTGCGATTTGGCGCCCAGGTCTATCCCGCGAGCACTAAACGCCTACCTTAGTTTTAAGGAGCACCCTATAATACGGCATTCGATGATTTTAAACCGAGCTAAGGGCAGTACGCGGTATCCCTGCGTTAGTGTAATCAGGTTCACGAGAGCGCCACTTTCCGTCCTCGATAGTTAGGCGGTGAGTTAGTAACGGGGATATTACGGTGAGTGATTAACTCACACTCAAGGCTTTCATACAGCACGCCATGGTGGTAGGCGGTAGTGTAGGTAAGCCCGTGCACCGATAAATATGATCCAAACACGGGCATTGTTTACTTTTATATAAATCAGCTTTAGAAAACAAGGAAGTACTTTAAAATAGGGAGTCACTAAATATTGTAATAGAATAGCGAGTGTTTATTGTTTATATGTATTATTATATCGTTCATTACCGAGTGTTACACACTAATAAATTAATAATAAAATAATTTTAATAATTGTGCATCGAGCTGAAGAGCCGCATCTTGACATCAAAAGAGCCGCACGCGGCTCGCGAGCCGCAGGTTGCCGACCCCTGCCCCACATGATAACCCCACAATCCCTTTAACTGTACAACGACCCCACCACCCACCGCAACATCAATATCCAGAACTTATTTAACGTGGGGCGCCGTGATTTTCTTACAGTTTTTAATAATGTTGACTCTCTACAAGCTCCCTAATAAAACTCAATAGTATTATCTAATCAATAGTAATATAACTTTTACATCTTATATTAACAATGACCGATAAAAAACTTTTACTTCGGCGCCCCACGTTTTTCATCGCTTATAGTAGAGTGATAGCTTGCATTATTGTGATGTATAAAATTTATTTTCTACTTTTTAGTTCAATCAGAAAACGTGGGTTTTTAAAAACTTTTTTAATGATAATTATTTTATTAGCATAATTTAACACCATGACTTATTTAAGCCTTGTTTAAAACATTTCTGTTCAACAGCCAACCTTGTTTTATTCTAATGTAAATTATTCTAGTACTCTCCTCCGTTCTACATTTAATAAAGAATAAACTAGATGTGTGCTAATGCAAGTAGTATTGTACTTTCTCGTACACAGAGTATAGAGAAACTATTGTAATTGTGCACACTAATTTAATACAATTTTGACAGTTTGTACCGTTTTACACCTCTCTACTTTAACGTATACGCAGTATAAAGGATGTATTACAATCTAGCAAAAACAATCTAAATCGAGATCTGGCAAACTTGGACATTTAACAACCACCCGGACCACAAAAAAACGTAGTTTTGTAATCCTGTCCTTTATTGTTAGCTTGACAAGAGTTTATATATAAGTATCATAGCAAATATGTAGTTTTCTCTAAGCTTTGGAACGATTTCAAGTAAGCGTAACTGGTGCTTACTTTACTTCCGGTTTAACAAATGCCTATATAAATATCTATATATATAAATCTCTTCCTGGAGACGTTATAAAACACCTAGCTGTAAACAACTTTATAATTTGAAACTTTTATTATCCTATTTAATAATTAAATATCATACTGTAATAAAAGTGTAACACATATGGTTACCAGCCAAGGGGGATAAAAATATGAAGTTTTAATTCATTGAGTTGCGGCCCCTGTGGTGCTGTGGCTCTGTGGACGTTGTTGTTTTTTTTTCATGCTTTTGTGAGCAATGTTACCTGTGTCCCATGTCATGTGACATGGGACTGTGGGTAGTTTCATGCCTAGCCGTGTCGCACACGCAAGCCTGCTGTCTGTGGACACGATGACCAAGATGTAGACCTAATGAAGGGCTACAGTTTGGTTTTGGATTTGATTTGATTTTTCTTCTTGGCTAGTTTGTTTTGTACTACTGTGTTGCATCGTCGTCATGGCTTGATGCTGTAAATAAAGCGAGTACTTGACAACAACTGTCGGTGTCGGTGTGTACTTAATCTCAGGGTCAGCCCGTCTTAACCACAACACATCAGTGGGTAAAAGCATCCCCACTGAGTGAGGGTTACAAAAGATTAAAAAAACGAGGGTTTTGTCACCCGAACCTTATTGTTACTTACGAATATACGAGAAAGTTTAATGGCGATCACTTCCGCTTTATTTTGTTTTGCCCCAGAAAGTGCTAGACCAGCTTGACCTACACGGCCAAGTTTAGCTTTAATTAAAAAATGTCAAATTATAATGGTCAATTTAATTTAGACATCATTAGTAACAGAACAGTTGAAGTAACCTGTGTACGCAGTAAATGATTGACAACAGTGTGAAACACGGATTTTAAAACTCAGTAAATCAAAGCGATCAATGAACAAGACATTGAGATATACATCATATTTAATTATAGGGACGCTAATCTATGTTACAAGTCTGATGACCTTTTGTCTTGTAAGGGTTTACAACCGGCAAGTAAAATTAATAATCAGGTCCGATGACTCGGGTCAACCCAATGTCCGCAGTTTACGGCCTGTAGTAAAATTATATGTTACTCAATATAACACAAAGTTAACTGTAAGCGTAGGCTACATGTATATTTCTTAGTGTTTACAAATACTTGGTAACATTGATAACTGTTTTATTACTTACAAAGTTTTACAGTAAATAGAGACGAACTAAGTAAATAATTCAATAACATAGAGTTAGTAGGATAGCTGGCCCTCAACTTGGGCAGTGGCAAGCATGAAATTGTTGCCACGGGGCTGTACACAGCACGGGTGTGGGGCTGGGCCTGTTGCCCAAGCGGCTGTCAGCTGTCCGTATACTTTCTATTTTACCTATTCTCAATCTTCTCTGATTAGTGTGTTTATTCTATTTAAGTTAAAGTTGTTTTTTACAGTATACTATTTTATGAGGTTTGAAAATGAAATAATATAAATATTAATATTTGTACATGAAAATCGAGAGCCGCACATTGACATCCAAAGAGCCGCATGCGGCTCCATGACAAGTGAAGAATTCTCCATTTTAGATTTCATGGCGGAATAAAATTAGTCGACGGGAAATACATCGAGGTACATCCCTGAACAGAACAGACACAAAATAATATTTCGTTGTGTTAGTTGTTTACAAATATTTAAAATTTATAGTAACAAGGGGAAACAACAAACATCATAAATTTAGGTATGTGAGAACAAAAGTAATATTACAACATAGATTAAAATTATTGTTTTAATTGTCATATAAAACGCAGAAAATAATATTCTTTACCTAATGTTTTGTCTATTATGGATATGATATGGATTTCTGAAAAATTAATTTGCTCTAAAGTATGTTGAAAAACATTAGCTGAATGACCGGCTTCAATTTTCCAGATGGTAAACCATCACGTTATCGATTTCACTTGAATGAATATAAACATTTGTTAAATTTTGGATCCCTTGAAAACAAGGGACAAGTTGAAAATGAAAATCTGTTTTTGTTCATATGCGAAATGTAGCTGCACTTGAAGTTTGCAAACAACTATTTTATCAGCATTATTTAATACCATGATTAATTTAAGCCTTAGACAGTGCGTTAATTGTACAAGCCACTATGTCACATGACCAGCAACTTGTGTACTGAAATAACTTAGCAAAAGGGTGGGTGAGGGTAGGGAGTGGGGGGGGGGGGGGAGGCGGGAGATGAGAATGCGGGTAACTGGAAGGCTCGTAGACAAAGGCAAAATGGCGGTATAAATTTTAACCGTAACAGATAATTAATTCTAACAAAATATATAAAATATATAATTGATGTCGCCAAAAGAACGACTGAGAACCAAAAAAAAAAAAAGCGCAAAGATTGCTAAACATTGAAGTGCAACATATCATCAAATAACAAGAGTATAAAATGAACTCTCAGATGTACGTTGATATACTCATGCAGCTGTTAAATGACGCTCTCTCAGAATTGTATGAGCCGGCCACAGATCGAAACGTTACAAAATCTACGGATGAAAACACCAACATCAGTATCGTGAAACCCAAGCTTTCAGTCGAAACATTTTCTACATCGTTATCGATAAACAATAAGACATTGTGGCTATCTTGCTACTGTAAGATAGAGGAATAATGTGCCCTAACTGCTAGACACATCCATGACATGTGTAAAATTCTCCATTTTAGATTTCATGGCGGAATAAAATTAGTCGACGGGAAATACATCGAGGTACATCCCTGAACAGAACAGACACAAAATAATATTTCGTTGTGTTAGTTGTTTACAAATATTTAAAATTTATAGTAACAAGGGGAAACAACAAACATCATAAATTTAGGTATGTGAGAACAAAAGTAATATTACAACATAGATTAAAATTATTGTTTTAATTGTCATATAAAACGCAGAAAATAATATTCTTTACCTAATGTTTTGTCTATTATGGATATGATATGGATTTCTGAAAAATTAATTTGCTCTAAAGTATGTTGAAAAACATTAGCTGAATGACCGGCTTCAATTTTCCAGATGGTAAACCATCACGTTATCGATTTCACTTGAATGAATATAAACATTTGTTAAATTTTGGATCCCTTGAAAACAAGGGACAAGTTGAAAATGAAAATCTGTTTTTGTTCATATGCGAAATGTAGCTGCACTTGAAGTTTGCAAACAACTATTTTATCAGCATTATTTAATACCATGATTAATTTAAGCCTTAGACAGTGCGTTAATTGTACAAGCCACTATGTCACATGACCAGCAACTTGTGTACTGAAATAACTTAGCAAAAGGGTGGGTGAGGGTAGGGAGTGGGGGGGGGGGGGGAGGCGGGAGATGAGAATGCGGGTAACTGGAAGGCTCGTAGACAAAGGCAAAATGGCGGTATAAATTTTAACCGTAACAGATAATTAATTCTAACAAAATATATAAAATATATAATTGATGTCGCCAAAAGAACGACTGAGAACCAAAAAAAAAAAAAGCGCAAAGATTGCTAAACATTGAAGTGCAACATATCATCAAATAACAAGAGTATAAAATGAACTCTCAGATGTACGTTGATATACTCATGCAGCTGTTAAATGACGCTCTCTCAGAATTGTATGAGCCGGCCACAGATCGAAACGTTACAAAATCTACGGATGAAAACACCAACATCAGTATCGTGAAACCCAAGCTTTCAGTCGAAACATTTTCTACATCGTTATCGATAAACAATAAGACATTGTGGCTATCTTGCTACTGTAAGATAGAGGAATAATGTGCCCTAACTGCTAGACACATCCATGACATGTGTAAAATTCTCCATTTTAGATTTCATGTTGACGGAAAATTCATTGCGACAGAACCCTGTACGGAATAGAGACAACAAGACATTTGGAACACCAATCGACGGGTTTTTTGACGATAATTGACGGCAGTAAAACACAAGTGGCAATTTTAGTTCAAGGAGGGAGAAAAAGTAAAATGTAAACAAACAAGGAAACACAGTCAAAAATCAGCAATCCGCAGAGTCCTGTAAAAATGATTGAGAATAAAAGTATATGTCATAAAGAAATATCATTGTAAATAATTTTAATACAAAAGTGAAGAAGTTAATACGTTGATTTACATAAAAAAAAACGTGTCTGAGGCGAAAAGAAAAAGATAAAGTGTCTGTAATCTTTACTACGAATAAACAAAAAAATGACAACAAACAAGGAAGTAACATCACCCAAAAAAACTCAGAAATTAAGTATAATGTAAATGATTGGGAATGAAGTATAAGAATGTGTGAGAAAGAAATATTATTGTAAATCAATGACGTTCTCACAAGCTTTTGATGAAAATCGTATTTCAAAAGCAAATAACGTTATAAGCTAACACCCTAAAAGTTACGTGGTTGAGGCGAAAATAAAAATTTAAATATAAAGCGGAAGTGATCTCCACTAAACTATGTTTATATTGCTATATAAAAGCTGGCAGCATATCTTGTCTGAAAGAAAACATGCAGATCGTTAAGGCCAGAAATTAATATATATATATATATATATATATATATATATATATATATATATATATATATATATATATATATATATATATATATATATATATATATATATATATATATATATATATATATATATATATATATATATATATATGTATATATATATATATATATATATATATATATGTATATATATATATATATATATATATATGTATATATATATATATATATATATATATATATATATATATATATATATATATATGTGTGTATATATATACATATACATATATATATATATCTATATATATATATATATATATATATATATATATATATATATATATATATATATATGTATGTATAAAAGGGGGAAGCAAATGATAACCTACGTTTTCTTAAGAGAAACAAAAATAATATTACAATGCAAACGATGTTGAGTTAAGTGCTAGCGTAGGCCACATGAGCGTTGTATTAGTTTTCACAAGTATTTGGTAACATTCATATTTATTTATGAGTTAAAACGTTTTCCAGTAAATAAAAAAGTAAATATTCTCTTGTACCTATTGCGTCCTGAGATGTGTATATCAACGTACATCTACGAGTTCCTTTTATAAAGTTGTTATTTTCTTATAAGGTTCACTTAAATTTTTAACAATCTTTGCGTTTTTACTTTCTCGTATATACGAAGTATAGAGAAAGTATTGTAATCGTGCACAAAAATCAATTGAAATTTTAACAATTTTTACCGTATTACACCTCAGTCCTTCATCACATCCGAAGTATAGAGGACTTATTTTAATCGGGCAAAAATTATCAATCCAGATTTATCAAAATTAAGAGGTTTTATGCGTAATCCAGTTTGAAAAACTGGGCGTTGCAATTCTGTCCGTATGTCTGTGTGTGTGTGTGTCTGTGTGTGTGTCTGTCCGTGTGTAAACACGATAACTTGAGTACCGTTACAGCTAGGTTGATGAAATTTCATATATAAGTATTTCATCAAAATCGTAGATCCGTATCAACTTTTGAGCGATTTCCGATAACCGGAAGTGGTACTTTTCCTACTTTGAATTTTTTAAAAGCCTATAACTTGAGTACTATTTCAGATAGATAAATGAAATTTCACATGTAAGTAAAAGATCTATGTCTCTACCTTCTGTTAAATTTTGAGTAATTTCCGTTGACTGGAAGTAGTAATTTACGCTACTTCCGATTTCTCAAAAAACTAATGTAAATTTTAAAAGTACTAATAATATTGCGCACTATTATGCGCTTTTTTATTTCGCGTTCACTTGGTGTGCAATTAATTTGTCTACGAAATTTTATTCTATTTTTAAAACTTTAAGTATTTAAAATGGATTAAAAATCATGTCTATAGCCCGAGTTCCCATCCCCTGTTATTTTATATAAAAATATTCGAGAAAGTTTAGGGGAGATCACTCCCGGTTTATTTCTCCTTCAGTCATTCTGAGGCGAAACAAATCTACAATGAGTAATTATTTCCTCTATACTTTCTATATACGAGAATGTAAATGGGTACTTGCATTACCACCCAACTAGTGGATTCTCCGTTAAATGGAAAACCGAGGAGAGTACTAGAACAGCTTTACATAAGAGGCAAATAAGGTTGACCGTTGAAAAATATATAAGAAACTTTTTAAACAAGGCTTACACAAATCATGGTATTTTTTTTTTTAATTGAATTATTTGTTTCCACACACAAGAACTGATAACTTACACTTTCGTCCTGTCCCTTCAATTTTTTGATTAGTTTAGTAGAAAATGTTAATGAATATCTCATCACAAAACATACAGCTATCCGAGTTATGTAGAAACATGTGTTGAGGAAACAATTATTTGTTATCTTCATGTATGCAGCGTGTCTTGATGTCATGTTGGGATTTGCCTGATTGCTCCTCCAGCACATAATCTGTAGCTGTTTTTCCAACCTTGAGAACATATGACCACTTCTCATTGGTGAACTTAGACACTGCCCATTCAGTCTCCTTGAACATGAATGGCTGCCATATGCCTTGTGTGTTGGGAGTGTCTGTATGATTATTTTTAATCATTCTAACAATCTGAACACCTGACCTGGTTCTCAGGTGTTCACTCCACTTACATATTTCAGGGGCTAATTTAGATGACATTCCCAGGATCTGCTTGCCACCATTTAAATATTGACGGTGATCTGTTTCGTCTTGGTCAGGGGTCGGTAACCTTTCGAGGCGGTAGAGCCAAAAGTTATAATTTACAAAATTTCCTAGTTTTTCAAAGAGCCACTAATTTTTTCTTTCAATATTATGGTATGTGATTAGGATTAGGTAAATACATTTAAAATAAATGTGTTTTAGTATTAAATACTATTTATTTAATATACAAACATACACATGTGTGGCGCAGAACTTAAGAAAGTATTTTTGCTTACTCTGCTAGTATTATAAAATCAAATTTTATAAGTAGGCCTATAACACTATCCCACCCCATTTTTTTTAAAGGTTATAACTAAAAAAAACTATGTTACTCAAGTCAAATGAATGCACGCAGACACATAAAAATGCCTTCCGAATAAAAAAGAACAATTACTATTTAAAATATTAGAAACAAAAGTAAAATGTGCATTTCCGTAGTGGAAAGCATGGAACCACTGCCACTGGGCTGGGCCTTGTGCCCAAGCAGAAGCCAGCAGTCTGTATACGCTCTACTCCACATATTTTTTATTGTTTTTATCTTTTTTGAAGTTGTTTTTTTTTACACACGATTACTCAACCTCATCTGCCAATCAACAACAAATCAACTATCGACCTTGCTAAAATGATTCACTTTGAACTTGTCATCCCAAATACAAGACAATACAGACAACGAACTTTCCACATTACGCTATCCCAGGGGTCGGCAACCTGCGGCTCGCGAGGCGCATGCTGCTCTTTTGATGTGAAGATGCGGCTCTTCAGCTCCTTGCAAAAATATCAATAATTATTTTATTTTATTTTCAAAACTCAAAAAAATATTGTTCTACAACACTCAGTAATAAACGATATAAAAATACATATAAACGATATACATTCACTATACTATTAGACTATTTAGTTACTTCCTATGTCAATGTACATACTATTAAATCGTCCATCCCAAATTGAAACATTCAACTTCATAACACAAATAAACTAAACGAGCTAAATGTAAAACTGCAAGGAAAGGAAAACCCAGCCTATGCCTTGCTTGAAGAAGTTGTTAGTTTTGGAGAAAAAAACGTTTTGTGTTGAAGACACGGAGAGCGGTAAATTACTTAATTACGAAAAATCTGAAAAAAAAATCGTTATGAAACCAATATTACTTTCAAAATGAATCACTTTAGCATTATTATAAACACAATGGAGGATCTTTTCACTGAGAGATTTTAGCGATTCAAAACAAATGCAAGTACTTTCAACACAAAAACAAATGAGATTATTTCATTATTTAAAGCAATTTATTTTAAATTATATATATATATATATATATATATATATATATATATATATATATATATATATATATATATATATATATATATATATATATATATATACCTCCTTTTTGTACCGTAGTCATTTGTCAGGATGCTTACTTTTAATAATTCTTAAGAGAAGAAATATTGTTTTAATTCGCTTAGTACAGAACTGTTTTAATTAACTTTATAGGCACCACTATTCGGCTATTTAAAGAAGAGCATTAAGTCATATAAGTGTCTTAAAAGTTTGCCTATATTTCATACTACACATTGTGTACCTTTTTTTTTCCTCTACGCAACAGTGTATGATAATTACTGTAGAACAATCACTGCTGCAGTCGATTTGTTTGCTTGTTTTTGTTTGCACAAAACTACTTGTCTATCAAGGTGTAAAAAAGTAATAATTTGTGTCGGATTTGGCTCCCCCCCTCCCCAAGCGGCCTGTGTTATGCATCAACGACGTTTCTAAATGTTTGCAGTCAGTAAGTATATCCGCAGGTGTAATTGGGTTAATATTGGATATATCATAAAGGAAGCCAACCGGAATATTATATTGTTATATTTGTTGGAACCTCTCTTTCAAAGTCTCAATACCCATATCCAAGATAGTGTTATAGAATTCTACCTAAAATTATGTTTAGGATCTTGTGGTGCTAACAACAAATTTAGTTTGAAAATCTAAATCTCTCCCTGGCTAACGAGATTTCTAATTCAAATTGAGAGAAAACGAGACTTACAAGTTCTATTAAAAATCAAAATTGCAATTAGATAAGCATATGAAATGTTCGAAATTAAAATATCTAGACTAAATATTATATTACTAGAGGCGTAGTTAGGGGAGGGCGCCAAACGGGATAGGTAATAATATAAAGAGATCATTACCGAATTATAGTCGAAATAAAGAATGTTCACTGCTACTTGGCATTACGGACTTATTTAATTGTTTTTTACAGCAATTAGATGACACCAAAAAAAAAAAAAAAATAGGCAAGTGAATGGTAAAATGCGTACGACCTTTCCAAAGTAAGGGGGCACATTTTCACCAACGCGGATAAGTAAATATAGATCTAATTTTAAGAGGGGGCACAAAGTTGATGGTTCGTGTTTAGCATCGAAATAGATTGCTACACATTTGTGTATAGTTTAACATAATCAAATTATTAATTATTAGGTATTTTTTTTTAAATAACGATTACACATTTTTGCGCCCCTATGGATAGCGCCCTAGGCGACCGCCTAGTTTGCTTTATAGGTTTACACGTTCGTAGAATAGGTTAGAATAGTCTCGAACTTGGTGGAGATTGCGTGTGTGAGTTGAGTTCACCCTACTGTATAGCAACCCCGGTGTGTTTATGTTATTGTTGTTGCAAGGTCGAATGCGGGTATAAAAGCGCGAGTGAACGATTGTGGGAGGTCAGCGGGTTAGTTGGTTGCGGTTAGGACGAGGGCTACTCTGGAATGTGAATATTTGAGACCGAATAAAGGTATTGAACGTAAACACGAGTCGTTCTTGAGTTGAAACTAACCAGGACGTAACAGTCCTGTTCCTTGATTTCAATTTATTTTTACATTTGTTTAGTAGAAAATTTTAATCACAAAGCAAAAAGTTATTAGAATTATGTAGAAACATGTGTTGAGGAAACAATTATTTGTTATCTTCATGTATGCAGCGTGTCTTGATGTCATGTTGGGATTTGTCTGATTGCTCCTCCAGCACATAATCTGTAGCTGTTTTTTCCAACCTTGAGAACAGATGACCACTTCTCATTGGGGAACTTAGTCACTGCACATTCAGTCTCCTTGAACATAAATGGCTGCCATATGCCTTGTGTGATGGGAGTGTCTGTGTAATTATTTTTAATTATTCTAACAATCTGAACACCTGACCTGGTTCTCAGGTGTTCGGTCCACTTACAAATTTCTGGGGCTAATTTAGATGACTTAGTAAATTTATAAATTGTGACGTATGGCTCTTCCGTCACTAAGGATTGCGGAATCGTTCGCTTTCCTCATTAACTCATACACTTTAATCCAGGGGTCGGCAACCTGCGGCTCGCGAGCCGCATGCGGCTCTTTTGATATCAAGATGCGGCTCTCCAGCTCCTTGAACAAATACTAATAATCTTAATAAAAAAATAAAATATTTAAAATAAAAAAAAATGTTAGTGGCTCTTTAAAACCAGGAAAATTTTGAAAATTGTAACTTTTGGCTCTTCCGCTTCAAAAGGTTGCCGACCCCTGCTTTAATCGTGTCCCTTTATTTTCAAGGGATCCAAAATGTGTACGTTATTTTTTACATACGTGAGCATACTATGTATTGTTGGTTTCCCATCTGGTAAAATGCAGTCGGTCATCGAGCTAATGCTTTTCTACATACTATAGAGCAAATTTATTATTCAAAAAAATCAAAATTTATCAAAATCAGACAAAATATTAGGTAAGAAAATATTAAGTGCTGCTAAGTATATAATAAATAAAACAATAGTTTTTGTACTTATTGTATTATTACCTTTTTTCTCATACAAAAATGTATATATGTAAGTTGCTTCCCCTGGATTTTATTCGATTTTAATATGGGAAACTATTAGCAAACGGAAATATACTTTTGTTTCTATTCAGTTCAGGGATTTGCCGCGATGCATTTCCAGTCAACTAAATTTACGCCGCCATGAACTCTAAAATGGAGAATTCTACACATGTCATAGATGTGTCTAGCAGTTAGGTCACATTATTCCTCTATCTTACAGTAACAAGATAGCCACATTGTCTTCTTGTTTGCCTATAATGATGTGGATGAGGTATGGCGTATATGTCACAGAGTGCTTGTGTTTCACGATACTGATGTTGGAGTTTTCATTCGTAGATTTAAAGACGTTTCGGTCTGTGGCCAGCTCACAGTTCTAAGAGAGCGTTCTCTAACAGCTCCATGAGTATATACACGTACATCTACGAGTTCCTTTTCTATAGCTGTTATTTTGTGATATGTTTCACTTAAATGTTTTGCAATCTTTGCTCGTTCTGGGGGCGACAAAAGTTACTAAACGCGATTCAGTTTTAAATATTTTGTTTGACTTAATTATCTGAAACGTTAAAAGTGTTAAATCGCCATCTTGCCCTGCCTGCGACCCCACCACTTAACCGCAACTTCATCATTTATATAAAAAAGTCACACCTCTTTTTGTACTATTTTCTGAACTCGAAACTCATATGAATTGTAAATGAATAGATTATTAAAGTTAACGCCAAACTAAATATAATAGTGGATATTTCCCTTTTTAAATTTTTTTAAGATGGAAATTACAAAAAAAATTAAAATAATAACATTGGCTAGATGTGTTTCGAACCCGTACCACCGGTACACTATCATCTTGGCCAGCTGGGAACATACCATAGGGTAAAAATAAACTGGGTTGTATTCCTTGTTTTTGGTAGATCTGTAGATCTCAGTGTTTTCTTCCAGACTTTTTTCTTCGGGGGGGGGGGGGGGGGGGGGCGGAGGCACTTGAAATTTTCGGGGTACACTGTTAAAAGTATTTTTTTAATATAAATTTTAATTCGTTCGGGGGGGGGGGGGGGGGGGGGGCTCTTTCAGAGGCGTAGCGACCCTTCCCGGCGCCCAGGGACAAACTTTCAATTTGGCGCCCACCCCCCCTCGGGAGCAAATTTTCGATTTGCACCCCCCCACCCCTCAACTTTTCGATTTGCACCCCCCCCCCCAACAAACTGCAAAAATGCAGCTATATTTACATTTTAATTTGTTTTTACAACCCATTTTGGCGCCCCCCTAAGGTCGGCGCCCGGGGACATATGTCCCCCTGCCCCCCCCCCCCCCCCCCCCCCCCCCCCCATCGCTACGCCTCTGGGCTCTTTCCCTCCCCACCCCAAGCTACATTTTTAATTTTATCTCTTAATCTTTTATGGATTACCTACTATCCATAATTTAAAAACCCAATAGAGAATAAAAATGGTTTAATTTATTTGTTTTTAATTTTGTAACTTATAAAGTTTTGAAAATGCTGTTATTTGTTTTTTGTTCAATGTTTGTAAATCCCAAAAGATGTTCATCTTTTTTAATTGATGAAACTGAAAAATTAATAATTACTCAATTTTTTTATTACATAAGTATAGTATAGTTATAATGAACACAATAAAAATAATAATCATTCAATATGCTTATAACATTTTTTTTTAAATTAACGTATTTTAGTATTAATTAATCAATCTATATATCATTTTCTTCATGGAGACCATAGAAAACACCACTCATCTTAGCCACCACCCTCATCCCCACCTGTCAGGTGAGCTGTGGTTCAACCCGAATGGTTACAATAGTAGAACCGGTTTGAATAAGTGACGGCTATTAGGGGCAAATAATTTAGTTTTTAAACGATTTGAAACTAAAAGGAGATAATAAGTTCTGCTTTATATTGTCATTGTCGTCTGTAAACGGCTGATTTCACTGGGCGGGTGGGGTGAGGGGGGTGGGGTGCAGGTTGGTGGCGTAGTGTGGAATTCACAAATTATGAATTGTTAATAAGTAGAAAATAAAACAACTAGATAGTGGTGTATGCTACGTAGCGGGTTAGTTCGATTATTATATTTTTCCCAAAACTGTTATGCTCGCATTTTTTTTTTACAAATGCATACATATATTGGTTTAAAAAAAATGTACATAATGATATGATATTATGAATATATTATCTAACACAACATAGGGAAGCTTTTCACTAAATCTAATCGAAAAAGTCACATAACGTTATTTAATAATGCCATTACCATTCACCATTCTTATTTTAATTCATTTCCTTGAAGACTGGTGGCTATTTTTAACTTAAAACATAAAATCTGGAAAATATATTTAAAACAAATTTCTCGTGTTTTGCTCAAATGAACTTACCAAGGGAAATTAATTGGTTTCAGCTGTTAGATCCACATCCCAAAAGGGCGCTATACATCCCGTAAGGGCCAAACTCCCAAGCCATTTCGGACAACAAGTGTTCTACAGACTGACCACAGTCTTTTCGTACAGCATCTATAAAGCATTGCTTGGCGTCTAGAAATATACTGGCGCACAGACACATTGTACACATATTAATTTGAGGCAAAAAACTCACGATTCAAAATGCTTATTAAATACATATTTTAAAGCCAAATATAATTTAACAAATGACATTTTGGGCTATCGGAAAGAATACATTTTTTTAAGAAAGATCTACTGAGAGATATAAGCAATTATCTCAAAGATTAGCACAAATATTCCATTTTGAATGAATTTTGAATATAACTCAGGCTCCGTGGAATGTAAAGCTAACGATGATAACGTATACATTTTTTTTTAAAATCGATAGACGAAGTCAGATTTGGGTATGAGCAAAATGATATAACCGTAAGTTTACATCTGCACATAGTTATATACGTCAGTAAATTGAATATTATGTGAAAAAGTGAGTTACATTTACACTGAAATTTGAAAGCTAAGCTCGATATTATAATGTTTATACTTTATCAAAGAATCGCACGTTTTAATCCCATAATACATACAAAGCGTGTGTCTTACTTGCAGAATTCACCAATAGCCGAGTTAAAAAATTGATCACTGCACCTGTCGAGAGCACCAAAAATACGAAATGCTTTTTCCGGGTCAGATAGACAGATGAGATGATCAATCACTGGACACAGAAGTGGACAATTGCAAACTTTTAATTATTTATAACTTTGTAACTTATAACAGTCGACATTACAGCGGTGAGAGAGGTGGGGTGAGGAGTGTGTGGGGAAGAAAATACAGACAGTCCGTGGTCTCACTATAATATTATCTATATATATAGCTAAGCCACCGCCTTCATCCCCACATGTCGGGTTAGTGTCGGCAATTAGGTGCAGATAATTTAGTATTAAACGATTTGAACAACAACAGATCATTTTCATTTTGTCCCTTGTTTTCAAGGGATCCAAAATTTAAATTATTTTCTACTTTTCAACATTTCTATATGCGTTGGTTTCCCATCTGGACAATTGCAGCCGGTCATTAAGCTAATGCTTTTCTACATATTTAAGAGAAAATTATTTATTCAGAAATCAAAAACTTATCAAAAATGGACAAAATATTAGTGTAATAAAATGTTAATTGCTGCGTTGTATTTAATAAATAAAACAATCATTTTAGTTTTTTTGTATAATTACTTTTGTTCTCTTTACCTCTTCTAGGATGTTTGTTGCTTCCCCTAGTTGCAATAAATTCCTATATGGGAAATAACTAATAAACGAAATATTCTTTTGTTTCTATTCCGTTCATGGATGTGCCGCGATGTATTTCTCGTCGACTAATTTTATGCCGTCATGAAATCTAAAATGGAAAATTCTACACATGTCATGGAGCCGCATGCGGCTCTTTGGATGTCAATGTGCGGCTCTCGATTTTCATGCACAAATATTAATATTTATACTATTTCATTTCCAAAAAAAACTCTTTAAAAAAGTAAACTGTAAAAAAATGGTAAAATAGAAAGTATACGGACAGCTGACAGCCGCTTGCGCAACAGGCCCAGCCCCACACCCGTGCTGTGTACAGCCCCGTGACAACAATTTCATGCTTGTCACTGCCCGAGTGCCGACTTTATCGAATATCGTTAAATGGGTAATGTTATTTTATTCAGACTGCATTCTTCTAACTGTGAGTATAAATTAATTTGACCTGAGTGACGAAGTATTTTAGTTATTAGTTTCATACAGTTGAGCCAGGTACTTGACTGTGGGTTCGTGTCGGGTGGAAGATAAGACCAGTGAGAACCTAAGGACAGAAAATACCGATATACGGTAATCAAACAAATATCCAAGCCAGTTAGTCGAAGTTTGCCGTATTGAGGGCTGCCTGGCTATAGGAGACACCTCCTGGGCCAGTGGTGTCCGTAACTGGCTTCTAAAGTCGATTGGGATAGTCATATATTTATATTATTTGATTACTAAATTTATCATAGCAGAGCTAGCTAAAACCGAGAAACATATGTATGTATTTATATGCATCAATATTAGTTCGTAATTAACGCTATTCATTTCAAATCATAAATCGAATTGATTTACCTAATCCTTATCTACTATCATACGATTAAAAAAAAAATAATGTAAGTGGCTCTTTAAAAACTAGAGAATTGTGTACATTGTAGCTTTTGGCTCTTCAGTCTCGAAAGGTTTCCGACTCCTGGTATAGCTGTTAGGGCACATTATTTCTCTATCTTACAGTAACAAGATAGCCACATTGTCTTCTTGTTTGCAGATAATGATGTGGATGAGGTATGGCGTCTATGCCACATAGTGCTTGGGTTTCACGATACTGATGTTGGAGTTTTCATTCAGCTCACAGTTCTAATAAAACGTTATTTAACATTTCCATTACTATATATATATATATATATATATATATATATATATATATATATATATATATATATATATATACGTATATCTACAAGTTCCTTTTGTATAGTTGTTATTTGATGATATGTTTCAGTTAAATGTTTAGTAATCTTTGTCTGTTTTTTTTTTCTCTGTCCACGTACTCTTTGCTATTGTATTATTTACTTTGTTATTTTTATTTACTGTAAAACTTAATATCTCATTAAAAAATATCAATGAACCAACTATTTATGAAAACAAATAAACACACATGCAGTTTACGCTTGCAGTTAACTTTGTGTTTTATTGAGTAACATATAATTTTACTACAGTAAATTGTAGACATTGAGTTGACCCGAGTCATCGGACCTGATTATTAATTTTACTTGCCGGCTGTAAACCCTTGCAAGACAAATGGTCATCAGACTTGGCTAATAGCTTTGTTACTGCTTGCCGTTACTAGCTACTGCAACATTGTAATACTTTGCTCTGTCCGTGACTTAGTTCACGTGACAGTTGAATCAGATACTTACTGATTCCAATTTACCTTTACAATATTCCAGGTAGAGAAGTGGCTTGGTCCCTCCTACCGGGGGAATTTCATTATTTGACAATTTTTTTTTACAGATGTTCTTTTTTTTTTTAATCAATGTATTATTATGTTTTCTTAACATGAGGGATATTTACCTTTTTACCGTTGACATAATCGCTTGCAAAAAGGTTAGCATCCCCACAAATAAACTTAATGTCTATCTGAATATCTTGTCCATTTATCACTTTGATTTACTGAGTTTTATATTCCGTGCTTCATATTGTTGTAAGTCGTCTACCACGTACGGAGTTTTGACAAGGTATCTCTTCCGGGTGAGAACCCCACAACCCACTCCCCTTCCCTGGAAGAAAGTCTTTTTGCCAAATATAACGAAATCGAATTTATACCGAAAACATATACTTTTACCAGTGTCCACCCTCCTCCACCCTAAACAAATGTTGTCCGCCCCCACCCCCCGCCCTCCTACCCCGGAAATATCAAGTTCCTCCCCGAGAAAAAAAGTCTGGTAGAAATACTGGTACACAGTTTACTTCAACTGTTCTGTTACTAATGATGCCTATATTAAATTGAGCATTACAGCTTGACATCTTTTAATTAAAGCTAAACTTGACCGTGTCGGCTATGCTGGTCTAGCAGTTTCTGGGTCAAAACAAAATAAAGCGGGAGTGATCTCCTTTAAACTTTCTCGTATATTCATAAGTAACAATAAGGGTTTGGATTGCACTTAAAGATGTTAGCGACAAAACATTCGTTTTTAAGCTTAATGCGATTATAAAATGAAATTATCAATAAAGATAATAAAAGTATTAAATTATGAAGGTTTCTTTAAGAAATCAGAAATACATAAGTATAGCTTCGTCAACCAAACTTAAACAGTACGCAAGATATAGATCTAGGTTTTTAATAAAATTGAAGTGAATTAAGTACCTGTTCAGCTTACCGGAAGTAGTTCCTTTTTTTTTTTTTTGTTTTTTTTTTTTGAATGACTGTAGTACATTCTTTATATTCCGTATACGTTAAGGTAGGGAGGTGTAAAACGGCGCAAGCTATCAAAATTACAATACTTTCTCCATACTCTGTAAACGATAAGGTAAAAGGAGTCTTGCATTACCACCCACCTATTGGATTATACATTAAATGGAGAACCAAGGAGAGTACTAGCATAGCTTTACATAAGTGTCAAACAAGGTTGTTCGTTAAACAATATATAAGAAACGTTTGAAACAAGGCTAAAACAAATATTGTTTTTTTTTTAAGTTACTTTCTTTGTTTTCAAACTTCCAGTGCAGCTGCATGTCATCTAAACACAAGAACCGATGGTTTACACTTTTAACTTGTCCCTTGATTTCAAGGGATCCAACATTTTCCATTTGGTATTGTTTAGTACAGGGGTCGGCAACCTGCGGCTCGCGAGCCGCATGCGGCTCTTTTGATGTCCAGTTGCGGCTCTTCAGCTCCATGCACAAATATTAATAATTATTTTATTTTATTTCCAAAACTCATATAAGTATTAGTCTGCAACACTCGGTAATAAACGGTATAACAATAGTTATACACAAAAAAAACATTCACTATTATATTAGAATATTTAGTTACTCCCTATCTCAGTGTACTTCCCATTACATTGTCCATTCCGAATTGAAATATTCAACTTGACAAAGAAACTAAACCAGCAATGTGTAAAACTAAAAGGAAAATCTAGCCTATGTCTTGCTTGAAAAGATGGTTTGTTTCGAGAAACATTTTTTTTTTGTTGAATACATGATGAGCGGTAAATTACTTAATTACGAAAAATCTTTTAAAATATCGTTATGAAACCAATGCTTCTATTCAATCACTTCAGCATTAATATAAACAAAATGAAGGTTGTTTTCACTGAGAGATTTCAGCTGTTCAAAACAAATGCAAGTACTCTGACTTACATAGTAGATCCTCTCAACACAAATTCAAATGAGAGTATCTCATATATTCAAAGCTATTTATTTTAAATTATATATATATATATATATGTATATATATATATATATGATATTTGTTTAGGATGATATATATACTAAACAAATATACTATTGACATAAAAATGTTAGTGGCTCTTTAAAAACCGGGTAATGTTGTAAATTATATTTTTTGGTTCTTTCGTCTCAAAGGTTGCCAACCCCTGGTTTAGTATAGCAATCACAGTGACCCGGTAGTTTCACCACTTAAAAAAATCAGTAGGACATTTAAGTAATGCTTTACTACATACTATAAAGCAAAATAATTAATCAGAATATCAAACATTATCAAGAATAGACAGAATATAACCTTAAATAACAAACATTTATAGCCAAGTATAGTATAATAATTAAAACAATCATTTTCGATTTTATTGTATTAATACTTTTGTTCTTATGCAAACATTCAGGATATTGGTTGCTTCCCCTTTTTGCTTTTAATTGTAAAATGGGAAACAACTAACACAAATGAAAGTTGTGTCAATTGCGACCAGGGATGTTCCGCGATAAATTGTCTGTAAGCTTATTTTACGCCATGAAATCTAAAATGGAGAATTTAAAGTTTCTCATAGATGTGTCTAGCAGTTATGGCACATTATTCCTCTAGCCTACAGTAGAAAGATCACCACATTGTCTTCAATCAAGTATGGCGTCTATCCCTTGAATGCTTGGGTTTCACGATAATGATGTATGAATTTTCGTTTGTACATAGCAGAGTAGGTTAGCATAACAATATACAAGGTTTGCCGCTAAAAAAACCTTTTTAGACGAGGATAAAATAATTCAACTCACTAAAAGATCGACGTTACCTGTAGTGTGAAAGATAAGCAAACGTTCACACTTCTTCCATTCCTTGTTGCCCTTCTCTAAATGCTCTAAAAGGGGTGTCCAAAAAACTCCTTTTTAATTGTTTTGTTTCTTATTGAATTTTTAAAACAATAGCTTCTCTTAAGTTTTATTCATATAAGACAAATATAGAATGGCATAGCTATAAAAAGAGATATACTCAAAAAAAAAAAAAATAAAAAAAAAAAAATATATATATATATATATATATATATATATATATATATATATATATATATATATATATATATATATATATATATATATACAAGAAATCATTAAGTGGGTAGGCTCCAAACGGAAACTAACTTCTTAATTAAAACGATTTGTTTATTTATTTGTGTATATCTAAGTTAGGCTACTTTAAGGGAAATATTTCCATGCATCGGGAACTCTTTTGAAAATATGGTTGCCATGGCATCTTAAAAAATCATATTCTAGAGTTTTAAAATTTCATAAACTAGCATATATATCGGCTATGTAACAATCGATACTTCTTGTACTAACACTGATAGAGTCAGCTGGCTAGTTTTTGTAACAGAAAACACTCTAAAATTTTTTTTTTTAATTTTCAAAATTTGGTGTGGCGAAATTCCGTTAAAATAAATGCTAAATTCAATAGAATTTCACCATAACATTTTTTGAAAATCAATGGAATTTCACCACAACATTTTATTTAAAGTTGAAAAAAAAAATTCTAGCTGTTTTTCGGTTACAAAAACTAGCCTGCTGACTCTATAAATTTGAGTAAGGGAAACAACTAACAAAACGAAATACTATTTTGTTTCTATCCCGTTCAGTAGTGAGCCGCGATGTATTTCCCGTCAACTAATTTTATGCCGCCTTTAAATCTAAAATGGAGAATTCTACACATGTCTTGGATGTGTCTAGCAGTTAGGGCACATTATTCCTCTATCCTACATTAACAAGATGCTACATTGTCTTCTTGTTTGCAGATAATGATGTGGATGAGGTATGGCGTCTATGCCACAGAGTGCTTGGGTTACACGATACTGATGTTGGAGTTTTCATTCGTAGATTTTCAAACGTTTCGGTGGCCAGCTCACAGTTCTAAGAGAACGTTCTCTAACAGCTCCATGAGTATATACACGTACATCTACGAGTTCCTTTTGTATAGCTGTTATTTTGTGGTGTGTTTTACTTAAATGTTTTGCAATCTTTGAAGTGTTTTTTTTTTTTTTTTTTTTTTTTTTTTTTTTTTTTTTGTGTTCCCAGTCGCTCTGAGGGTAAGGATTAGGGCAATTAATTTTAATATATTTTGTTTGACTTAGTCATGTGTGGCGGTAAAAGTGTTATGTCGTCATCTTACCTTGCCTACTACCAATGTTTCTTCCAGGCATCTCTTCGGAGAAGGGGGGGGGGCAGAGAAAGTCTGCCGCACCCCACCCCCTTCCCGAAGAAAAAAGTCTGGAAGAAACACTGCCTACGACACCCACAACTTAGTCACATTCTTATAGCCCCACCCAATCACACTCACCTTTTGTAGGTAATTTCAGCACCCAGATCGTTGGTCATCTGACATAGCGGCCAATCAAATCATTGGCTTGACCAACACGTGGACACTTAAAGCACTGTCCTGTCTGAATGGACGGACTAGCTACGTAATGCACAAAGTACTGGGGTATATTAAGTAGAAGTAAAACCTGAATCGCTTTTACTCTCGTCTTACTGGCTTGTATACGTGGAGTTGAGGGCCGTCGTCCCATAATTTGTAGCTGTTTTTCCAACATTGAGAACAGATGACCACTTCTCATTGGGAAACTTAGTCACTGCCCATTCAGTCTCCTTGAACATAAATGGCTGCCATATGCCTTGTGTGCTGGGAGTGTCTGTGTGATTATTTTTAATCATTCTAACAATCTGAACACCTGACCTGGTTCTCTGGTGTTCAGTCCACTTACACATTTCAGGGGCTAATTTAGATGTCATTCCCAGGATCTGCTTGCCACCATTTAAATATTGACGGTGATCTGTTTCGTCTTGGTCAGGGGTCGGCAACCTTTCGAGGCGGTAGAGCCAAAAGTTATAATTTACAAAATTTCCTAGTTTTTAAAGAGCCACTAACATTTTTTTCAATATTATGGTATGTGATTAGGATTAGGTACATAAATTTAAAATAATTTGGTTTAAGTAGAAAATACTATTTATTCATATAAAAACATACACATGTTTCGCGCAGAACTAGGGAAAGTATTTTAGCTGGCTCTGCTAGGATCATAAAATCAAATTATATAACTAGACCTATAGCACAATCCCAACCCAATTTAGAAGCTAATGACTAAAAACTGTCAGTCAAGTCAAATGAATGCACACTGACATAAACAAAATGCCTTCAGAATAAAAAAAACAAACAAAAATTACTACCTAAAATATTAGAAAAAAATAAAAATAATGTGCACTTTGGTAGTGGAAAGCATGGAACCACTGCCACGGGGCTGGGCCTTGTGCCCAAGCAGAAGCCAGCAGTCTGTATACGCTCTACTCCACCTATTTTTATTGTTTTTATCTTGTTTGAAGTATATTTTTTACACTCGATTGCTCAACCTCTTCTACCAATCAACAACAAATCAACACTCGACCACGCTTAATTAATTTACTTTGAACTCGTCATCCTAAACTCAAGAGATTTCAGACTGCCAACAAGTGGCAGAACTAGAAAAAAAGGACCACCCCGCAAAGAGATTTTTTGGGCCCCATATATATATATATATATATATATATATATATATATATATATATATATATATATATATATATATATATATACACGAAAATGTGTTACATAATATACTCATTTCGGGCTTGTTCAAGTTTTAAAAAAAAAGTTAAAAATACTTAGTTTTATTTGTTTTTATTGAAAAGTAAAAACAAAAACAAATACACCACGTCATTTGTGTGACTGCTATTAGTCTGTAATGAAAATCTTAGTTTTAACATGTTTGGTCGGTCAAAATAATACTACGCATTAAAGCTGTGTATGAGTAATAGTTTCTTGCCCTATGTTTATTTTTGTGTTTTTTTTGTTTTTTTGTATTTATATTATTAGTTGTAAATACATTTCTTTTTTATACTTTGTCATTGTTTATTATGTATTGTTTTTCTATAATTAAAAGAAGTAATTGCATTTTAATTTGTTTAGTGCAAATATATTAAAAAGTGCTTAAGGGAAATAAGTCATGGAAGTGGTTTGAACGTTTGCGATTCCTTTCACGCGCTGGATTTAGAAGATTATTTTTTTTAACTGTAAAAAAAAATAAGTTATTATGGTCGGCTGCGGGCCCCTAAACGTCCCCCCCCCCCGCAATGCGTGGTCTGGCGGCACTGTAGTTCCGCCCTTGCTACCAACCCTCTAGCAATATTAACATGAATCGCTTCAGCATTATTATAAACAAAAACAAATGCAAGTACTTTCAACACAAAAACAAATGAGATTAATTCATTATTTAAAGCTATTTATTTTAAATTATATATATATATATATATATATATGTGACCTAGGCTAGTTGCATCTATCCTGTTCGCAACGCCCAATGTGACCTTTCCCGAGTCTATCCTGCCCGACAACGCCAAATGTAACGAGTTGAACCACTCATGCTACACAACATCGACTACAGTAGAAAGACTCGAAGATGCAGGTTCGCTATTGATCCTTTTATTACATGAATCAAGAAATGTTTCAATATAACACAATGAATCAACAGAGATGTTTCACAATAATAGTCTGAATCAACTGACCCCCTAACAGTCCTCACTAGGCTTCATATAACTGAATCCACATGTCTATTGTCCTTCTTAACACAATATAACCAACTTGAGTATGTCACACAGACTGACTGATCTAAAGCAAGCGACGACGACGGAAGAGAGAGGAGAGCTCGCTGAAACGGGAAGAGAGAGAACGAGTCCTGCCGTGCCCTCCTATTTATGCCTCGTATCCGTACTCGTCTCCGTACTTGTATTCCTCCGTAATCGATACTTGTACTCGATTTCCGACCACCAGTTGCGTAGTTCAAACGTACAGACCGTAAAATAACATCTGCGTCCTATCCATCAAAGTTGACAGGCCGTCTGAATACCGTTTCCCAAAATAGCACGCCTTGGCTTTGAGGTTGTTATCAGCCCGACCCAATAAGCCACCTGTTATCGGTTGCATCAGACCAACACCGTGTCTCGGCTTCTCGTTCGTTATCATTTGTAACTGGTAGTTAGGCCTACCCCAGTTACATCCACCCCTGCTTTTTTTGTGTGTTTTCAACCACAAACAACGCCTGGCAGGTGCACTCCTCCAAAGTCAATCGCACAGTCGTAAAAAAAAAAATCTATTGTTCCACTCACTGTCCACGACGTTCCATTCGTATACGATTGACAGTTCTACCTATTTCACATATCAACTGTGTCTACACCATCTTTCTGAGACACAAAACAGTTCTAGAATTCACATCCACCCTTTCCATTTGGTGACTTCACCAGTTCACTTTTATAGCTTTTTGAACAGTCTGTTTTCATACCAGCGCGACCATGAAAGAATTGATGGTTGCTGACAAAAAATTTCGTATTCCTTCTGTTCCTTAAACTTCTCCGCGGACCACTTATCTGATGGTCTACCGTCTCTCTGCTTCTGGAGGGACCGGGATCCTCATTGTTGCCGGTATCCTCCCCTTGCGTATCGCTGTTGTTCTGTTGATGGTGATATGGTTCCGGAATGGGTATGTGACTTTCCGTTATAACTTCCGGTTCCCTAATTGTCTTGGGTTTCTCTGTGTGTAACTGCTCTTCTTGCCTATTCCAATATTTCTTTAATTGAGCAATATTCGCCCACCGATCCGGTTTGGCGTGATCGATGGGTCTTATCTTAAAGGGGCCACCTGCTGCTTTAGGCATCTCCACGACTTGCCATATCTCCTGTCCCCAGAGATCGTGGATTTTGTTTCTGCCTAACGGGTGACTACGCAGTAATACCCTGTCATTCAGTTTGAGTGGCGGGTCCTTTGTCTGTATCGGCGGTTCCCTTCGCCGAGATTCATGTTCTAGTCTTTCCTGTACTACCCTGTACATTTCTCTAATTCTTCTCATATGTTCATTCACATATTCCAGTGCGGTGTATGAGCCAGTCATACTCTCCCTTTTTCCTAGGAACAAATCAAGAGGGAGTCGAGCCTCTCGTCCGAACAGCAACATGTATGGCGAAAAGCCGGTTGTGGCATGGGGTGTGCAGTTGTATAGATATACCAACTCTGGGAGAAAATCAGGCCAACGTTTTTTCTGTTCAGGTTCTAGCGTACGCAGCAAATCATGCATGCTGCGGTTGAACCGTTCACACTGTCCGTTTCCTTTCGGATTAAATGTGGTTGTTCTAGATTTGTTGATCCCGTAGTGGCTGCACAGTTGGTTAATTACTTCTGACTCGAAAGCCCTTCCTTGGTCAGAGTGTAATTGTCTTGGTATGCCATATTTGATGAACCAATGTTCTATTAAGACCTTTGCCACTGTTTTGGCGGTCTGATCTCGCGTGGGCACCGCCACCATCCATTTGGTGAATACATCAGTCATTACCAACACATGTTCCGTCCCATCCGATGATTGCTCCAACGACGTAAAGTCCATCGCCACAATCTCTAGTGGTTTTGTCGCTAGTAGGTGTCCTGATGGCTGTCTCATTTTGACAACTGGCATTTTCGCATGCTGACACCTCACACAAACCTCACAATGGCGTTTGACCTCCATTTCCATATTGGGCCAGTAACACCTCCGTCGTAATATTTTGTGGGTTCTGTCCTGACCCTGGTGTCCTGCCCTGTCATGTGCCAACCTTAGCACTTCTCCTCGTAATTGTCCCGGCACCACCACCTGGTGTATTGTGCCATCAATTTGGTCATGAATTCTCCGCATGAGAACACCATCCTTTATACTGAGACGGTTCCACTGACTCAGTATTTTCTTTGTTTCTCGACCAAATTGTTCTCTTTCCCTTCTTCCTGGGAATTTTTGTTCCTGGACGTGTTTCAATAGCGGTTGTAAGCCACTATCCGTTCTCTGGGCATCTCTTATCTTTTTGTGATTAAGGCAATTAAAATCACTACTGTCCATATGTTCGGGCTCTGTGGATATGTGCTCCACCCCGGTCTGCCCGTTCTGCATCACTTGTACCCCATGAGGGATATCTGTTGACGCTCTGACCTCACATATTCCTGTCAGTGTTTCTTCCTCATCACCCGGTGTCTCGTAAGGATTCCTTGATAAAGCGTCCGCATTGCCATTGGACCGCCCCGGGCGATGTTTTCTCTCTAGGTCAACGAGTGCCAATTCTGCTGCCCATCGCTGTTCGATGGATCCCAGCCTTGCTGTAATTTGAAGTTCTTTTCCAATATCTGATAATTTTTCTTCAAGTCTTGTTTGAGACTCTTTCATTCCTTCTAGTTTGCCAACACTGTTCTGTTGTCTAATATTTTTATTTACTTCTTCCGATAACAGACACTTTAAAGATGAACATTTCTCCTGTGCTTTTGATTTGCATGAACTTTTCCTATCCAGTTTCCTGGTTAGACTTTGAATTCCTTTATTAAGTCTACCAATTTTCTTCTTATCATCATTTTTCTCTACCAACAAATTGTTCACTTGACACTTTTCAACATTCAAGTTCATTTCACAGTTCATTTTTTCCATTAGTTGTGTTTTGCCTTTCTTTTTCTCCTTACTGTGTTTCTTTGTCATTTTGTTTACTAAGTCATTACCTCGCCGCTCTGTAGCCTTGACCTGCCGTACAGAGGGCGATCGTTTCACCGGACAGTACCGTGCCATATGTCCGGGTTGTGAACAAGACAAACAAATTGGTCGACCGTCGGCCGTCCATTGGAGTGATGGCTTGGCCGGACGCGGCCGTCCAACCCGTCCCTGTTTTGTCCCGTTCTTTTCCCGATTCTCAGCTGTTGACCTGCTTTCTAACCTCTCCAAACGTTGGTCAACCTTATCTAGGTGGGCCAACAGTTGAGCCATCATGGTCTCCATCGTGTCGGCCCCTGTGGGTGGGGATTGTCTCTGTTCAGGTACAGAAACTTTGTCCACCGAACAGTTCGATTGGTCCTCATCCTCGGACCTGCGGATCGCTGAGTTCCTGACCTGGAGGAAGGTCAACTGCGGTTCTTTGTGGACCTCCTCTTTCAACTCTCTTCTTAGGATCGGGGTTGCCAGCCCCTCAATGAAATGGTCCCTCAGTAGGCGTACATCAATGTCCGGTGTTTTGACCTTTACCGAATCAAAGGCACTGTTCATCCGGTGTGAGTACTCCATCACACTCTCCGCCAATCTCTGCCTCAAGCCTACGAACCCTGCCAGCAGTTGCGATCCCGACCGTCTCTCCCCAAAGGTCTCCATAATCAGATCCAGCACCTTATCCGGATCTGATTGGATGGTTTTATCGTGGCATTTGACCTCTGCCCTAACCGTCTCTCCTATGCTGCCCATCAGCAGTCTTAATCTTTCCTCTGGTGACATGCCTCTTGAGGCCCAGGCCGCTTTGACCTCTTCACTGAACCTGTTGGTTAAAGTGGGATCCCCGTCCCCGTAAAATTTGTTAATGTGGGACTCTCTGGGTAGGACCACTATATGGGTCTGCTTCTCGTCCAGAGTAGACATTTTATTCCGTAAGTAAAACAAAAGAGTTCTTTCTTACCGTGTGTATATGAAAAAATTTTCCTCGATTTTCACAGTTCCTGAATGTCCGAATTCACATACACACAAAACACAGTTATGCACAAGGTTGACTATGGGTGCCTAAATCGGCAAGTCTAGTTTAATTCATCCTGCTCGACGACGCCAAATGTGACCTAGGCTAGTTGCATCTATCCTGTTCGCAACGCCCAATGTGACCTTTCCCGAGTCTATCCTGCCCGACAACGCCAAATGTAACGAGTTGAACCACTCATGCTACACAACATCGACTACAGTAGAAAGACTCGAAGATGCAGGTTCGCTATTGATCCTTTTATTACATGAATCAAGAAATGTTTCAATATAACACAATGAATCAACAGAGATGTTTCACAATAATAGTCTGAATCAACTGACCCCCTAACAGTCCTCACTAGGCTTCATATAACTGAATCCACATGTCTATTGTCCTTCTTAACACAATATAACCAACTTGAGTATGTCACACAGACTGACTGATCTAAAGCAAGCGACGACGACGGAAGAGAGAGGAGAGCTCGCTGAAACGGGAAGAGAGAGAACGAGTCCTGCCGTGCCCTCCTATTTATGCCTCGTATCCGTACTCGTCTCCGTACTTGTATTCCTCCGTAATCGATACTTGTACTCGATTTCCGACCACCAGTTGCGTAGTTCAAACGTACAGACCGTAAAATAACATCTGCGTCCTATCCATCAAAGTTGACAGGCCGTCTGAATACCGTTTCCCAAAATAGCACGCCTTGGCTTTGAGGTTGTTATCAGCCCGACCCAATAAGCCACCTGTTATCGGTTGCATCAGACCAACACCGTGTCTCGGCTTCTCGTTCGTTATCATTTGTAACTGGTAGTTAGGCCTACCCCAGTTACATATATATATATATATATATATATATATGTGTGTGTGTGTATATATATATATATATATATATATATATATATATATATATATATATATATATATATATATATATATATATATATATATATATATATATATATATATATATGTGTGTGTGTGTGTGTATATATATATATATATATATATATATATATATATATATATATATATATATATATATATATATATATATATATATATATATATATATATATATATATATATGTGTGTGTGTGTGTATATATATATATATATATATATATATATATATATATATATATATATATATATATATATATATATATACATATATATAGGCTATATATATATAATCCTAAGCAAATATCATAACATTGACATTAAAATGTTAGGGGGTCTTTGAAAACTTGTTAATTTTGTAAATTGTAACTTTTGGCTATTTAGTCACAAAAGGTTCAGGTCCCTTCGCTATCTTCCTTAACTCAAACACTTTAATTATGTCCCTTGATTCTCAAGGGATCCAAAATTTTAAAATACTTTTTAATTGTAAATCATGAATAACGCTGTGGTTTCCAATTTGCTAAAATGCAGCCGGTCATTAAGCTAATGTTTTCTACATAATTTAGAGCAAATTAATTATTCAGAAATCAAAAATAAATAAAAAAATGAACAGAATATTAGGTAACTATATCATAATAGCTGCGAGGTGTACAATAAATTAAACAATTATTTTTGTATTTATTGTATTATTACTTTTGTTATCACAAAACTTTAAGGATGAAAGTTGTTTCCCTTGGTTACAATTAATTTTAATATGGGAAACAACTATAAAACGGAAATATATTTTTGTTTCTATTCAGTTCAGTGATGTGCCGCGATGTATTTCCCGTCAACTAAATTTACGCCGCCATGAAATTAAAATGGAGAATTCTACACGTCATAGATGTATATATCAGTTAGGGCACATTATTCCTCTATCTTACAGTAACAAGATAGCCACATTGTCTTCTTGTTTGTCGATAATGATGTGGATGAGGTATGGCGTCTATGCCACAGAGTGCTTGGGTTTCACGATACTGATGTTGGAGTTCTCATTCGTAGATTTTTCTGCGGCTAGCTCACAACTATAAGAGAGCGTTCTCTAACAGTTCCATAAGTATACATTGTTATGACCCTAAAAACATTATTTATTTATGAAAAACCGGGTTCAAAGTAGTGTGTACAGGGTCATTTGTTTACTTTTTTGGTAAACATAACAATTTTTCGACATAGAAAAGTACTATGTGTTTCATATCAATGGAAAGGCCGTGACCTCCTTTCTTTATTTGTTCTAAAATGAAAGGACCAATCAAAATACCTATTTTAATGTGATTATTTTACTAAGTCAAAAAGTAGTTTATTTTACTTAGTCGCGTGTTTTCGGTATGCAAATTTTTTACCTCAATTTTTTAATTGGCATTCAACGGCGGAAGCTAGTTAGCGATTGGTCGTTTTGCATCGGAAGTAAACATTCCCTTAGTTTCAGCGGGTTGCTAATTTTGATCTAGTTTTGTTTCTCTAATCTTCTGTGAAATACTTATATTATTTTAGCATGTAATTATTTCAATTAAATATACTATTAACAGTTTAGATTAATGTGTGTGAATTATCATAAGCAGTGAGACGATTTAATTTGTTTCTCTTTCGATAATGGGTAGAACAAAACACTCGCTAAAAATAGAGATTTCTAACTAATTTACCAAAGTAAGGGCACGTCCGAATGCAACTGATTGCAGCTACCTCAACTCAATCTAGCACTATTCAGACAAGCACTGGTGCAGATGTAATATGCACATTTACTAAGAAACTGCGGCAATGTAAGACACAGTTTTTACAGACATAAGAAAGCACTGTTACATCTAGTACTGGTAGTGCTAATTGTAAACCGCAGTCATGCAGAATTATTTTAGACTGTGATTTGCTTCTTGATGTTATCAATACATTTCCTTGCCCAGAATAGTTTTACATAAGAGGCAAACGAGGTAGGCCGTTGAACAATGCATTAGAAAAATAAATAATGGTCCTAATTTTTTAATTGCATTCTTTGTTTGCATACTTCGAGTGCAGCTGCATGTCAACGTCATAAAGGAACTGATGATTTATACTTTATACTTGTCCCTTGATTTCAATTTTTTTTATTGGTTAAATATCATATTTAATAAAATCCATTTTCATTGCAACAATCCTGGTATGGTTCTTAGTCTCAATAAATAGTTTGTGTTTAGTTCTTTACATTAAGATCAGGGCAAAGTACAAACAATTTTTACAGGAACAAAATAGGAGCAATGAACATATTAGGATAAAAGTTAAAAATGACAACTTTTAGAAAAGGAACAAACAATAAGTTAAAATGCATTAAAAATTCAAATGATTTATCTAATAGAAGCCTCCGGCAGGTTTATTTAATTTATCAGATATAAAGTTTATGATAATCAATTGGTTTCACTTTTACCTATCCCATCATCTTCAGTGGGTAGTGGTTGATCTTCGTTGGTAGTTGTAGCTGGGTTGTTCTGAAGTCTAGAAGTGGTGTCATTTGGTTTGTAGTATTGTGTGAATCGGTAGTGTCTATGGAACTGTAGTTGCTGTTCTAGTATTGTATTGATGGTGTAGCGGGCTGTTGAGGTACCGTAAATAGCTGTAGTCTTTGTCGTTGATGGTAGATTTGATCCTAGGAAGTGTAGCTTGGAACTATTTTCGATTTTTCAGCTAGACGACGCCTACCTGGAAGTATTCCTAGGTAGGATGATCCGTCACGACACCATCGAACTTACGATAATCTCGACGAACTATACTCAACGATCAACTCGACTAGTTAATTTTCACATCCTACGATTATTCATCTCTCGACTACTCAAATATCATTATCCAAATAAAATAAAGATAAAATAAACATTATCCAAAAAAAAAATAGATTTAAGACTATCCAACCCTCCACCATTACGCTATTCTCACATACTCCCTTGATTTTAAGGGATCCAAATTTTACTTTTCGCAAAAACTATCTAACATTACAATGGTGGTATTTTCACATCTTCAATAATTCAGCAGCTCATTGACCTAATACTTTATTACGTATTTTAGAGGTAATTAATTGTTCAGAAATCCAAAAACTACCAAGAGGCAAAAAAGGTTGACAGATGAACTATAAAAAAGAAACCCTAGGCTTAAATAAATAATGGTATTAAATTATGTTAATAAAATAATTGTTTGCATTCTTCGAGTATTGCTGTATTTCACATATAAAGAACAACAGATAGTATACATTTATATTTTGTCCCTTGTTTTCAAGGGATCCAAAATTTAATTTACCAACTATTTTAATTATAAAATACAATATTTTGCAAGAGGGTTAACTACTTAAGCGATTCAGCAAGTCTCTGATCTATAGCTTTAGCCAACATTTTTAGAGTCAAATAATTATTTTAAAATCCCAGAATTTTCAAAAATATACATTATTTTCCGTATTGATTTAATAATTTTTGTGTTTGATATAGAAGATGAAATAATTTTGTTTGTTTATTATTCTATTGTTTTTCTCTTTCATTAAAAAAGAAAATAAGGTATTGGTTGTTTCCCCTGATATCAAAGACTTTTAAATGGGAAGCAACTAATTATCGTAATTTCGATTGTGTCGTGACGGAACATCCTATTCCTACCTAGGATTGCTCCTAGGTAGGTGTTGTCTAGCTAAAAAATCGAAAATAGTTCAAAGCTACACTTCCTAGGATCAAATCTACCATTAACGACAAAGTCTACAGCTATCTACGATACCTCAACAACCCACCACTTCATCATTACGATACCAGCTCAGCAAATCTAGTTCCATAACCCCCCCCCTCCCTCACTTCAGACTGAACTACAAACCAAATGACACCACTTCAAGACTTCAGAACAACCCAGCTACAACTACCAACGAAGATCAACCACTACCCACTAAAGATTGTTCAAATGCAAGAAACAGCCCAAGAATACAAAGACGCGAAACGACCATGTACTGTTTAGTGATGTTATATACTTTATAGGAAATGTAAGACAAACGTACAACATAAATAACAGAAAAGTTGAAATAACGAGTGTACGCAGTAAATGGTTGACAACAGTTCGAAACATGGAATTCAAAACGCAATAAAGCATACTGACCAACGGTCAAGACATTCAGATGGACAGCATACTAAATTAAGGGGACGCTAATTTATCGTACACGGTGATTAATTCAAACAAAATATATAAACACTAATTTCTGATTTTGTCTCCCCAGAAACGATTGAGAATTGTGTTTACAACATATTTATATTTAGAGCTACATTCTAGATTGAAATATTAAAAAACATTTAAATACATTTTATTATTCCTTTTTGATATTGTTCTAATGCTTTTAGCTATTATAAAGGCCAAGCATATTTGTTTTATTAACAGTTGTTTGTAAATTAAACGGAAGTTTGTTGTTTACTGCCCCTACCAAAAACAAAGTGTCGACAACATATTCGAATTTTTTTTTTGCCGCTGATTTACTCACATCGCTTCGATAAATATTTGCAAAAAAAGTGATATCGTCTATGTTCTGTTGACTGCCGATTTCTATTACCTTAGTTTTATATAACCCCTTGACTGTCGAACTAAAGAAATTCCTTTAGATCTACCACTTCGAGTATCACAACCATCATAGGACAGATCGCCATTTTCAATGTAGACCTGTACACTGTTCCGTGACGTCACGGGTATCGGGTGCCGATAGTTGATGCTTAGTGTACATTTACCAGTGAACGAAAACAATGACTAAGAAATTTAAAAAAAAAACGCATTATTACCGAAAAGCAAATTAGACCATTGGTAAAATAAAAAAAATATGCCTTCTTTAAGTTTAATATATATCATCGAGTTGACTAAAGAAGAACATTTTAAAACGAAAAGAGAGGTCTATTGTTTCGGTATTCATGTTTCTTTATTTGAAGACATTGCTTTGAATATTGGAGCTCGGATTTCAAATTTACATTTTTTTTTGTTTCGTCTTTTGGAACTTATGTTATTTTATTTTAACGAGCCGACCCGCTGCGTATCATACGCCGCTATTTAGTTGTTGTTTTTTTTTTTTCTACTTTTCAGTAATTTATAATTTGTGAATTCGACAGTACCTATGCTGCCACTGAAAATATTTGCTTAAAAACACTAAACCTCCCTCCCCCCCCCCCACGTGAAAGCAGCCCCCTCTTAGTTACCTCCTCTAAGTTTAAAATCGTTTTAAACTAAATTATCTGCCCCTAATAGCCGTCACCAAACCCGTCTCTATGATTGTAAAATGTAAACAGCGTGACCACAGCTCACCAGACAATGTGGGGGTAGGGTGGGGGTGGTAGTGATAGTGATAGAGAGAAAGAGAGGGGACTGCAAGGAGGCGCTTGTAGCTTGTTTTCTAACGGCTCCCAGAAGAGAATTATATATATATAGATATTTAAGAAGCTTTAGTAGAATAAAAAAATCGCAAGTGTGAATAACTTGGTGAATATAGATTCACATCACGTGTGCATAATTCGTCTTACTATCAACAGAAATGGTGAATACGTAATACTACATGTGTACACAAAATGAGTTTGTAATTTTAAAATTAATACACTTACCAGTACAAACGATTTTTGAGTTTCATTTTCTAATTGCACGGGAATTTGATGCATATTTTGTAAATACACAAATTCGCTAGGTATAAATATAGTATGCGAAATAAAACACAGTTTAATGATTAATACTATTATATATAAAGTAAAGTTTCCCTTTCAAACCTGACGGTCTATGGGGCAAGTGAAGTAGAGTTCACTTGTTTCTGTGACCTCGGCATATGAAGAGATAGTGTGGTCAGCACTATGCCCAGCCGCCTTAACATTCCCTAACATGAGTTAGGTACCCATCAGAGTTGGGTGGACTCAGGGACGGTCTATTGACTTGAACCCGGATTCGAACTCGAGACTTACGGGTAAGCAGTCCAGCTCTCTACCGCTAGACCACTCCGTCCCATACTATTATATATAATGCATTAAAAATATATTTGATTTGCATTAGTTATTTATTTGTTATAGTTGCTTCCCATTTTTTATTTTTATTAAAACCAGGGGAAACAATCAATATCTTATGTTTTTTTTTATTAAAAAAGAAAACAATAATACAATGTAAACAAAAAAAAATCTTATTTTTTATTTTTTTAAACTTACCACAAGTATTAGTATTTTAATAGCGTATATTTTGTCTATTTTGGAAAATTGTTGAATTTTAGGAAACTTTTTTGGATCCAAATGGTGTTGAAAAGCATTAGTTTAAAGACTTGCTGAATTGCTTAAGAAGTAAAGCCTCTATATCATGTGCTGCTTTTAAAACGCCTAAAGTTTAACTTGAGATCCCTTTAAATCAAGGGACAGTCTTAAAGTATACATGATCAGTTATTTGAGTAGGTAACATGTAGTTGCACTCAACGTTTGCAAACAAATAATGTAATTAAAAAAAAATAAGACCATTATTTATTTTAGCCTTATTGTTAGAGAGCTTATATTGTTTGCCCCTTATGTAAAGCTATTCTAGTACTCTCCTCGGTTCTCAATTTAATGGAGAATCCACTAGGTGGGTGGTAATGCAAGTACCATTTTACCTTCTCGTATACAGAGTATAGAGAAAGTATTATAATTGTGCACGCAATTTTAATGACCTTGACAGTTTGATCCCTTTTACACCTCCCTACTTTAACGTAAAGGGAATTTAAAGGATATATTGTAATCTTGCAAAAAAATCAAATCGAGATTCAGACAAATTTTGCAATTTTTTTTTAAAGATTAAAGGAGATCACTCCCGCTTTATTTTGTTTCGCCCCAGAAACTGCTAGACCAGCATGGCCGACACGGCCAAGTTTAGCTTTAATTAAAAAATGTCAAGCTATAATGGTCAATTTAATATAGACATCATTAGTAACAGAACAGTTGAAGTAACATGTGTATGAGGAAATGATTGACTACAATATAAAACACGGAATTTAAAACTCAGTAAAGCAAATTTATCAACGAAGAAAACATTGAGATAAACATTACATTTATTTATTGGGGCGCCAATCTATCCTACACGATGATGACCCTACAATCCGCGTGCGAAAGCTAGTAAGAAGAGAGTAAAAGCGATTCAGGCTTACCTTCCCATTGATATACACCTGTACTACGTGTATCACGTGGCTATTTCCTCCATCCTGACTGGACATCGCTTTAGGTGTTGACATATTTTTAATATTTAAGAAGCTTTAATAAAAAACTCGTAGTGTGAATTAATTGGTGAATTTTTTATTTTCATAATTTGTGCACGGATTGTCATACAATCAGAAAAGATGGTGCTTACGTAATACTACATTAATTTAATATCAACGCAATTATCAGTACAACAGATCTTCGAGTTGCATTCTTTAACTGGCAAGTATGTTTGATGCATAATTGTAAATAAACAAACTCGCTAGTTATAAATATAAGTTGCGCAATAAACCATTGTTTATTAAATAATAACACTGAGTTTATTGCGTTTTTGATAAATATAATAGATTTGCTATATTAATTTGTATTAGTTGCTTCCCATTTGTACATTTATTGTTACCAGGGGAAGCAACTAGCAAACTAAGTTTTGCTAAAGAAAAAAAAAATAATACTAAGTAAACTGAATTGATTACTGTATTTGTTATATTTAACATAGGTATTAATAAATAACAATTGATTTTTTTGTCACCTGATCAATTATATTTTATTTTAGGAAATTTAAAACGCTTTTAAAGAAATGAAACTGACACTTTAAAAACGTTCAGTCTCGTCGTTAGAAGAATTATTTTTGATCGTTTGAAATAAAAAAAAACAAAAACAAAACAAGTTTGAAATCAAGCGACCAGTTCAGGGGTCGGCAACCTGCGGCTCGCGAGCCGCATGCGGCTCTTTTGATATCAAGATGCGGCTTTCCAGCTCCTTGAACAAATACTAATAATCTTAATAAAAAAATAAAATATTTGAAATAAAAGAAATGTTAGTGGCTCTTTAAAACCGGGGAAATTTTGAAAATTGTAACTTTTGGCTCTTCCGCTTCAAAATGTTGCCGACCACTGGAACAGTTAATTATTTGTCCCAGCTTCTGTCTCCAGAGCATATTCAAACCCAAAAAAAAATTGAAATCAAGCGACCAACAAATAATACTTAATAAATACTCGGTATACACACCACCCCTACCCTTCGCCCTTCCTTTTAATATTATCAAGAACCACTACCTTTGCTAGGCTTCGGTTGGGAATGACTAGCATTTACTTACTATCCCTTTGCCTACATGGCATATACATGTTTTGTAAAATGGTTCAAAGAGATTTTTTTGTTAGATAAAACTGTAAACTCAGCTTCAATGGTTTACAATTTATTTATTTCCACTTTTCATAACCTTTTTTTTCCTATTATGGGAACACTTCTAACCATATTTCGCCTTTGAGACCCCACTGTAGGCCCAACACATTATAACTAAGTTAAACTCAGACAACAATACAAAAATCACCACGAAAACAACGCAACATGACAAGTGTCTCGCCTACTGTACTCCCTTCCACTGTACTCAACAGTCACAAATGCTACAAATATAAACATAGAAATGTCACGATTCACTGACTGACACATTATCCCTACCCTCTCCCTCTCATTCAGTTTTAAATAATCGCTTACACAGCAAACACTCTGGAGGGGGAAAATATAAATGGAAAAAATCTGCTAAAATATTCCACCTCTCATTAGAAAAAAATAGTATAAGCCATTACAAAATATACATTTAAAATATATAAACACTTACTGTCCACATGAATAAAGGGACAAAACCCGAGAAAAATTCACCCCAGCCCAACCCTACTTCAACTAAAGTTCTTGTTGTATGGTTACTAACATTGTATCACCTTTTGTTCATATCATTATGTTAATGCTTATTCCTCTTTCATTATTAATACCATGCTATTTGCCACTCGTAGTGTAGGATAACATTGTTGAACTTGTTTTTTTTTTCTTTGTATGGAATATATTTTAACAATTTTTATGTGATTATTATTAAAATGGACATTTAACGTATTTTCAAAAATATGAAATCAAGGGACTAGATCAATTGTTTTTAAAATTTTCAGTCTTTGAGCTTAAGCGACCCGTAACTGCTCTCTGGACTAGAAAATAACTATTGTTATAAATATTCATGGTTATAAATAACCATGAATGGTTTAGCGACCAACCTTGTGAGCTTCTCATGTAAAACTACTCTAGTATTGTCTTGGATTGTCCATTCTAGAATCAATGAAAATAGTCAAACAGCTTTAGGTGGGTGGTAATGGTTTTTGCGACAAATGCTGGTAGACTAGCAGGGGCGACACGACCATGTGGAGCATTTTGTTAAAAAATGTACAAGCAATAAAGGTCGATCCAATACAGACAACATTAATAACAGAAAAGTTGATGTAACGATTGTACGCGGTTGTCAACAGTGCGATCCACGAAATTTAAAACTCAATTAAGTAAATTGATCAATTAACAAGACATTGAGATGGGTTGCACAATGAATTATGGGGACACTAATCTATCGTACACGGTGATTAAATCAAAGAAAATATATAAACAATAAGTGATGATTTCGTCTCTCCAGAAACTATTGAAAATGCAATTTACAAAAAAATGAACCATATCAACTAAAAGAACGATGTAAAGGGAACTCTTAGAAATCACGTTAACATACACACAGAGAAAGAGCTGTTAGAGGACGCGCATCGATATTATCATGAAACATCATCAACCGGTTGCTTAGACGGTGGACGACAGACATAGATTGTTGGGGCTCATTTTTTTTCAATTAAAAAAGAAAGAAAAAAAGCAACGTTTAGTCATGTATTTCTTCGCGCTTAAACAGTACTAGGGGAGGAGTAGACTAGTGCTAGGGGAGTTGTAGACTAAAATTGAATAAGCGTGAAAACATACGATAGGATCATATCGCTTATCTCCGCTGGCTCAATGTACAATGTTAGCGATATAATGACTTTTGTCCGTCAGATGATTTCTATGTACTTAATGATTCGGAAAGAAGTTACGATCCGTGGTTGGTTAAAAAGTAACGTCCTTTGTCGACAATCCTTAGACAGAAATGTGCAGGTGTTAAGTTTTGTGATGAACATTCGTCTCTGTAGGGCCAGGCATAAAACATTGTTATTGGATTTAAATACGTCTTAAATGTTAAGATCACATTAACACGAGAAATGTTTTCTTAACAATACCTAAAGCTATACGGCATGTATCAATGGACAAAACGAGTTGACGAAAACAATGTCTACGCAATTAAAAGAAAAACGCACTGTTACTGAAAACCATTCGTAAAATTATAAAAATTCTTCTTTAAGTTTGATGAACATCAACGAATTGACCACAGAAAAGTATTTTAAAATCTAAACGAGAGGCCTATTTCTTCGGTAATCATGTTTCTTTATTTCGTAGACGTTGCTTAGAGAAAATCAAGGAACGAAATGAATCCATTAAAAAGAATATTGGCGCTTGGAAATCAAACCAACTTTTTTTTTAGCTTTCAACTTTTGAACTGACATATCTATGTATATATATATATATATATATATATATATACATATATATATATATATATATATATATATATATATATATATATATATATATATATATATATATATATATATATACTAGGTTTTTAAATAACATTTGAGAATTTGAATACTTAATTATTTAGCGATGGATTTGGTGTTGAGTGCTTTAATTTAAACAGTAATGCTAACTTTAGAAAAAAAATGTTTTAGTTTGTCATTTAAATACCGTTCGCAGAGAAATATCGGAAAGTACGCAATGTATAAGTAAAATGGAATTAGAACTACACAGCTTCCATGAACAGTACATCTCATAGTTTTTATTACATTGCCTTTTGAAATTTATTTATTTATTTAATTGGGATACGTAACAAAATTAACAACTTAATTTTGTACTAAAACAAATGCTATACTTCGTCATTTTCTGTTTCTGTTTAAAATAGTATACAATTATTTGAAAAATAATAATTTAAAAAACGTTACCTCCCTTGAAAACTGAACGTATGACGTATGTCTTTGTTTTTTTTTTACAAACAGTTGCTATGCTTATATAAGAAATTACGGTATATGAACATATTTAACAACTATAATGGCTGTTTCCGACGGAAATAACGTTTTTTTGTTAGCCTCTAGGGTCGGTCTGCGACGTAACATAATATTAAGGGGATCGTTCGTCAATTTATTTATATATATATATCTCATATAAGGAGAATTTCACTCAAGATCATCTTTTAGCCCTCGTCGAGGGCTTTGAGTCTGACCAACAGTTTTTCCATACGGCCTAGTCATCTATAGTAGTGTATGCAAAAAATTAGCCAGATATACTGAGCTTAAGTACCCTAAAGTCTGCGTTGAAATGACCCTCTGTTTTTCCCATAAAATACAAAGATTATATAGGGAAATACAACTGGTCAGTTTTGACCGCTTTACAAAGTTTTCCCAGATATGCCGAGTTTTTTGTGACACCCCTAGGTGTTCTTCTACCACCTCACAAAATATCAAGGGGGGTCGTCGGAGGAAATTTTTTTTCGTAATAGAGCTCATATAAAGAGAATTTCACTCGCGGTCACTTTTTAGCCCTCGTCGAGGGCTTTGAGTGTAACCGACAGTTTTCCCTAAAGGTCAAGCCATTGTCATAGGAGCATGCAAAAAATTAGCCAGATATACTGAGTTTAAGTACCCTAAAGTCTGCGTTGAAATGACCCTCTGTTTTTCCCATAAAATACAAAGATTATATAGGGAAATACAACTGGTCAGTTTTGACCGCTTTACGAAGTTTTCCCAGATATGCCGAGTTTTTTGTGACACCCCTAGGTGTTCTTCTACCACCTCACAAAATATCAAGGGGGGTCGTCGGAGGAAATTGTTTTTCGTAATATAGCTCATATAAAAAGAATTTCACTCGCGGTCACTTTTTAGCCCTCGTCGAGGGCTTTGAGTGTAACCGACAGTTTTCCCTAAAGGTCAAGCCATCGACCTAGGAGCATGCAAAAAATTAGCCAGATATACTGAGTTTAAGTACCCTAAAGTCTGCGTTGAAATGACCCTCTGTTTTTCTCATAAAATACAAAGATTATATAGGGAAATACAACTGGTCAGTTTTGACCCCTTTACGATGTTTTCCCAGATATGCCGAGTTTTTTGTGACACCCCAAGGTGTTCTCCTACCACCTCACAAAATTTCAAGGGGGGTCGTCGGAGGAATTTTTTTTTCGTAATAGAGCTCATATTAAGAGAATTTCACTCGCGGTCACTTTTTAGCCCTCGTCGAGGGCTTTGAGTCAAACCGACAGTTTTCCCTAAAGGTCAAACCATTCACCTAAGAGTATGCAAAAAATTAGTCAGATATACTGAGTTTAAGTACCCTAAAGTCTGCTTTGAAATGACCCTCTGTTTTTCCCATAAAATACAAAGATTATATAGGGAAATACAACTGGTCAGTTTTGACCCCTTTACGAAGTTTTCCCAGATATGCCGAGTTTTTTGTGACACCCCAAGGTGTTCTTCTACCACCTCACAAAATTTCAAGGGGGGTCATCGGAGGAATTTTTTTTTCGTAATAGAGCTCATATGAAGAGAATTTCGCTTGCGGTCACTTTTTAGCCCTCGTCGAGGGCTTTGAGTGTAACCGACAGTTTTCCCTAAAGGTCAAGCCATTGACCTAGGAGCATGCAAAAAATTAGCCAGATATACTGAGCTTAAGTATCCTAAAGTCTGCGTTGAAATGACCCTCTGTTTTTCCCATAAAATACAAAGATTATATAGGGAAATACAACTGGTCAGTTTTGACCCCTTTACGAAGTTTTCCCAGATATGCCAAGTTTTTGTGACACCCCAATGTGTTCTCCTACCACCTCACAAAATTTCAAGGGGGGTCGTCGGAGGAATTTTTTTTTCGTAATAGAGCTCATATAAAGAGAATTTCACTCGCGGTCACTTTTTAGCCCTCGTCGAGGGCTTTGAGTGTAACCGACAGTTTTCCCTAAAGGTCAAGCCATTGACCTAGGAGCATGCAAAAAATTAGCCAGATATACTGAGCTTAAGTACCCTAAAGTCTGCGTTGAAATGACCCTCTGTTTTTCCCATAAAATACAAAGATTATATAGGGAAATACAACTGGTCAGTTTTGACCCCTTTACGAAGTTTTCCCAGATATGCCGAGTTTTTTGTGACACCCCAAGGTGTTCTCCTACCACCTCACAAAATTTCAAGGGGGGTCGTCGGAGGAATTTTTTTTTCGTAATATAGCCCATATAAGGCGCCGGTCAGTCGAGGTCAGTTTTGACCCCCTCTCCGTAGACTTTTTGCCGAACCGTCACCGGCCCTCGTGTTCTATCGCCATAAGGCACATTCGTGCCAAATTTGACGCGCCTGCGGCGCCGGGAAGTGCCCTATCGGGCACCCGACCACTTTGCTTTATATATATAGATATAGATATATATATATATATATATATATATATATATATATATATATATATATAATTATCTACGTGGGGACCATGCGAGACAACACCAAGACCTAAGCTCAACAGATCATATGGCTACTACCCCCACCAGTCTGGTGAGCTGTTTACAATTGTAGTGACAGCTATTAGGTGCAGATAATTTAGTTTTTAAACGATTTTAAATTAAAGGGAGGTAATAACATGTCATGCTTGTTCTTTTCTTTGTAGTCTGCAAACTGTCGTCACGGACGGCTGCTTTCCATGTGGCTGTGTGCTGGTAAGTGAGAGTAAGGATCATCGTCCTACACGAGCTACTGATAGTGTTTTGAAAGTTGAAAGTAGATCACTCCCGCTTTTTTTTTGTTTTGCCCCAAAAACTGCTAGACAAGCATGGCCGACACGGCCAAGTTTAGCTTTAATTAAAATATCTCAAGTTATGATGGTCAATTTTATATAGACATGATTAGTAACAGAACAGTTGAATGAAGTAACCTTTGTACACAGTAATGATTGACTACAATAGACGCACGGAATTTAAAACTTATTAAAGCAAAGTGATCAATGAACAAGACATTGAGAAAGACATCACATTTTTGTTTTTGAGACGCTAATCTATCCTACACGATAATGGCCCTACACACCGCGTGCAAAAGCCAGTAAAAAAAGACTAAAAGTGATTTAGATTTTCCTCTATTTCGCGTATCACGTTAGGTGTACGCGTGTTGGTCAACCCAATGATTTGATTGGTCGCTATGTCACATGACCAACGATCTGGGTGCCGACATAACTTACCAAAAGTGTGGGTGAGGTGGGGGGTGGGGGTAAGAATGCGGTTATCTGGTGGGGGTCGCAGGCAAGGCAAGATGGCGGCTTAACACTTTTAACGTCTGAGTTAATTATGTCAAACAAAATATTTAAAAAATAAATTACTTATAGTAACTTATATCGCCTTCATAACGAGCAAAGATTGCAAAACATTCAAGTGAAACATATCACCAAATAACAACTATACATAAGGAACTCGTAGATGTACGTGTATATACTTATGGAGCTGTTAGAGAACGCTCTCTTAGAACTGTGAGCTGGCCACAAGCCGAAACGTTTTAAAATCTACGAATGAAAACTCCAACATCAGTATCGTGAAACCCAAGCACTCTGTGGCATAGACGCCATACCTCATCCACATCATTATCGGCAAACAAGAAGACAATGTGGCTATCTTGTTACTGTAAGATAGAGGAATAATGTGACCTAACTGTTAGATACATCTATGACATGTGTAGAATTCTCCATTTTAATTTCATGGCGGCGTAAATTTAGTTGACGGGAAATACATCGCGGCACATCCAGGAACTCAATAGAAACTAAAGTATATTTCCGTTTTTTAGTTGTTTCCCATATTAAAATTAATTGCAACCAAGGGAAACAACTTTAATTCTAAAATTTTTAAAGTGATATCAAAGGTAATAATGTATTAAATACAAAACAATTGTTTAATTTATTATATATGTCGCAGCTATTATTATTTATGTACCTAATATTCTGTCCATTTTTGATAAATTTTGAAATTCTGAATAATTAATTTGCACTAAATTATGTAGAAAACCATTAGCTTAATGGCCGGCTGCATTTTATCAGATTGGAAACCACCTAAACACTGAAAAAAACTCTAAACTAGTAAAATTTTAAAATTTTGGATCCCTTGAGAATTAAGGGACATAATTTAAGTGTATGAGTTAATGAGGATAGCGAAGGGGTCCAGAACGATTTGTAACGGAAGAGCCAAAGGTAACAATTTACAAAATTAACAAGTTTTCAAAGAGCCGCTAACATTTAAATGTCAATTGTATGATACTTGTTTAGGATTATATATATATAGCCTATATATATATATATATATATATATATATATATATATATATATATATATATATATATATATATAATTTAAAATAAATAGCTTTAAATAGTGAATTAATCACAAATAAAAGAAGAATGGGTTCAAAAATGGAACGCAAGCAACAAGGGTAGGCACGCCCACACCGTACTGCGTCCACCCGACGGGAGACTGCAGGTTACAACAGACCAAAGGCCACCCATTAATAAAAAAATTAAAGGCTGCGTTTAGGATCTGCCGCCTTCATTCACACTAAGAAATGGTGCACTGAAAAAACACAGTAGAGCAATACTATCCACTCTGCATAGCCTGGTAAAAAAAAAATCATCCACCAGACAAAAGAATTAATATAACAAGTAGGACAGCTTACATATAAAAAAAATAAAAAAAAAGTCTGCGATATAATCTCAACATTGAAAGCGGACTATAAACAACTACAACAACAACAACATTTTTTTTTTGTTTATAATAATGCTGAAGTGATTCGTGTTAATTGTAATATTGGTTTCATGCCGATATTTTTTTTAGATTTTTCGTAATTAAATAATTTACTGCTCTCCTTGTCTTCAACAAAAAAAGTTTTTTTTTTTCGAAAAAACAACTTCTTAAAGCAGGGCATAGGATGGGTTTTCCTTTCCTTGCAGTTTTACATTTAGCTCGTTTAGTTTCTTTGTGATATGAAGTTGAATGTTTTCAATTTGGGATGGACGAGTTAATAGGAAGTACATTGAGAAAGGGAGTAACTAAATATTCAAATAGAATAGTGAATGTTTATCGTTTATATGTATTTTTATTTATTGAATGTTGCAGATCAATACTTTTTTTTTTAGTTTTAAAAATAAAATAGTTATTAATATTTTTTTTCCATGAAGCTGAAGAGCCGCATCTTGACATCAAAAGAGCAGCAAGCGGCTCGCCAGCCGCAGGTTGCCGACTCTGGGATAGCGTAATGCTAAAGGGTAGGTAGCAGGGGCGGAACTACAGTGCCGCAAGACCACGCATTGCGAGGGAGGGTGGAACGTTTATGGGCCCGCAGCCGACCATAATCATTTTTTTAAAGTTAAAACAAATAATCTTCTAAATCCATCGCGTGAAAGATTCGCAAACATTCAAAACACTTCCATGACTTATTTCCCTTTTTTAAATAGTCAAATATGTGTGCTCTTAAGCACTTTTTAATATATTTGCACTAAACAAATTAAAATGCAATTACTTCTTTTAATTATAGAAACAAATATATAAAAAATAATGACTAAGTATAAAAAAAGAAAAGTATTTACAACTAATAATATAAATACAAAAAAACAACAGATTTCATGCCTCATATTTTTTTGACCGACTAAACATGTTAAAAGTGATATTTTCAATACAGACTAATAGCAGTCACATAAAGGACGTGATATGTTTGTACTTGTTTTTTTTTACATATATTTTCAAGCATATATATATATATACATATATATATATATATATATATATATATATATATATATATATATATATATATATATATATATATATATATATATATATATGTAACGAGCGAACATTTATCCTGCCGACAACGCCAATTGTAACGAGCCAACAGTTACCATGCTCGCAACGCCACATGTAATGAGACCTAATTGCCTGTAGTGCCACGTGTTAACGAGTTTAACCACTCATTCTAGACAACATTGACCACAGTATAGATACTCAAGATGCAGGTTCGCTATTGATCCTTTATTACATGAATCAAGAAATGCTTCATAATAACACAATAAATCAACAGGAATGCTTCTCAATAATAGTCTGAATCAACTGACCCCTAACAGTCCTCACTAGGCTTTATATAACTGAATCCACATGTCCATCCTTCCGATCCTCACATAACACACACGTCTACCCCGTTCCACAGCCAACTCGATACTCGTACTCGATCTCCGACCACCAGTTGCGTAGTTCAAACGTACAGACCGTAAAATAACATCTGCGTCCTATCCATCAAAGTTGACAGGCCGTCTGAATACCGTTTCCCAAAATAGCACGCGTTGGCTTTGAGGTTGTTATCAGCCCGACCCAATAAGCCACCTGCTATCGGTTGCGTCAGACTAACACTGTGTCTCGGCTTCTCGTTCGTTATCATTTGTAACTGGTAGTTAGGCCTACCCCAGTTACATCCACCCCTGCTTTTTTTTGTGTGTTTTCAACCACAAACAACGCCTGGCAGGTGCACTCCTCCAAAGTCAATCGCACAGTCGTAAAAAAAAAATCTATTGTTCCACTCACTGTCCACGACGTTCCATTCGTATACGATTGACAGTTCTACCTATTTCACATATCAACTGTGTCTACATCATCTTCCTGAGACACAAAACAGTTCTAGAATTCACATCCACCCTTTCCATTTGGTGCCTTCACCAGTTCACTTCTATAGCTCTTTGAACAGTCTGTTTTCATACCAGCGCGACCATGAAAGAATTGATGGTTGCTGACAAAAAAATTTCGTATTCCTTCTGTTCCTTAAACTTCTCCGCGGACCACTTATCTGATGGTCTACTGTCTCTTTGCTTCTGGAGGGACCGGGATCCTCATTGTTGCCGATATCCTCCCCTTGCGTATCGCTGTTGTTCTGTTGATGGTGATATGGTTCCGGAATGGGTATGTGAATTTCCGTTATAACTTCCGGTTCCCTAATTGTCTTGTGTTTCTCTGTGTGTAACTGCTCTTCTTGCCTATTCCAATATTTCTTTAATTGAGCAATATTCGCCCACCGATCCGGTTTGGCGTGATCGATGGGTCTTATCTTAAAGGGGCCACCTGCTACTTTAGGCATCTCCACGACTTGCCATATCTCCTGTCCCCAGAGATCGTGGATTTTGTTTCTGCCTAACGGGTGGCTACGCAGTAATACCCTGTCATTCAGTTTGAGTGGCGGGTCCTTCGTCTGTATCGGCGGTTCCCTTCGCCGAGATTCATGTTCTAGTCTTTCCTGTACTACCCTGTACATTTCTCTAATTCTTCTCATATGTTCATTCACATATTCCAGTGCGGTGTATGAGCCAGTCATACTCTCCCTTTTTCCTAGGAACAAATCAAGAGGGAGTCGAGCCTCTCGTCCGAACAGCAACATGTATGGCGAAAAGCCGGTTGTGGCATGTGGTGTGCAGTTGTATAGATATACCAACTCTGGGAGAAAATCAGGCCAACGTTTTTTCTGTTCAGGTTCTAGCGTACGCAGCAAATCATGCATGCTGCGGTTGAACCGTTCACACTGTCCGTTTCCTTTCGGATTAAATGTGGTTGTTCTAGATTTGTTGATCCCGTAGTGGCTGCACAGTTGGTTAATTACTTCTGACTCGAAAGCCCTTCCTTGGTCAGAGTGTAATTGTCTTGGTATGCCATATTTGATGAACCAATGTTGTAATAAGACCTTTGCCACTGTTTTGGCAGTCTGATCTCGTGTGGGCACCGCCACAGTCCATTTGGTGAATACATCAGTCATTACCAACACATGTTCCGTCCCATCCGATGATTGCTCCAACGACGTAAAGTCCATAGCCACAATCTCTAGTGGTTTTGTCGCTAGTAGGTGTCCTGATGGCTGTCTCATTTTGACAACTGGCATTTTCGCATGCTGACACCTCACACAAGCCTCACAATGGCGTTTGACCTCCATTTCCATATTGGGCCAGTAACACCTCCGTCGTAATATTTTGTGGGTTCTGTCCTGACCCTGGTGTCCTGCCCTGTCATGTGCCAACCTTAGCACTTCTCCTCGTAATTGTCCCGGCACCACCACCTGGTGTATTGTGCCATCAATTTGGTCATGAATTCTCCGCATGAGAACACCATCCTTTATACTGAGACGGTTCCACTGACTCAGTATTTTCTTTGTTTCTCGACCAAATTGTTCTCTTTCCCTTCTTCCTGGGAATTTTTGTTCCTGGACGTGTTTCAATAGCGGTTGTAAGCCACTATCCGTTCTCTGGGCATCTCTTATCTTTTGGTGATTAAGGCAATTAAAATCACTACTGTCCATATGTTCGGGTTCCGTGGATATGTGCTCCACCCCGGTCTGCCCGTTTTGCATCACTTGTACCCCATGAGGGATATCTGTTGACGCTCTGACCTCACATATTCATGTCAGTGTTTCTTCCTCATCACCCGGTCTCTCGTAAGGATTCCTTGATAAGGCGTCCGCATTGCCATTGGACCGCCCCGGGCGATACTTTATCTCTAGGTCAAAGAGTGCCAATTCTGCTGCCCATCGCTGTTCGATGGATCCCAACTTTGCTGTCTTTAGGTGACTCAAGGGGTTATTGTCAGTGTATACCACACATTTAGCACCTAATAAATAGTCCCTGAATTTTTCCGTCACAGCCCATTTTAATGTCAAAAGTTCTAGTTTCATGGCGCTGTAATTTGTCATGTTCTTCTCTGATTCCTTCAGAGCTCGACTGGCATACGCAATAACCCTGAAACCTTGCTTTTGTTGTTGTGATAGCACAGCTCCCAGACCTTTAGAGCTGGCGTCAATTTCTAGCCGAAATGGTTTGTCAAAGTCCGCGTATCCCAATATCGGCGCCTCTGTCAAAGCCTTTTTCAATAGCTTAAACGAGTTCAGGCATTCATCAGTCCATAATTCACCTATCAGTTGTGTTTTACCTTTCTTTTTCTCCTTACTGTGTTTCTTTGTCATTTTGTTTACCAAGTCATGCAATGGTGCGGCAATTTTTGCAAAACCCGGCACAAATTTTCTATAATAGGAAGCAAAGCCCAAGAATGACCTGACCTCTACCGTAGTTGTTGGTTGTTTCCATTCTTTAACAGCTGCAATTTTATCTGGGTCAGTGGCGATGCCATCCGACGAAATCACGTAACCCAAAAAATGTACCGATTTCAAACCAAAGCAGCATTTGTCTGGGTTCAGCTTTACTCCTATCTCCCTAAGACGGAGAAACACTTGTTCTAATCTTTTTAGATGGTCCTCCCAAGTTTTTGAGTAAACTAGAATATCATCCAAATACACCAACATTATTTGAAATAGAAAGTCACTCATAGCACTCTGCATTGCTCGCTGGAATGTAGCAGGTGCATTAGTTAGACCAAACGGCATACGGGTCCACTCGTACAGTCCCAGTGGAGAAATAAATGCAGTTTTATGTTGATCGTTGGGGTGCATGGCCACTTGGTGGTAGCCACTGGCCAAATCCAAGGTAGAAAAAAATCTTGCTCCCCCCAACGCATCAAGACATTCATCAATACGAGGCAAGGGGAATGCATCCCTTCTTGTGATATTGTTCAATTTCCGGTAATCACAACACAGTCTTATCTCCCCTGACTTCTTTTTTACCACTACAATCGGTGCCGCATATGGGCTCGTACTGGTTGTAATAATTCCCTTTTTTAGTAGATCGTTCAGGTGTGCTTTCACCGCAGAGTAGTGACTTGGTGGCAATCTTCGATAAGGTTGCGCCACCGGCTTGTCTTGTAGTAAGGGTATCTGGTGTTTGATTACTTCCGTGTACCCCAAATCACCCTCATACGAGGCAAATATATCACTGTATTTATTCAGCAATTCATTTAGTTTTGGGTCCTCAGTTTCCGGGAATGTATATGATCGGCCATCTTCTTTCTTCACCTCGGCCGTCACATTGACCGACCTAATTGTTACTTCATTACTGCTGGTATTGATCAGTTCGATGCACTGTGCCGACCTTTGTACCTCTACGTTCTGTGGTACTCCTACCAGAGTGTTAGGCGGTATAAAAATTTCTTCATCCAAAACATTTGCTACCAACCCTTGAACTAGTCCGTTTTCCGCTGATGTGTATGTCCGCAGTAACACGACGCCTGCCCTCAGTGCGGCGCCACATGGTTCTATCATCACATCACCATTCACACTTCTATCACCAATTTTTAATGTGATTGCCTTGACCGTGTTTGCCGGGACTGATATCCTTCCTCTGGTCTTGGCAAACCTGGCCAACTTGGATCCCCGACCTGGTGTGGTCGATCCGACAATATTTGTAAGAAATTCTGGCAACTGGCCAAGAATATTCATGCCCAACAGGCAAGGTATATTTGACACATTTGTCTCTAGGTTGTGTTTCGTAACGAACACCCCAACCTGCTTCAACCTATGTCCTGCCACCACGACATCCGCCAGAAAATAACCACAGTATGGAATGGTTAGTCCATTAGCTGCCGTCAGGCGCATGCCTGTGTCAGACCTCAACCTATGGTCTTTTCCTTTCATCCATTTGGTGTAAAAATTTTCCGTGATTGTCGTCACCTGGGAGCCTGTATCCACAATTGCCTTCACCGCGATGTCCCCAATCGTAATCACCATTTCGGGACAGACTCCCATCATTTTGCTTCTTGGGCCATAACCTCGCCCCTCTGTAGCCTGGCCCTGCCTTACAGAGGACGACCGTTTCCCTGGCAGTACCGTGCCATATGTCCGGGTTGTGAACAAGACAAACAAATTGGTCGACCGTCTGCCGTCCATTGGAGTGATGGCTTGGCAGGACGCGGCCGTCCAACCCGTCCCTGTTTTGTACCGTTCTTTTCCTGATTCTCAGCTGTTGACCTGCTTTCCAACCACTTCAAGCGTTGGTCAACCTTCTCTAGGTGGGCCAACAGTTGAGCCATCATGGTCTCCATCGTGTCGGCCCCTGTGGGTGGGGATTGTCTCTGTTCAGGCACAGAGACTTTGTCCACCGAACAGTTCGATTGGTCCTCATCCTCGGACCTGCGGATCGCTGAGTTCCTGACCTGAAGGAAGGTCAACTGCTGGTCTCTGTGGACCTCCTCTTTCAACTCTCTCCTTAAGATCGGGGTTGCTAGCCCCTCGATGAAATGGTCCCTCAGTAGGCGTACATCAATGTCCGGTGATTTGCCCTTTACCAAATCAAAGGCCCTGTTCATCCTGTGTGAGTACTCCATCACACTCTCCGCCATTCTCTGCTTTAAGCCCACGAATCCCGATAGCAGTTGCACTCCCGACCGTCTCTCCCCAAAGGTCTCCATAATCAGATCCAGCACCTTATCTGGATCTGATTGGACGGTCCTATCGTGGCACTTAACCTCTGCCCTAACCGTTTCACCTATACTGCCCATCAGCAGTCTTAATCTTTCCTCTGGTGACATATGTCTCGAGGCCCAGGCCGCTTTGACCTCTTCACTGAACCTGTTGGTTAAAGTTGGGTCTCCGTCCCCGTAAAATTTGTTAATATGGGACTCTCTGGGTAGGACCACTATATGGGTCTGCTTCTCGTCCAGAGTAGACATTTTCTTCCTTAAGTACTAAAAAAAAGAGTTCTTTCTTACCGTGTGTGTATGAAAAATTTTTCCTCGTTCCTCAATTTTCACAGTTCCTGAATGTCCGAATTCACACACACACTAAACACAGTTATGCACAAGGTTGACTATAGGTGCCTTAAACGGCAAGTCTAGTTGAATTCATCCTGATCGCAGCGCCAATTGTAACGAGCGAACATTTATCCTGCCGACAACGCCAATTGTAACGAGCCAACAGTTACCATGCTCGCAACGCCACATGTAATGAGACCTAATTGCCTGTAGTGCCACGTGTTAACGAGTTTAACCACTCATTCTAGACAACATTGACCACAGTATAGATACTCAAGATGCAGGTTCGCTATTGATCCTTTATTACATGAATCAAGAAATGCTTCATAATAACACAATAAATCAACAGGAATGCTTCTCAATAATAGTCTGAATCAACTGACCCCTAACAGTCCTCACTAGGCTTTATATAACTGAATCCACATGTCCATCCTTCCGATCCTCACATAACACACACGTCTACCCCGTTCCACAGCCAACTCGATACTCGTACTCGATCTCCGACCACCAGTTGCGTAGTTCAAACGTACAGACCGTAAAATAACATCTGCGTCCTATCCATCAAAGTTGACAGGCCGTCTGAATACCGTTTCCCAAAATAGCACGCGTTGGCTTTGAGGTTGTTATCAGCCCGACCCAATAAGCCACCTGCTATCGGTTGCGTCAGACTAACACTGTGTCTCGGCTTCTCGTTCGTTATCATTTGTAACTGGTAGTTAGGCCTACCCCAGTTACATATATATATATGGGGCCCAAACAATCTCTTTGCGGGGTGGCCCTTTTTTTCTAGTTCCGCCACTTGTTGGTAGTCTGAAATCTCTTGTGTTTAGGATGACGAGTTCAAAGTAAATTATTTAAGCTTAGCCGAGAGTTGATTTGTTGTTGATGCGATTGAGTAATCGTGTGTAAAAAAAAAAAACAACTTCAAACAAGATAAAAACAATAAAAATAGGTGGAGTAGAGCGTATACAGACTGCTGGCTTCTGCTTGGGCACAAGGCCCAGCCCCGTGGCAGTGGTTCCATGATTTCCACTACGGAAATGCACATTTTAATTTGTTTTCTAATATTTTAAATAGTAATTGTTTTTTTTTTATTCAGAAGGCGTTTTCTTATGTGTCAGTGTGCATTCATTTGATTTGAGTGACAGTTTTTAGTCATTAGCTTCTAAATTGGGTTGGGATAGTGCTATAGGCCTAGTTATATAATTTGATCTTATGATCCTAGCAGAGCCAGCTAAAATACTTTCTGTTGTTCTGCGGGAAACATGTGTATGTTTTTCTATGAAAAAAATAGTAATTTATACTTAAACGCATTTATTTTAAATATATTTACCTAATCCGAATCACATACCATAATATTAAAAAAATTGTCAGTGGCACTTTAAAAACTAGGAAATTTTGTATATTATAACTTTTGGCTCTACCGCCTCGAATGGTTGCCGACCCCTGACCAAGACGAAACAGATCACCGTCAATATTTAAATGGTGGCAAGCAGATCCTGGGAATGTCATCTAAATTAGCCCCTGAAATTTGTAAGTGGAATGAACACCTGAGAACCAGGTCAGGTGTTCAGATTGTTAGAGTGATTAAAAATAATCACACAGATACTCCCATCACACAAGGCATATGGCAGCCATTCATGTTCAAGGAGACTGAATGGGCAGTGACTAAGTTCCCCAATGAGAAGTGGTCATCTGTTCTCAAGGTTGGAAAAACAGCTACAGATTATGTGCTGGAGGAGCAATCAGGCAAATCCCAACATGACATCAAGACACGCTGCATACATGAAGATAACAAATAACTGTTTCGTCAACATCTTACTTTATGTTTTGTGATGAGATATTCATTTATATTTTCTACTAAACTAATCAAAAAATTGAAGGGACAGGACGAAAGTGTAAGTTATCAGTTCTTGTGTTTGGAAACAAATAATTCAATAAAACAAAAAAATACCATGATTTGTTAAAGCCGTGTTTAAAACTAAGGAAGGGTTTTGCCAAAATAATAAAATTAATTTAGCAAGGGCGGCGCCACGGGAGGGTGCGATTTTTTCTCTATATACGGTATATAGAAATAATAAAAGTGAATTGCAGTGACACCGTTCATCCGATAGGCATGAAACTTTGGGGAGTTCATTATAAACCTCTAGGAAAGGGTTCTCTTAAAAAAATCATTTTTAAAACTCGCAAGGGCGGCGCCACGGGTGGGTGCTATTTTTCTCTATATACGGTATATAAAAATAAAAGTCGATTTTGGTGTGACACCGTTATCCGATAGCCATGAGACTTTGGGGTAGTTGATTAGAACAATTCAGGGAAGGGTTCTGTAAAAAAAAATCCTTTTAAATTTCGCAATGGTTGCGATTTTTCTCTATATACGGTTTATAAAAATAAAAAGTCTATTTCGGTTTCACACCGTTCATCCGTGTACCATGAAACTTTGGGGAGATAATTAGATCACTCAATGGTAAAAAAAAATAGTGTTTAATATTGCAAGGGCGTTGGTTCATCCGAGTGCCATGAAACTTTAGGGAGTAGATGAGAATACTCCCGAGAATATTTCTGCGAAAAAGAAAACTAAAGTTTTTTAAGGGCGGCGCCATATAGGGTACAACTTTCGTCAATACACGGTTTGGCGCCCAGAGTTTTAGAACGACTATGTTGGCTTTTGGCATCCGTTAATCGAGCGTCCTGCATAGCGAGTAAGGGGTACTACTATATTCAGCGGTAAAACTACAACAGGCTTCTAAAAATAACTTTGTAACGCGAGGGAATCCTTCTGTACAGTTTCGTCAACTTGCCAAAGATGAAAAAATAACTTTTTGAATATGAGGATCCTACTGTAGAGTTTCGTCACTTTGCGAATGATGCAATAAGCATCTATTATTAGACAATCCAGTCAGAAATTGAGATCGAGCATCTAATAATAGACCATTAGTAACGCTAGCATATTGATCAGTCACACTGATGTTTAAAACACGTCACATACTTTTTTTACGTGTTAAAGACAAAAATCCGAAATCAGCATTATTATTAACAGGATGCTATTTGGCACGATGGCGCCTGTTAGTTTTAAGGAGCCAGGGGTCGTATGCGCAGTGGCGTAGGTAGGGGGGGGGGTTAGGGGGTCATAATCCCCCCCCATAGACCCCTCGGTATAAATATATATAGAGTATGAGGGGGCTGCAAATCGAAAGTTTGAGGGGGGAGGGGTGTGCAAATCGAAAGTTTGAGTGGGGGGGGGGGGTGCACATCGAAAGTTTGAGGGGGGGTGCAAATCGAAAGTTTGAGGGGGGGGGGGGGTCCGAAAGCGAAATTTGAGGGGGGGGGGGGGTGCAAATCGAAAGTTTGTCCCCGGGTAAAGCGCAGGCATTGTTTACATTTAAATAACTCACTTTTAGAAAAGAAGGTCACGCGTCTAAGAACATAATTATAATTGATAACGTGTTGGTGAAATCCTTCTAATATATTTCGTCAAATTTCTTCGATCCGGGGGTCGGGTACGCTAGTGTATATATATATATATATATATATATATATATATATATATATATATATATATATATATATATATATATATATATATATATATATATGTAACTAGTGTAGTTACTAAAGACGATTGATAAGAACGCAATACAGTCTGTCAACTAAGACACGATCAAGGCCAAACTGGGCTGATGCAACGGATGCAGGTGGTGTGGACTGATAACGAATACAAAGCCACTGCGTAGTTGGGAAGCGATACGACAGAAGTGCGGAGTTGATAGTTATGATGCAACGGATAGAAACGATTACGAATACGAGGGATATAATAAGACTGCAGGACAGAAGAGCAGAACAGCAGTTGAAGACTGAACTGTAGAGACGTGTTGTGATTTGTGAGAATAGGTTTGGAAGCCCGAACCATGGACTCGTGTATTCTGATGTGTGAGAACTACTGAGGACAGTGGGGGTCAGTTGTTTCATTGTATTCTTGTGGAACATTGATGCATTGCTATGTGGAGCATTTCTATTGATTCATTTAATAAAGAGATAAATGTAAACCTGCACTTCCGAGTATCTATATTGTGGTTGATGTTGTGTGCTGGTCAAAGATAGCACAAGTAAATAGACTCGGTAACATTTGGCACTGCGAGTAAATACACTCGGTAACATATATATATATATATATATATATATATATATATATATATATATATATATATATATATATGTATATATATATATATATATATATATATATATATATATATATATATATATATATGTAACGAGCGAACATTTATCCTGCCGACAACGCCAATTGTAACGAGCCAACAGTTACCATGCTCGCAACGCCACATGTAATGAGACCTAATTGCCTGTAGTGCCACGTGTTAACGAGTTTAACCACTCATTCTAGACAACATTGACCACAGTTTAGATACTCAAGATGCAGGTTCGCTATTGATCCTTTATTACATGAATCAATAAATGCTTCATAATAACACAATAAATCAACAGGAATGCTTCTCAATAATAGTCTGAATCAACTGACCCCTAACAGTCCTTCACTAGGCTTTATATAACTGAATCCACATGTCTATAATCCTTCTTAACACAATACGGCTAACCCGTTCTATAACCGACTTGACATAGTCACACAGACTGACTGATCTAAGCGAGCGATGAAAGAGGTAAGAGACTCGAGCTCAGCCGTCCCCTCCTATTTATCCCCTGAAATCGTAGTCGTACTTGTATCCATTTCCGTAATCGATACTTGTAATCGATGTCTCCGAATACCAACGGCGCAGTTTCTGACGTACAGTCCGATCCAATAAAACATCTGCATCCCATCAATCAAAGTTGACAGATCGTCTGAATCTTCCTCGTACCATTTCCCAAAATAGCACGCGTTGGCTTTGAGGTTGTTATCCGTCCGATCTAATAAGCCACCTGTTATGGTTGCATCAGATTGTAACTGCGTCGCGGCTTATCGTTCGTTATCATTTGTAACTGGTAGTTAGGCCTACCCCAGTTACATCCACCCCTGCCTTTTTTTGTGTGTTATCAACCACAAACAACGCTTGGCAGGTGCAATCCTTCAAAGTCAATCATACCATCATACAAAAATTTATTGTTCCACTCACTGTCAATGTCGTCCCATTCGCATATGATTGACAGTTATACCTATTTCACATCAACTGTGTCCACATAATCCTCCTCAGACACAACACAGTTCTAGAATTCACATCCACCTTTTTCATTTGGTGCTTTCACCAGTTCACTTTTATAGCTTTTTGAACAGTCTGTTCTCATACCAGCGCGACCATGAAAGAATTGATGATTGCTGACAAAAAATTTCGTATTCTTTCTGTTCCTCAAACTTCTCCGCGGACCACTTATCTGATGGTCTACTGTCTCTTTGCTTCTGGAGGGACCGGGATCCTCATTGTTGCCGGTATCCTCCCCTTGTGTATCGCTGTTGTTCTGTTGATGGTGACATTGTTTCGGGATGGGTATGTGAATTTCCGTTGTAACTTCCGGTTCCCTAATTGTCTTGGGTTTCTCTATGTGTAACTGCTCTTCTTGCCTATTCCAATATTTCTTTAATTGAGCAATATTCGCCCACCGATCCGGTTTGGCGTGATCGATGGGTCTTATCTTAAAGGGGCCACCTGCTGCTTTAGGCATCTCCACGACTTGCCATATCTCCTGTCCCCAGAGGTCGTGGATCTTGTTTCTGCCTAACGGGTGGCTACGCAGTAATACCCTGTCGTTCAGTTCGAGTGGCGGGTCCTTTGTCTGTATCGGCGGTTCCCTTCGCCGAGATTCATGTTCTAGTCTTTCCTGTACTACCCTGTACATTTCTCTAATTCTTCTCATATGTTCATTCACATATTCCAGTGCGGTGTATGAGCCAGTCATACTCTCCCTTTTTCCTAAGAACAAATCAAGAGGGAGTCGAGCCTCCCGTCCGAACAGCAACATGTGTGGCGAAAAGCCGGTTGTGGCATGTGGGGTGCAGTTGTATAGATATACCAACTCTGGGAGAAAATCCGGCCAACGTTTTTTCTGTTCAGGTTCTAGAGTACGCAGCAAATCATGCATGCTGCGGTTGAACCGTTCGCACTGTCCGTTTCCTTTCGGATTAAATGTGGTTGTTCTGGATTTGTTGATCCCGTAGTGACTGCACAGTTGGTTAATTACTTCTGACTCAAAGGCCCTTCCTTGGTCAGAGTGTAATTGTCTTGGTACGCCATATTTGATGAACCAATGTTCTAATAAGACCTTTGCCACTGTTTTGGCAGTCTGATCTCGTGTGGGCACCGCCACAGTCCATTTGGTGAATACATCAGTCATTACCAACACATGTTCCGTCCCATCCGATGATTGCTCCAACGACGTAAAGTCCATAGCCACAATCTCTAGTGGTTTTGTCGCCAGTAGGTGTCCTGATGGCTGTCTCATTTTGACAACTGGCATTTTCGCATGCTGACACCTCACACAAGCCTCACAATGGCGTTTGACCTCCATTTCCATATTGGGCCAGTAACACCTCCGTCGTAAAATTTTGTGCGTCCTGTCCTGACCCTGGTGTCCTGCCCTGTCATGTGCCAACCTTAGCACTTCTTCTCGTAATTGTCCCGGCACCACCACCTGGTGTATTGTGCCATCAATTTGGTCATGAATTCTCCGCATGAGAACACCATCCTTTATACTGAGACGGTTCCACTGACTCAGTATTTTCTTTGTTTCTCGACCAAATTGTTCTCTTTCCCTTCTTCCTGGGAATTTTTGTTCCTGGACGTGTTTCAATAGCGGTTGTAAGCCACTATCCGTTCTCTGGGCATCTCTTATCTTTTTGTGATTAAGGCAATTAAAATCACTACTGTCCATATGTTCGGGCTCTGTGGATATGTGCTCCACCCCGGTCTGCCCGTTCTGCATCACTTGTACCCCATGAGGGATATCTGTTGACGCTCTGACCTCACATATTCCTGTCAGCGTTTCTTCCTCATCACCCGGTTTCTCGTAAGGATTCCTTGATAAGGCGTCCGCATTGCCATTGGACCGCCCCGGGCGATACTTTATCTCTAGGTCAAAGAGTGCCAATTCTGCTGCCCATCGCTGTTCGATGGATCCCAACTTTGCTGTCTTTAGGTGACTCAAGGGGTTATTGTCAGTGTATACCACACATTTAGCACCTAAGAGATAGTCCCTGAATTTTTCAGTCACAGCCCATTTTAATGTCAAAAGTTCTAGTTTCATGGCGCTGTAATTTGTCATGTTCTTCTCTGATTCCTTCAGAGCTCGACTGGCATACGCAATAACCCTGAAACCTTGCTTTTGTTGTTGTGATAGCACAGCTCCCAGGCCTTTAGAGCTGGCGTCAATTTCTAACCGAAATGGTTTGTCAAAGTCCGCGTATCCCAATATCGGTGCCTCTGTCAAAGCCTTTTTCAAGAGTTTAAACGAGTTCAGGCATTCATCAGTCCATAATTCACCTATCAGGTGTGTTTTACCTTTCTTTTTCTCCTTACTGTGTTTCTTTGTCATTTTGTTTACCAAGTCATGCAATGGTGCGGCAATTTTTGCAAAACCAGGTACACATTTTCTATAATAGGAAGCAAAGCCCAAGAATGATCTGACCTCTACCGTAGTTGTTGGTTGTTTCCATTCTTTAACCGCTGCAATTTTATCTGGGTCAGTGGCGATGCCATCCGACGAAATCACATAACCCAAGAAATGTACCGATTTCAGACCAAAGCAGCATTTGTCTGGGTTCAGCTTTACTCCTATCTCCCTAAGACGGAGAAACACTTGTTCTAACCTTTTTAGATGGTCCTCCCAAGTTTTTGAGTAAACCAGTATATCATCCAAGTACACCAACATTATTTGAAATAGAAAGTCACTCATAGCACTCTGCATTACTCGCTGGAATGTAGCAGGTGCATTAGTTAGACCAAACGGCATACGGGTCCACTCGTACAGTCCCAGTGGAGAAATAAATGCCGTTTTGTGTTGATCGTTGGGGTGCATGGCCACTTGGTGGTAGCCACTAGCCAAATCCAAGGTAGAAAAAAATCTTGCTCCCCCCAACGCATCAAGACATTCATCAATACGAGGCAAGGGGAATACATCCCTTCTTGTGATATTGTTCAATTTCCGGTAATCACAACACAGTCTTATCTCCCCTGACTTCTTTTTTACCACTACTATCGGTGCCGCATACGGGCTCGTGCTGGTTGTAATAATTCCCTTTTCTAGTAGATCATTCAGGTGTGCTTTCACCGCCGAGTGGTGACTTGGTGGCAATCTTCGATAAGGTTGCGCCACCGGCTTGTCTTGTAGTAAGGGTATCTGGTGTTTGATTACTTCCGTGTACCCCAAATCACCCTCATACGAGGCAAATATATCACTGTATTTATTCAGCAATTCATTTAGTTTTGGGTCCTCAGTTTCCGGGAATGTATATGATCGGCCATCTTCTTTCTTCACCTCGGCCGTCACATTGACCGACCTAATTGTTACTTCATTACTGCTGGTATTGATCAGTTCGATGCACTGTGCCGACCTTTGTACCTCGACGTTCTGTGGTACTCCTACAAGAGTATTAGGCGGTATAAAAATTTCTTCATCCAAAACATTTGCTACCAACCCTTGAACTAGTCCGTTTTCCGCTGATGTGTATGTCCGCAGTAACACGACGCCTGCCCTCAGTGCGGCGCCACATGGTTCTATCATCACATCACCATTCACGCTTCTATCACCAATTTGTAATGTGATTGCCTTGACCGTGTTTGCCGGGACTGCTGTCCTTCCTCTGGTCTTGGCAAACCTGGCCAACTTGGATCCCCGACCTGGTGTGGTCGATCCGACAATATTTGTAAGAAATTCTGGCAACTGGCCAAGAATATTCATGCCCAACAGGCAAGGTATATTTGACACATTTGTCTCTAGGTTGTGTTTCGTAACGAACACCCCAACCTGCTTCAACCTATGTCCTGCCACCACGACATCCGCCAGAAAATAACCACAGTATGGAATGGTTAGTCCATTAGCTGCCGTTAGGCGCATGCCTGTGTCAGACCTCAACCTATGGTCTTTTCCTTTCATCCATTTGGTGTAAAAATTTTCCGTGATTGTCGTCACCTGGGAGCCTGTATCCACAATTGCCTTCACCGCGATGTCCCCAATCGTAATCACCATTTCGGGACAGACTCCCATCATTTTGCTTCTTGGGCCATAACCTCGCCCCTCTGTAGCTTGGCCCTGCCTTACAGAGGACGACCGTTTCCCTGGCAGTACCGTGCCATATGTCCGGGTTGTGAACAAGACAAACAAATTGGTCGACCGTCGGCCGTCCATTGGAGTGATGGCTTGGCAGGACGCGGCCGTCCAACCCGTCCCTGTTTTGTCCCGTTCTTTTCCTGATTCTCAGCTGTTGACCTGCTTTCCAACCTCTCCAAACGTTGGTCAACCTTATCTAGGTGGGCCAACAGTTGAGCCATCATGGTCTCCATCGTGTCGGCCCCTGTGGGTGGGGATTGTCTCTGTTCAGGCACAGAGACTTTGTCCACCGAACAATTCGATTGGTCCTCATCCTCGGACCTGCGGATCGCTGAGTTCCTGACCTGAAGGAAGGTCAACTGCTGGTTTCTGTGGACCTCCTCTTTCAACTCTCTCCTTAAGATCGGGGTTGCTAGCCCCTCGATGAAATGGTCCCTCAGTAGGCGTACATCAATGTCCGGTGATTTGCCCTTTACCAAATCAAAGGCCCTGTTCATCCTGTGTGAGTACTCCATCACACTCTCCGCCATTCTCTGCTTTAAGCCCACGAATCCCGATAGCAGTTGCGATCCCGACCGTCTCTCCCCAAAGGTCTCCCTAATCAGATCTAGCACCTTATCTGGATCTGATTAGACGGTTTTATCGTGGCACTTAACCTCTGCCCTAACCGTTTCACCTATACTGCCCATCAGCAGTCTTAATCTTTCCTCTGGTGACATATGTCTCGAGGCCCAGGCCGCTTTGACCTCTTCACTGAACCTGTTGGTTAAAGTTGGATCTCCGTCCCCGTAAAATTTGTTAATGTGGGACTCTCTGGGTAGGACCACTATATGGGTCTGCTTCTCGTCCAGAGTAGACATTTTCTTCCTTAAGTACTAAAAAAAAGAGTTCTTTCTTACCGTGTGTGTATGAAAAATTTTTCCTCGTTCCTCAATTTTCACAGTTCCTGAATGTCCGAATTCACACACACACTAAACACAGTTATGCACAAGGTTGACTATGGGTGCCTTAAACGGCAAGTCTAGTTGAATTCATCCTGATCGCAGCGCCAATTGTAACGAGCGAACATTTATCCTGCCGACAACGCCAATTGTAACGAGCCAACAGTTACCATGCTCGCAACGCCACATGTAATGAGACCTAATTGCCTGTAGTGCCACGTGTTAACGAGTTTAACCACTCATTCTAGACAACATTGACCACAGTATAGATACTCAAGATGCAGGTTCGCTATTGATCCTTTATTACATGAATCAAGAAATGCTTCATAATAACACAATAAATCAACAGGAATGCTTCTCAATAATAGTCTGAATCAACTGACCCCTAACAGTCCTTCACTAGGCTTTATATAACTGAATCCACATGTCTATAATCCTTCTTAACACAATACGGCTAACCCGTTCTATAACCGACTTGACATAGTCACACAGACTGACTGATCTAAGCGAGCGATGAAAGAGGTAAGAGACTCGAGCTCAGCCGTCCCCTCCTATTTATCCCCTGAAATCGTAGTCGTACTTGTATCCATTTCCGTAATCGATACTTGTAATCGATGTCTCCGAATACCAACGGCGCAGTTTCTGACGTACAGTCCGATCCAATAAAACATCTGCATCCCATCAATCAAAGTTGACAGATCGTCTGAATCTTCCTCGTACCATTTCCCAAAATAGCACGCGTTGGCTTTGAGGTTGTTATCCGTCCGATCTAATAAGCCACCTGTTATGGTTGCATCAGATTGTAACTGCGTCGCGGCTTATCGTTCGTTATCATTTGTAACTGGTAGTTAGGCCTACCCCAGTTACATATATATGGGGGAGGCTAAACATGTTTTTGCGGGGTGACCCTTTTTTTCTAGTTCCGCCACTGGTCCGAGCGACCTCACTACCGTGAATATTGTGAAGTAAAATAGTAATCAGTAAGTATCTGATTCAACTGTCACGTGAACTAAGTCACGGACAGAGCAAAGTATTATAATGTTGCAGTGGCTAGTAATGGCAAGCAGTAACAAAGCTATTAGCCAAGTCTGATGACCATTTGTCTTGCAAGGGTTTACAGCCGGCAAGTAAAATTAATAATCAGGTCCGATGACTCGGGTCAACCCAATGTCCTCAGTTTACGGCCTGTAGTAAAATTATATGTTACTCAATAAACACAGTGAACTACATTCATAGGCTACATGTGCATTTATAAGTTTTCAGAAATACTTGGTACATTGATAATTATTTTATGAGATACTAAGTTTACAGTAAATACAAATAACACATTGAAAAAATCCAATACCAAGTAGCACGAGGGAGTAGGAACGACGGCCCTAAACCGCGTGTGTAAAAGCCAATAAGAAGAGAGTTAAGGCGATTCAACACCCGCCCCCCCCCCCTAATATACACCTGTACTTTGTCTATAGTCTATCACGTGGTTAGCCCCTCCATCCTGACTGAACAGTGCTTTAGGTGTCCACGTGTTAGTCAAGCCGCTATGTCAGATGACCAAAGATCTTGGTGCTAAAATAACATACATGAAGCGAAAGAGGGTGCTGATTAATAATGAGGTAACTGCTGGGGTAATAGACAAAGGCAAGATGGCGGTTTTACACTTTTACCGTTACATATAATTAAGTTAAAAAATTAAGACAAATAATCGCTTATAGCAGTTTTTGTCGGCCTCAGAACGACTGAGAACTAAAAAAAGTTTTCCAAATATCTAAGTTAATTATATCAGCACATAAAAACTAAATTAAAAAAAAAAAAAAAAACTCGCAGAAGTACTTTAATATACTCACGGAGCTGTTGGAGGGCGCTCCTCTCTCAGAACTTTGTGAGCCAGTCACAGATCGAAACGTCATAAAATCGATGGATAGAATTTCTTACATCATTATCGTGTAACACAAGAACTCAGTTGCAACGTCGCCATACTTCATCTCTATCTTTGTCAACAAACAAGAAGACAATGTGACCATCTTTTAACTGTACAATAGAGGAATAATATGCCCTAACTGCTAGACACATCTATGACAAACTTTAAATTCTCCGTTTTAGATATCATTGCGACGTAAAATTAACTGACGGACAATTTATCACGGCATTTCCCTTAGAGGAATAGATTCAAGAGAATATTTCATTTTGTTAGCTGTTTCCCATTTAAGTATTCATAATAGCCAAGTGAAGCAACCGATAACATGCATTTTTGCATTAGGACAAAAGTAATAATACAATGTATTAAAAAATAACTGTTTTAATTATTATTTTAAAAATAGTAAATAATATGTTATAAGGTAATATTCTGTAGATTTTAGGTTATTTTTTTTTTGGATTTTTGAATGATTAATGTGCTTTAAATTGAATAGAAAACTTTACCTTTATTACTTGCTAAATACTTTAAAAGTGAAATTACCTATTAATGACCTACGGTTTTCTAAGTAAGCGATAATTAAATTTTGGATCCCTTGAAATCAAGGGACAAGATCGTTTTGTTTATCTTACTTAGTCGTTGAGTTGGCAAATGAAATTATTTTATCAAAATGAAATGATACGATTTATTTCGGTTCAAACGTTTTTTTTTTCAAATACACAGTTTAGCTGCAAATCCTGTATGTTTCTATTGCAAACCTACTCAACTATTTCCCTGGATTGTTCACTTCAAGTAGAATCTAGTAAAATAGTAAAACATCCTTAGGTTGGTATTGATACAAATACTTTTTTGTTGTTGTCATTGCCCAGTAGCGTAGCGAGGGGGGGGGGGGGCGGGGGGACATATGTCCCCGGGCGCCGAGCTTAGGGGGCGCCAAAATGGGTTGGAAAAATAAATCGAAAGTTTGAGGGGAGGGGGGGGTGCAAATCGAAATCTCGAGGGGGGGGGTGCAAATCGAAAAAAAGGAACGTTTATCCCCGGGTGCCGGGAAGGGTCGCTACGCCTCTGTCATTGCCATAAAAAATAAATAAATAGTTTGAGTTACTGCGTGTTATAAGTAGGTCACCAACCTCTCGCTTTCGTACTTGCCAGCTAGTATTTTTCAAACTAAACATGAATATTATTATTATATCGGATAACATAAATAAATAGACAAGTTACTTCCGCTGTTGTTAAGTTATTTTAAGTTATTTTAAATCGTAAACAATAATATATAATAGACTACAATATGTAGGCTAGCTTAAAGAAAAATATAGATAACGTTAAATTGTTATTTATTTATTTTTTAAAGAGCATTCAGTTAGTTATTCTTTACTCGAATCCGCAACAACTTGTCCTAAACGTAGTTATAATATTAAAATAATACAGTTATTAATGTCGACCTACCGGTATTTTCTGATTTTATTATTATTAAAATTTGTTATGATTTGTACATTTTTGGTTATCTTGGTATTTTGAAATCTTGAAGCTGCCATGTTTTTGGAGAAGACGTTCACAACAAGTAATTTAATTTAAATTTTGTATCTCTAACTGGCTACCGAGATTTCGAATTTTAACTGAGAGAGAACGAGACTTTCAAGCCCTATTACCATTCTAAATTCACTGTAACTAGGGGATACTTCCACTATCTTATTTGTTTTGTTAAAGTTAAAGCTAAGAGTATTGCAATATAAACTTACGTCATTGCTGTGTTAACAAAAATTCAACACATTTGTTAAAATGTTAATGGAAGAAAACATTTTGTTTTATTACTTTCTCTGTTTGTTTTTTAAATGTGAAACATCATCATCAATCTCTCAATGCTACAATCATGTGCTGAATTATTGGATCTAAAATCGTTTAATTACATCACAAAATAAAGGAATAGAGTAAGTTTATTTTTAAACCAGTCTGCTCATAAGAGATATGAAGTAGTTTATTTATTTGTTACTTTGATTGTTGGAATTAGAACGGATAAACTCTGCCGTCTTTTTTCATTGACTTAGTACAGACAATCATTAGAGCATGACGGACGCAATGACGTTAAACGAATTGCAGGATTCGAACCGAACTTTTCAGTTACAAACCTTGCGCTTTATCGTACGACCAGGCCGTACCACATAGCCAAGACTACGTATAAATTCACGGCGTGGTTGGAAGATAGAGAGCACAATTTATAACTCAAAGTTGTGAGTTTGGATTCCTAGCCTATAGAGTAGAACGTTCCTGAGTCCATACGAGTTTGATGGGCAGCTGATTAACGTTAGGGAAAGTAAAGACGGCTTGACATAGAACTGACAACACTATCCTTTTATGTGCCGAGGTCACGAAAACAGATAACTCTACTTCAACTGCCCTATTGACTGCTAGTCTCGAGACAATAAAGGAAAGTGTCAATTAAGATTTAAGAATTATTTGTTAAACTCTGAAGTGATCAAGATTTAATACATAAACTGATGTGAATTTCACTTTTAAAATGTCTCACTTTAAGTGAGGTGACACCGACATTCAGAAAGAACATGTTCAGACAGGTGAGGAGACACATACATTGAAAGGGAACATGTGTTGTGACGTGGCTTGTCAGGGGGAACATGTTTAAATAGGTGGGGTAGTTTGGTCGCGCATAGGGTAATTTTTCAAAGCATTTTGGTATGAACAAGTACTTTAATAATGTTTTCTTGTCTCAGACATGTAGTTTCAAGCGTCCGTTTGTTCTATTTTTTTTTATAAATTGAAATACGAGTTTCTAGTTGAGTTAATAGGATCTGGCTAAATTTTATTTTAAATGCGTTGGATTCTTAACTATTTAGTTATTTTCACGTGTAGTAAAACCCATTGCGGTTTAACCAACAACTATTTAATAAAATAGTTTTCTCAAAGAAATTATATCATTAAAATACAAAGGCCTACAATTCACATGTAACGGGTAACGATGGCTGGTTGTTGCAAATTTAATTTATTTATATTTAAAATTTCTTTGTATTAGTTGTTTCCCATTTCAAAATTTAAAGCATCTAGGGGAAGCAACAAAAATTCATACATTTTTGCAAAAGAACAAAAGTAATAATACAATATAAACTAAAATAATTGTTTATTTATTAAATTTAATACAAGTTATAATCTGTTATTTTGTAATATTGTCTCCATTCTTGATACATTTTGGAATTCTGAATAATTTATTTCCTCTAAAATAAGTTAAAAAGCTTTAGATCGATGACCGGCTGAATTTTTCAAGTTGAGCAACTACCCTGTAATTTAATGAGCCGTTTGCTTTAAACTTGTTGAAATTTTGGATCCCTTCAATCAAGGGTCAAGATCAAAGTGTTTGAGTATGTGATGAGACTGAACGCTAAAGGATTGGATAGTCTAAAATCTCTTGAGGTTGGGATGACGAGCAGAAAGTAAATCATATTAGTATGGCCGAGAGTTGATTCGTTGTTGATTGGTAGATGGGGTTGAGTAATCGTGTGTTGCAAATCGCATGTTGAGAATGTCGCGTAGTAGTGTTGGTAGAATAGCCTATTTGGATAATATTATTTAAGTAGTCGAGAGATGAATAATCGTAGGTTGTGAAATTTGAGTAGTCGAGTTGATCGTTGAGTATAGTTCGTCGAGATTATCGTAAGTTGGATGGTGTCGTGACGGATCATCCTACATAGGATTGCTCTAGGCAGGCGTCGTCTAGCTGAAAAAATCGAGAATAGTTCCAAGCTACACTTCCTAGGATCAAATCTACCATCAACGACAAAGAAGACAGCTATCTACGATACCTCAACAGCCCGCTACATCATCATTACGATACCAGCTTAGCAACTCTAGTTTCATAGACACTACCTTCTTCTTTTTTTTCTTCTTCTTCTTCGTTCTTAAATATTAGTGTTGAAGGGGATCGAGATTTAGCTGCCAGTGGGTTTGAACTCGGGACTTTGTTCGAAATTATCAACCATGAGCTTTATAGCCGACTCGACCACGCCTCCAACACAATTAAGCGTTACGTGTCAACTGGTTATGCGCCATTGAGGCCATTGACTCCGATTTCAGCCTGCTTTTCTTTTTGGATTTGCTTCCATAGCCTTTGTCCAACCAAGAACAAACTACAAGGCAGCAGTTGTTTAATTTTGGAGTTGTCTCTCCTAGAAGAGTGGCTGTCCCCAGCTAACGAGCCTCATCTGCCCGAGGGTTCGAACTCGAGACTTTTCGGTTTAGCAACCATGAGCTTTACCGACTCGACCACGCCGAACCCGACACTATCACTTTACACAAAACTACAAACCAAATGACACCACTTCAAGACTTCAGAACAACCCAGCTACAACTACCTACGAAGATCAACCACTACCCACTTAAGATTGTTCAAATGGAAGAATCGGTAAAGAATCCAAAACGCTAAACGACCTTTTACTGTTTAATGATGTTATGTACTTAACGTTTGCGTATCTTTCACGCGATGGATTTAAAAGATTATTTTTTTTAACTTTAAAAAAAAAATGATTAACTTCACCCCCCCCCCCCGCAATGCGTGGTCTGGCGGCACTGTAGTTCCGCCCCTGCTACCAGCCCTCTAGCATTATGCTATCCCAGGGTTGGCAACTACTTTAGCCTGTATCATAATAAACCAAAGTTTATACTTGCAATGTTAAAAAAAAAATCAAGGGACAAGGTCAAAATGTAAATTATATGTTGTTTTTCTTATGCACTCGATGTTTGCAAACAATTATTTTACTTGCATAATTTAACGCCATGATTTATTTAAGCCTTGTTTAAAACGTTTCTGTTCAACAGCCAACCTTGTTTTATTCTTATGTAAATTATTCTAGTACTCTTCTCCGTTCTCCATTTAATGAAGAATAAACTAGGTGTGTGCTAATACAAGTAGTATTGTACCTTCTCGTACACAGAGTATAGAGAAAATATTGTAATTGTGCACACTAATGTAATACAATTTTGACAGTTTGTACCGTTTTACACCTCTCTAATTTAACGTATACGCAGTATAAAGGATGTATTACAATCTAGGAAAAAAAATCTAAATCGAGATCTGGACAAATCTGGACATTTTACAACCACCCGGAGCACAAAAAAACGTAGTTTTGTAATCCTGTCCGTTATTGTAACTTGACAACAGTTCATATACAAGTATTATAGCAAATATGTAGTTTTCTCTAAACTTTGGAACGGTTTCAAATAAGCGTAACTGGTGCTTACTTTAATTCCGGTTTAACAAATGCCTATATTTTCGTACCGTTTACGAGATAATACTTATGTATTTCGGATTTAAAAAAAAGGTTTATAATTTTAAAACTTTTATTATCCTATTTGATAATTAAATATCATACTCGCAAAAAACAGTCTAAAGACGAGGGATTTGTCATCCGAACCATTATTGTCACTTAAGAATATACAAGAAAGTTTAAAGGAGATCACTCCCGCTTTATTTTGTTTTGCCCCAGAAACTGCTAGACCAGCATGGACGACACGGCCAAGTTTAGCTTTAATTAAAAAATGTCAAGCTATAAAAGTCAATTTAATATAGACATCATTAGTAACAGAACAGTTGAAGTAACATTTGTACACGGTAAATGATTGACAACAGCGTGAAACTCGGAATTTAAAACTCAGTAAATCAAAGTGATCAATGTACAAGATATTGAGATAGACATCACATTTAATTATGGGGACGCTAATCTATCTTACATTATGATGTCAACGGTAAAAAGGTAAAGAGCCCTGATGTCAAGCGTCAAAATAATAATACCGTAATACAAATAAAAACCAGTCAAATAATGGAATTCAACGGGTAGGAGGGTCCGAGCCACTTATCTACCGGGAATATTGTAAAGTAAAATAGTAATCAGTAAGTATCTGATTCAACTGTCACGTGAACTAAGTCACGGACAGAGCAAAGTATTATAATGTTGCAGTAGCTAGTGACGGCAAGCAGTAACTAAGCTATTAGCCAAGTGTGATGACTATTTGCCTTGCAAAGCTTTACAGAAGTAAAATGAAGTACATTTTAGCTGTTTCAATGACTGTGGAATAAAAGGGGATAATGTGGTCAGCTTTGTTTCCATAACACGAGTTAGGTACTTATCAGAGCTGGGTCGACTCAGGACGTTCCACTTATTTGAACCGGGATTCAAACTCGAGACTCTCGGGTTAGCAATCTAGCTCCCTACCGCTAAAAAGAGTGTTCAAACTAAGTAGAAGTTATGTATATTTATGAGTTATTTGTTGAATACTATCTAGTAGCATTGTTTTTTCTCAGCAGAAAAGATTTCAAAACTTCAAACCAAAATCGACGTCTTCATCGTTTATTCTGATGTTGATACTGCACTAGTAACGAAGGCAAGGAATTATCTTTTTTTTGTAAATTGTTCTAATGGGGAGGTGACACCAAAAAGTTCCGCACCGGGTGACACCCGACCTAGCCAATGACTATTTAATAAAATATTTTTTTCTCAACTATCATTAAAATACACAGGTAATTTACGTGTAACTGGTACCGATGGCTGACTGTTGAAAATGGAATCGATTGACATATATTTCATGTGTATTAGTTGTTTCCCATTTCAAAATTCAGAACAACTAGGGGAAGCAGCAAATATTCTTCAATTTTTTGCAAACAAAAGAAGAAATTATACAATATAAATTAAAATGATTGTTTTAGTTATTAGTTTTAATACGGCAATTAATATTTTTATCTGTAATATTGTGTCCATTCTTGATATTTTTGGATTGCTGAATAATTAATTTGCTCTAAAGTTTATCCGAAAGCATTAAGTCATTGACCGGCTGAATTTTTTAAACTGAGAAGTTACCACCATATTATATGCCCTCTATATTTGGCTTTTTTGAAATTTTGGATCCCTTGAAATCAAGGGACAACAACAAAGTGCAGGGGTCGGCAACCTTTTGAAGCGGAAGAGCCAAAAGTTACAATTTTCAAAATTTTCCTGGTTTTAAAGAGCCACTAGCATTTTTTTAATTTCAAATATTTTATTTTTTATTAAGATTATTAGTATTTGTTCAAGGAGCTGGAGAGCCGCATCTTGACATCAAAAGAGCCGCATGCGGCTCGCGAGCCGCAGGTTGCCGACCCCTGACAAAGTGTATATGAGAAGAAAGTAATGCTATAGCAGGGGTCGGCGACCTGCTTGAGACGGAAGGGAAAAAGAAGAAGCAAGTTCGTTGGATGGTGTATATAGAATAAAGATAATCCATCCGCATCTACAGTATTCTTTTAACAAAACAACCATCAAGTCAAAAATGAAAGAAAATTAACTTTCTTAACAAAAAACAAAATTGATTATGGTCGGCTGTGGGCCCCTAAACGATGTGCCGCCCCCCCCCCCCGCATTGCGGGGTCTGGCGGCACTGTAGTTCCGCTCCTGCCCACTAACACCCCACCACCCACACACACATATACACACTTTTCACCCCAACTACCCCCCTTCCCGCTCTAAACTATAGAACTGAACACAGCATGAACCCTAACAAATACAGCACAACAAGTTAGGAGACGACGATGACGACACGGTAAGGAAGGACGAACGAAGGACACAGCACAGTCGACGTGTGGAAAGTTAAACAACAGGCCAGACAACCCATGGGAAGGTGAGCGACAACGACCAGTGTTTCTTCCAGACTTTTTTCTCCGGGGGGGGGGGGGGCACTTGAAATTTTCGGGGGGGGGGGGGTGGAGATAGACTTTTTTCTTGGGGGGGGGTATACTGTTAAAAGTATGTATTTTCTATATGAATTTCATTTCGTTCGGGGGGGGGGGGTAGACTATCGTCGGAGGGTGGGAGGGGTGGGGGGGGGGGGCTCTCCCGAAGAGATGCCTGGAAGAAACTCTGACAACGACCGACATGTACTAAAGGCTTATAGAGGACATGACCTTAGGAACCATGCGGCGACTGATAGAAGACTGGTCAAAGGGAAACAACACATAAAATACACACATTATACACTAGGAGAGGTTATATCCCTTGGTTCCCTCGGTAGGTAAAACAACGCATTAGACACCACACTGATGGGTCGGAGTGGTCTAGCGGTAGAGAGCTGGACTGCTAACCCGTAAGTCTCGAGTTCGAATCCTGGTTCAAACCTGTAGACCATCCCTTTCGCCATGCCCTTACATTGTACAAATCAAGTATTTTATCTTTCTGTGGCTGTTCTTTTTTTAAAGTGCCGATAAAGACTTTAAAAAAAAAGGTTAAATCAGGGGCCAACATCAGCCGTTGAATTTAATCAATCTGTTTCTGCTGTTTAAGTTTGAAAACAGTGTTTTTTTTAATAATCTAATAACAAGATTTAAAATAGTTTAAAACGTTTTTCTTTTTTAAATACATAGTTTAGCGGCAAACCTTGTGTATTTCTTATGTAAACCTACTCTACTATTTCCCTGGATTGTTCATTCAACGTAGAATCCAGGAAAATAGTAAAACATCCTTAGGTTGGTGGTAATGCAAATACCCTTTTTTGAAAATTGCTCGTATATCAACATAGCCGACATGTCCAAGTTTAGCTTAAAAAAAAATAACAAGTCAAATCGAAATAGACAACATTAGTAACAGAAAAATTGGGTAACAATTGTACGTGGTAGATAGTTGTCAATAGTGCAAAACTTGACATTTAAAACGCAATTAAGCAAATTGATCATTGAACAAGACTTTGAGATGGACAGCACATTGAATTAAGGTGAAGCTAATTTATCGTTAAAAAATATATAAAAATTAATTGCTTAAAGCAGATTTTGCCCCCCCCCCCCCCAGAACGATTGAGAGTTTTAAAAAAAACATAAAGTTTTCTAAACGTTTAAGTGAAACATATCAGCAAATAAAAACTATAAAAAATAGAACAAGAAGATGTACGAAGATAAAGAGCAGTTAGAGGGCTCTCTCACAGAGACATTGTGAGACATTCACAGTCTGGAGTCTGGAACTGTTGAAAATCTACAGAAAGAAAACTTCTACATCATTATCGTGAGACCCAAGCACTCTGTGCCAGAGTCGCTACATCATCCACACCGTTGTTACCTGTAACTGTAGGATAGAGGAATAACGATTTGTGCGCTGAAATAATATACATAAAGTGAATGAGGGGGGGGGGATTAATAGTGAGGTAACTTGTGGGGTCGTAGGCAATGGCAAGATGGAAGTTTAACACGTTTACAGATGATTTAGTCAAAAAGAAATATGAAAAATAAAAATAACCGAAAGATTGCTTAACATTTAAGTGAAACATATCAGCAAATAAAAACTATATAAAAAATAAACTCGTATAGACCAACCCATCACGTGTAGAATTCTCCATTTTAGATTTAATGCCGGCGTAAAATTGGCTGACGGACAATTCATCACCGAATATCCGTCGACGGAACAGATGCAAGATAATGTTTTTTTTAGTTGTTTCCCCATTTTTAAATTTATAGCGACCAAGGGAAACAAGAATATTCATAAATTTTTGGCTGATAACAAAAGTAATAATACAGTAAAAACAAAATGAGTGTTTAATTTATTATATTTAAAACAACCGTTAATACATTTTAAAGTAATAGTATGTTCATTCTTGATAAATTTTGAATTTCTGAATAATAAAAAGGCTCTAAAATATTTCCAAAAGCATTAGGTCATTGACCGGCTGAATTTTTCAAGGTGGAAAACTACCTCAATAGTTTGACTCCGTTTCCATTATTTCATTAAAATTTTGGATCCCTTGAAACTAAGGGACAATATTAACCCATATTATCCCAAGGTCTCAAATTTTAAATAATTTTTTGGTATGGTTAGCTTTTGGGCACTGAATAAAGGAATGACTATAGATTTTTTTTTTAAATCAATACTAATTGAAACATCGATCTTTTAAAAAACGTCCCATAAATGGGACGCTAGCAACGAACGGCCCCATGTACAGTTAGAAAAAAAAAATGATCATGAAATATGGCTAATCTCGCAAAAGTTAAGCTGTATACTGATTTGTATTGTTAGGCCAATGATTTAATTGTTTAGGACAGCTAAAAATACAGATAATGTTCAATTGGGTTAGCCATACAATGGTCTAAAATGCAGAATTTATGTTCAAATGTCTAGTTTTCTTTCAATCTAGCATCCATCAAAGTGAATAACACTTGGAAATAAGTAAAGCTGACTAGTACATCTAATTAGACACACATGATCACAAATATTGTTATTATTCATCGAAACTGTAATATAATTAAATATAAATAATTGATTGTTTGGTGGGCGTACTTGAAATTTTTAGGGGTGGGGATTTTTAAATTTCAGGGGAAGGGTGGACATTGGTAAAAGTATGTTTTGTATATAAATTCCATTTTGTTCTGGCGGCAGAGCCCCCCCCCCCCCTCCCCCTCCTCCGAAATGATGCCTGAAAGAAACTCTGCCCTCAGTGAATTTGCAAAAGATGATCCTGTCCAGTCCCAGATGTCATCCAGCCATTTTCTCTTTTGTTACCCTCGCTATCCCCCCCCCCCACCCCTCACAGGCGTACATTAGGACATCAGACATCTTATTTCTAGGGCACGGATCCGTCTCTGGGGGCTTGTATTGAGTGTTCATGGCTCTCATCCATGTATGCACCTCACTATGCGAACGGCTCCCAATCTAACACCAGGGATCTCCTTAAAAAGTTAACAAAGTAAAACTGGTATTGGGAACCTTTGGAGGGGAATATTATTGGGGCATGACAACTGTACACAGCTAATTCACATTTCTGCTATATGTAGTTTAAGCTCTCTTATATGAAGAGAGTTAACCAACCCCCATGACTGATTCATTTCACCTAAATCGTGGCCATTGTTATTATTCTGGTTTGTTATACTTTTAATATCACGCGCTAGTAAATTTACAGCAATACTAAATTAGTTTGTATTCAGTGGTATCAAATACTTCAGTAAGTGTAATTCTGAAAACTTAAAAATAAAATGTAAGTTTTTCAATATTTGCAATTTTTTAATACAATAATATATAAGAAAATATAGCTCAAGGTCATAATTAAATATCTATAAATACTACTTAACACCCCAAAGTCAGCAGTTAACAAAGTCAACAATTCTTTCACCATAAATAACCATTTAACATAAATATTTGCATCTGTGTTTCTCGCTAGTGTCCAATAAATGTGACGTTTGTGTAACAATCTACATGGGGCCATTCGTTGCTAGCGTCCCACTTATGGGACGCTTGTTGTACACTTGATATAACGAAGTAGTAAAAAAAAATGTTATTCTAAAATTTTTATCAGATAGAAATATGGTACTGCTACAAGTTTCAAATGTATTTTGCACTTAAAATGTTCATATTTTAGAAGATATGCATTTTCCTGTGCGCATGTTTTCTTTTTTCCGCCATTTTGACAAGTCCTGCAAATCCGGCACTATAACATTTTTCTAAATTAATTTTTTTCACAAAACACACACAAATTCAATAGTCTAGCCATTTTCAAATACAATGAAACATAAATTGTGTTTTAACTAGTTTTTAATAAATTTTAGCAATTTTTTTTTACAAGCGTCCCATAAGTGGGACGCTAGCAGAATATTGGTTAATACAAAAGTGAAGAAGTTAATAAGTTGATTGACATAAAAAAACACGTCTGATGCGAAAAAAAAAATATAAAGCGGTTTTGATCTTTACAAAAAACGTGGGTCGGGCAGATGGGTCGGGAAATTGATGGTGAACGTACCCACGTTTTTTGTCAGTCATCACAAGAATCTGCACAGCTCGAGGAAGCACAAAAGAAAAATTTATTTTCTACTTTTTAGTCCACAAGAAAAACGTGGTTTTTTAAAAAGTTTTTTTTAAGTATTTTATTCTTTATATTGCTAAATAAAAGCTAGCAGCATATCCGGGTTTCTATAAATAAATAAAATGTTCGATGAAATGTCTTTATTTAAGTCAAAATCGCAATCACAATTACAATCAAAATCACAATTACAAACATGACCATGACCACAATAGCGACCAAGAATGTTAAAGTAAACTTTCATATTAACAAACTCGATAGTTAAGAATATAATATGCTCGATACAACACTGTGTAATAAAATATATAAAATACATTGGATTTTTAAAATTGTATCGAATTACATTCATAGAGTACTTCATTGTGTTCTTTGTTTCTCATTTAAAATTCATAGTTAACAGGGGAAGCAACCAATATCTTTTTTTAGCTGCACTAAAAAAAATAGTATACAGTAGAAATTCAAAACAGGTGTTTAGTTTTTACAGAAAACAAAAGAAAAAATGTAATTTATTTAACTTTCTGTCAAAATTTTGAAACATTTTGATTTTTGAATACTTATTTTGCTTGAAATATGTACAAAAACCTTTAGCGCATTGACCTGCTAAATTATTTTTAAAAAGAATACGAATTTTAATTCAGGTAGATTAAGATATTTACAATCTAATTTTGGCTCCCTTGAAAACAAGGGACAATATCATTTTGCAAATTTGCACTCAGTCGATGAAAGTCGATCTGTTTATGTTATTTAAGCTTGCAAATAACTTTAAATAATAATAATGAAATGATATGTTTTATTTTAAACTCATATAAAAAGCTTTTTTTTTTAAATACATGGTACGTTTTTTTTTATGCAAACCTACTCTTCTGTTTTCCTGGATTGTCCACTTAACATAGAATCCAGGAAAATAGTAAAACAACCTTAGTTTGGTGGTAATACAAATACTTTTTTTTTGACAAATAATGGTATATCAACATAGCCGACATGTCCAAGTTTAGCTGAAAATAAAAAGATAACAAGCGGTATAAGTGATATCGATGTAGACAACATTAATAAAAGAAAAGTTAAAGTAACTTTTTATAAGCGGTAGATGGTTGACAACAATGCCAAACACTGAGTTCAAAACGCAATTAAATTAATCAATGAACAAAACATTGAGATGGACAGCACATTGAATTTTTGGGGACACTGATCTAACGTACACAGTGATTAATTCAAACATAATATAATTATAAAGAATAATTGATGATTACGTCTCCCAAGACACGTCTGGGAGTTTTTAAATGCAGTCTGCTAAAAAATGAACCATGTCAACAAAAATAACGATGTAAAAGAACTCTTAGAATTCACGTTCTCATACAAAGAGACAGAGATGTTAGAGGACACTCTACCAGAACTTTGTGAGCCAGATCACAGATTAAAAATGTTCAAAATCTTCGGAGGAAACTCATCAGTATCATGAACCATCAACATCCGGTAGCTTAGATCCTATACTTTTAACAGCTCAAAAATACATTACATTATGATGAAACCTAAACACCCGGTGACAGAAATGCTACAATTAATTCACATCTCTAGCGAAGACCAAGAATATAGTGTGGCTATTTAGCAAATGTCGGTTAGAGGAATAATGTGCCCGAACTGTTAGACCCACAAACATATCCCTACCATGTGTAGAATTCTCCATGTTAGATTTCACGACGGCATAAAATTAGTATACACATATCTAGACGGAGGACGACAGACATAGACTGTTGGGGCTCGTTTTTATTAAATTCAAAAAAAAAAAAAGCGCGGTTTAATCATACATTTCTTCACCCTTAAAAACTGAGAGGGGAGGAGTATAATGCAACTATGTATTTATTTATTTATTTATTCAATAACGGTAACAAATAGTAGACACGGATGCCTTTTTCACATTGGCCGTTTTACAAAAAACAAGCAAACAAAAACGTAACAACAGCATATAAAAAAATAATTGTGTAGTAAAGACTTAGCAGTAGCATAGCACAAATATGTAGAATAAAGAAATAATATTACACCGTTATAATACAAATTAGATAAAATAAGAATATAGTAGATGAATGAGAAATGTTGCTATGAGTCAGTGAGGAAGTCATTAAATAACTGTTGTTTTAATTTAGTCTTAAATATATTTTTCAGAGCTTTTGGATTAAAAAAAAAACCTTCATAGTTTGATAATTTAATATATTACTCGGATAAAACATTAAACAGGAGGGTTTTGTCATACGAACCCTTATTGTTATTTAAGAATATACGAGAAAGTTTAAAGGTGATCACTTCCGCTTTATTTTGTTTTGCCCCAGAAACTGCTAGACCAGCATGGCCTACACGGCCAAGTTTAGCTTTAATTAAAAAATGTCAAGCTATAAAGGTCAATTTAATATAGACACCATTAGTAACAGAACAGTTGAAGTAACTTTTGTACACGGTAAATGATTGACTACAATATAACGCACGGAATTTAAAACTCAGTACATCAAAGTGATCAATGAACAAGACATTGAGATAGACATCCTATTTTTTATATTGGGACGCTAATCTCTACTACATAATAATGGCCCTACACTCAGCGTGCGAAAAGCCAGTAAAAAAAGAATAAAAGCGAGCAAAGAATGCAAAATATTTAAGTAAACATATCACCAAATAACAACTATACAAAAGGAACTCGTAGATGTACGTGTATATACTCATGGAGCAATTAGAGAACGCTCCCTTAGAACTGTGAGCCGAAACGTTTTAAAATCTACAAATGAAAACTCTAACATCAGTATCGTGAAACACAAGCACTCTGTGGCATAGACGCCATACCTCATCCACATCATTTTCGGCAAACATGAAGAGCATGTGGCTATCTTGTTACTGTAAGATAGAGGAATAATGTGCCCTAACTGCTAGACACATCTATGACATGTGTAGAATTCTTCATTTTAGATTTCATGTCGGCATAAAATAAGTTGACGTTAGATGCATCGCGAAACTATCCTTAGCGGAATCGAGACAACCAGATAATATTTCTTTTTGTTTGTTGTTTCCCATACTCAAATTTATTGAAAATAGGGGAAGCAACCCACATACTGAAATTTATGTGAGAGAACAACAGTAATAATACAATATATTCAAGAATGATTGTTTTATTTTTTATACTTAACGCCGCTATTACTATTTTCTTACCTAGATTTTTGTCCAAATCCTGATAATTTTTAGATTTTTGAATAATAAATTTGCTCTAAAATATGTAGAAAAGCATTAGCTCAATGACCGGCTGCATTTGTGTGTATAGGAAACCACTGATTAATACAGTGCAGTGAATTTGTTAGGAATATAAAAATTTTGGATCCCTTGAAATCAAGGGACAAGGTTAAAATGTAAATTTTATGTTGTTGTTCGTATGTGACATGTAGCTGCACTCGAGTTTGCAAGCAATTATTCCCAAGTTTTCTTTAACTTGCTTTCGCGTCTGTTTGTTTGTTTGTTTGTTTGATTGGTTCTCCAATCAAATCTTGCGATCGACATTTCGGGCACTTCCCAGTTAGCTAGCGCGCTGAAATTTTCAGGGAAGCTTTGTTTCCGATGACAATAGCATATTCAATTGTTATTATTACTAAATTGATCCATGGAAACATTTTATTGATCATTTTAGATCCCTTTATATCTGTACAAAAAAAGTTGGAAAAAGGGACATAACCTAGTAATTGTAATTTGATGAAAACAAGGTTCGGTACTCTCCCTCCTTACTGAGTAGTGGTCACGCGGTGTTTGTGTACAAACAACCGGAACGTAACAACTGGTGGCCAGTATGGGGAGACGATATGGTCTCAACACGGGTTCAAATCTATGTGTTCTAGTCAGTAACGTATTCACACAACAAAGTCATAACCCGCCCCTTGTAAAAACAACGCTTCGTGAATAACTAAGGCCACGTGTTTTTTACGAGTTGTCTTCGTTTACCCAAAAAAAAGTGAATGCGAGAAGATAAAATCGATAGCAAGATTTGAATGCAAACAAACAGACAAAGACTAAGAAGTAGAAAATAATTATCATTAAAAAAGTTTTAAAAAACCCACGTTTTCTGATTGAAATAAAAAGTAGAAAATAAATTCTATACGTCACAATAATGCAAGCGATCACTCTACTATAAGCGATGAAAAACGTGGGGCGCCGTGATTTTCTTACAGTTTTTAATAATGTTGACTCTCTACAAGCTCCCTAATAAAACTCAATAGTATTATCTAATCAATAGTAATATAACTTTTACATCTTATATTAACAATGACCGATAAAAAACTTTTACTTCGGCGCCCCACGTTTTTCATCGCTTATAGTAGAGTGATAGCTTGCATTATTGTGATGTATAAATTTTATTTTCTACTTTTTAGTTCAATCAGAAAACGTGGGTTTTTAAAAACTTTTTTAATGATAATTATTTTATTAGCATAATTTAATACCATGATGTATTTAAGCCTTGTTTAAAACATTTCTGTTCAACAGCCAACCTTGTTTGCTTCTTATGTAAATTATTCTAGTACTCTCCTCCGTTCTCCATTTAATAAAGAATAAACTAGATGTGTGCTAATGCAAGTAGTATTGTACTTTCTCGTACACAGAATATAGAGAAACTATTGTAATTGTGCACACTAATTTAATACAATTTTGACAGTTTGTACCGTTTTACACCTCTCTACTTTAACGTATACGCAATATAAAGGATGTATCACAATCTAGCAAAAACAATCTAAATCGAGATCTGGCAAACTTGGACATTTAACAACCACCCGGACCAAAAAAAAAACGTAGTTTTGTAATCCTGTCCTTTATTGTTAGCTTGACAAGAGTTTATATATAAGTATTATAGCAAACGAGCCGGCCCGCGGCATAACATACGCCGCTATTTAGTTGTTTCTAATTTTCAATAATTCATAATTTGTGAATTCGACAGTACCAACGCTGACACTGAAAATATTTCTTTAAAACACTATAAGTAGCTCGTTAATGACCATAACCCCCCCCCCCTTCCTTCCCCCCCCCTCCCCCCCCCCCACCCTTACGTTTAAAATCGTTGGCTCTGCTTGTAAACATTTAGAGTGAACACAGCTCACTAAAACCATGTAGGGGTGGGGAGGTAGGGAGAGCGTTTGCAGCTTGTTTTCTAACGGCTCGAAGAAGAGAATTATATATATAGATATGTAGTTTTCTCTAAGCTTTGGAACGATTTCAAGTAAGCGTAACTGGTGCTTACTTTACTTCCGGTTTAACAAATGCCTATTTTTTTCGTACCGTTTAAGTTTGGTTTACGAAATAATATTTATATATTTCGGATTTTAAAAACAACTTTATAATTTGAAACTTTTATTATCCTATTTAATAATTAAATATCATACTGTAATAAAAGTGTAACACATATGGTTACCAGCCAAGGGGGATAAAAATATGAAGTTTTAATTCATTGAGTTGCGGCCCCTGTGGTGCTGTGGCTCTGTGGACGTAGTTGTTTTTTTCATGCTTTTGTGAGCGATGTTACCTGTGTTCCATGTCATGTGACATGGGACTGTGGGTAGTTTCATGCCTAGCCGTGTCGCACACGCAAGCCTGCTGTCTGTGGACACGATGACCAAGATGTAGACCTAATGAAGGGCTACAGTTTGGTTTTGGATTTGATTTGATTTTTCTTCTTGGCTAGTTTGTTTTGTACTACTGTGCTGCATCGCCGTCATGGCTTGATGCTGTAAATAAAGCGAGTACTTGACAACAACTGTCGGTGTCGGTGTGTACTTAATCTCAGGGTCAGCCCGTCTTAACCACAACACATCAGTGGGTAAAAGCATCCCCACTGAGTGAGGGTTACAAAAGATTAAAAAAAACGAGGGTTTTGTCACCCGAACCTTATTGTTACTTACGAATATACGAGAAAGTTTAATGGCGATCACTTCCGCTTTATTTTGTTTTGCCCCAGAAAGTGCTAGACCAGCTTGACCTACACGGCCAAGTTTAGCTTTAATTTAAAAATGTCAAGTTATAATGGTCAATTTAATTTAGACATCATTAGTAACAGAACAGCTGAAGTAACCTTTGTACGCAGTAAATGATTGACAACAGTGTGAAACACGGCATTTAAAACTCAGTAAATCAAAGCGATCAATGAACAAGACATTGAGATATACATCATATTTAATTATAGGGACGCTAATCTGTCTTACAAGTCTGATGACCTTTTGTCTTGTAAGGTTTTACAACCGGCAAGTAAAATTAATAATCAGGTCCGATGACTCGGGTCAACCCAATGTCCGCAGTTTACGGCCTGTAGTAAAATTATATAAGTTACTCAATAAACACAGTTAACTGTAAGCGTAGGCTACATGTATATTTCTTAGTGTTTAAAAATACTTGGTAACATTGATAACTGTTTTATTACTTACAAAGTTTTACAGTAAATAGAGACGAACTAAGTAAATAATTCAATAACATAGAGTTAGTAGGATAGCTGGCCCTCAACTCGGGCAGTGGCAAGCATTAAATTGTTGCCACGGGGCTGTACACAGCACGGGTGTGGGGCTGGGCCTGTTGCCCAAGCGGCTGTCAGCTGTCCGTATACTTTCTATTTTACCTATTCTCAATCTTCTCTGATTAGTGTGTTTATTCTATTTAAGTTAAAGTTGTTTTTTACAGTATACTATTTTATGAGTTTTGAAAATGAAATAATATAAATATTAATATTTGTACATGAAAATCGAGAGCCGCACATTGACATCCAAAGAGCCGCATGCGGCTCCATGACAAGTGAAGAATTCTCCATTTTAGATTTCATGGCGGAATAAAATTAGTCGACGGGAAATACATCGAGGTACATCCCTGAACAGAACAGACACAAAATAATATTTCGTTGTATTAGTTGTTTACAAATATTTAAAATTTATAGTAACAAGGGGAAACAACAAACATCATAAATTTAGGTATGTGAGAACAAAAGTAATATTACAACATAGATTAAAATTATTGTTTTAATTGTCATATAAAACGCAGAAAATAATATTTTTTACCTAATGTTTTGTCTATTATGGATATGATATGGATTTCTGAAATATTAATTTGCTCCAAAATATGTTGAAAAACATTAGCTGAATGACCAGCTTCAATTTTCCAGATGGTAAACCATCACGTTATCGATTTTAGTTGAATGAATAAAAACATTTGTTAAATTTTGGATCCCTTGAAAACAAGGGACAAGTTGAAAATGAAAATGTTCTGTTTTTGTTCATACGCGACATGTAGCTGCACTTGAAGTTTGCAAACAACTATTTTATCAGCCTTATTTAATACCACGATTAATTTAAGTCTTAGACAGTGCGTTAATTGTACAAGCCACTATGTCACATGACCAGCAACTTGTGTACTGAAATAACTTAGCAAAAGGGTGGGTAAGGGTAGGGAGTGGGGGGGGGGGAGGCGGGAGATGAGAATGCGGGTAACTGGAAGGCTCGTAGACAAAGGCAAGATGGCGGTATAAATTTTAACCGTAACAGATAATTAATTCGAACAAAATATATAAAATATATAATTGATGTCGCCAAAAGAACGACTGAGAACCAAAAAAAAAAGCGCAAAGATTGCTAAACATTGAAGTGCAACATATAATCAAATAACAAGAGTATAAAATGAACTCACAGATGTACGTTGATATACTCATGCAGCTGTTAAAGGACGCTCTCTCAGAATTGTATGAGCCGGCCACAGATCGAAACGTTACAAAATCTACGGATGAAAACACCAACATCATTATCGTGAAACCCAAGCTTTCAGTCGAAACTTTTTTTCTACATCGTTATCGATAAACAATAAGACATTGTGGCTATCTTGCTACTGTAAGATAGAGGAATAATGTGCCCTAACTGCTAGACACATCCATGACATGTGTAAAATTCTCCATTTTAGATTTCATGTTGACGGAAAATTCATTGCGACAGAACCCTGTACGGAATAGAGACAACAAGACATTTGGAACACCAATCGACGGGTTTTTTGACGATAATTGACGGCAGTAAAACACAAGTGGCGATTTCAGTTCAAGGAGGGAGAAAAAGTAAAATGTAAACAAACAAGGAAACACAGTCAAAAATCAGCAATCCGCAGAGTCCTGTAAAAATGATTGAGAATAAAAGTATATGTCATAAAGAAATATCATTGTAAATAATTTTAATACAAAAGTGAAGAAGTTAATACGTTGATTTACATAAAAAAAAACGTGTCTGAGGCGAAAAGAAAAAGATAAAGTGTCTGTAATCTTTACTACGAATAAACAAAAAAATGACAACAAACAAGGAAGTAACATCACCCAAAAAAACTCAGAAATTAAGTATAATGTAAATGATTGGGAATGAAGTATAAGAATGTGTGAGAAAGAAATATTATTGTAAATCAATGACGTTCTCACAAGCTTTTGATGAAAATCGTTTTTCAAAAGCAAATAACGTTATAAGATAACACCCTAAAAGTTACGTGGTTGAGGCGAAAATAAAAATTTAAATATAAAGCGGAAGTGATCTCCACTAAACTATGTTTATATTGCTATATAAAAGCTGGCAGCATATCTTGTCTGAAAGAAAACATGCAGATCGTTAAGGCCAGAAATTAATATATATATATATATATATATATATATATATATATATATATATATATATATATATATATATATATATATATATATATATATATATATATATATATATATATATATATATATATATATGTATATATATATATATATATATATATATATATATATATATATATATATATATATATATATATATATATATATATATATATATATATGTGTGTGTATATATATACATATATATATATATATATATATATATATATATATATATATATATATATATATATATATATATATATATATATATATATATATATATATATATATATATGTATGTATAAAAAGGGGAAGCAACTGATAACCTACGTTTTCTTAAGAGAAACAAAAATAATATTACAATGCAAACGATGTTGAGTTAAGTGCTAGCGTAGGCCACATGAGCGTTGTATTAGTTTTCACAAGTATTTGGTAACATTCATATTTATTTATGAGTTAAAACGTTTTCCAGTAAATAAAAAAGTAAATATTCTCTTGTACCTATTGCGTCCTGAGATGTGTATATCAACGTACATCTACGAGTTCCTTCTATAGAGTTGTTATTTTCTTATAAGGTTCACTTAAATTTTTAACAATCTTTGCGTTTTTTCTCCTTCAGTCATTCTGAGGCGAAACAAATCTACAATGAGTAATTATTTCCTCTATACTTTCTATATACGAGAATGTAAATGGGTACTTGCATTACCACCCAACTAGTGGATTCTCCGTTAAATGGAAAACCGAGGAGAGTACTAGAACAGCTTTACATAAGAGGCAAATAAGGTTGACCGTTGAAAAATATATAAGAAACTTTTTAAACAAGGCTTACACAAATCATGGTATTTTTTTTTTTTAATTGAATTATTTGTTTCCACACACAAGAACTGATAACTTACACTTTCGTCCTGTCCCTTCAATTTTTTGATTAGTTTAGTAGAAAATGTTAATGAATATCTCATCACAAAACATACAGCTATCCGAGTTATGTAGAAACATGTGTTGAGGAAACAATTATTTGTTATCTTCATGTATGCAGCGTGTCTTGATGTCATGTTGGGATTTGCCTGATTGCTCCTCCAGCACATAATCTGTAGCTGTTTTTCCAACCTTGAGAACATATGACCACTTCTCATTGGTGAACTTAGACACTGCCCATTCAGTCTCCTTGAACATGAATGGCTGCCATATGCCTTGTGTGTTGGGAGTGTCTGTATGATTATTTTTAATCATTCTAACAATCTGATCACCTGACCTGGTTCTCAGGTGTTCACTCCACTTACATATTTCAGGGGCTAATTTAGATGACATTCCCAGGATCTGCTTGCCACCATTTAAATATTGACGGTGATCTGTTTCGTCTTGGTCAGGGGTCGGTAACCTTTCGAGGCGGTAGAGCCAAAAGTTATAATTTACAAAATTTCCTAGTTTTTCAAAGAGCCACTAATTTTTTCTTTCAATATTATGGTATGTGATTAGGATTAGGTAAATACATTTAAAATAAATGTGTTTTAGTATTAAATACTATTTATTTAATATACAAACATACACATGTGTGGCGCAGAACTTAAGAAAGTATTTTTGCTTACTCTGCTAGTATTATAAAATCAAATTTTATAAGTAGGCCTATAACACTATCCCACCCCATTTTTTTTAAAGGTTATAACTAAAAAAAACTATGTTACTCAAGTCAAATGAATGCACGCAGACACATAAAAATGCCTTCCGAATAAAAAAGAACAATTACTATTTAAAATATTAGAAACAAAAGTAAAATGTGCATTTCCGTAGTGGAAAGCATGGAACCACTGCCACTGGGCTGGGCCTTGTGCCCAAGCAGAAGCCAGCAGTCTGTATACGCTCTACTCCACCTATTTTTTTATTGTTTTTATCTTTTTTGAAGTTGTTTTTTTTTTACACACGATTACTCAACCTCATCTGCCAATCAACAACAAATCAACTATCGACCTTGCTAAAATGATTCACTTTGAACTTGTCATCCCAAATACAAGACAATACAGACAACGAACTTTCCAGCATTACGCTATCCCAGGGGTCGGCAACCTGCGGCTCGCGAGCCGCATGCTGCTCTTTTGATGTGAAGATGCGGCTCTTCAGCTCCTTGCAAAAATATCAATAATTATTTTATTTTATTTTCAAAACTCAAAAAAATATTGTTCTACAACACTCAGTAATAAACGATATAAAAATACATATAAACGATATACATTCACTATACTATTAGACTATTTAGTTACTTCCTATGTCAATGTACATACTATTAAATCGTCCATCCCAAATTGAAACATTCAACTTCATAACACAAATAAACTAAACGAGCTAAATGTAAAACTGCAAGGAAAGGAAAACCCAGCCTATGCCTTGCTTGAAGAAGTTGTTAGTTTTGGAGAAAAAAACGTTTTGTGTTGAAGACACGGAGAGCGGTAAATTACTTAATTACGAAAAATCTGAAAAAAAAATCGTTATGAAACCAATATTACTTTCAAAATGAATCACTTTAGCATTATTATAAACACAATGGAGGATCTTTTCACTGAGAGATTTTAGCGATTCAAAACAAATGCAAGTACTTTCAACACAAAAACAAATGAGATTATTTCATTATTTAAAGCAATTTATTTTAAATTATATATATATATATATATATATATATATATATATATATATATATATATATATATATATGTATATATATATATATATATATATATATATATATATATATATATATATATATATATATATATATATATATATATACCTCCTTTTTGTACCGTAGTCATTTGTCAGGATGCTTACTTTTAATAATTCTTAAGAGAAGAAATATTGTTTTAATTCGCTTAGTACAGAACTGTTTTAATTAACTTTATAGGCACCACTATTCGGCTATTTAAAGAAGAGCATTAAGTCATATAAGTGTCTTAAAAGTTTGCCTATATTTCATACTACACATTGTGTACCTTTTTTTTTCCTCTACGCAACAGTGTATGATAATTACTGTAGAACAATCACTGCTGCAGTCGATTTGTTTGCTTGTTTTTGTTTGCACAAAACTACTTGTCTATCAAGGTGTAAAAAAGTAATAATTTGTGTCGGATTTGGCTCCCCCCCTCCCCAAGCGGCCTGTGTTATGCATCAACGACGTTTCTAAATGTTTGCAGTCAGTAAGTATATCCGCAGGTGTAATTGGGTTAATATTGGATATATCATAAAGGAAGCCAACGGGAATATTATATTGTTCTAATTGTTGGAACCTCTCTTTCAAAGTCTCAATACCCATATCCAAGATAGTGTTATAGAATTCTACCTAAAATTATGTTTAGGATCTTGTGGTGCTAACAACAAATTTAGTTTGAAAATCTAAATCTCTCCCTGGCTAACGAGATTTCTAATTCAAATTGAGAGAAAACGAGACTTACAAGTTCTATTAAAAATCAAAATTGCAATTAGATAAGCATATGAAATGTTCGAAATTAAAATATCTAGACTAAATATTATATTACTAGAGGCGTAGTTAGGGGAGGGCGCCAAACGGGATAGGTAATAATATAAAGAGATCATTACCGAATAATAGTCGAAATAAAGAATGTTCACTGCTACTTGGCATTACGGACTTATTTAATTGTTTTTTACAGCAATTAGATGACACCAAAAAAAAAAAATAGGCAAGTGAATGGTAAAATGCGTACGACCTTTCCAAAGTAAGGGGGCACATTTTCACCAACGCGGATAAGTAAATATAGATCTAATTTTAAGAGGGGGCACAAAGTTGATGGTTCGTGTTTAGCATCGAAATAGATTGCTACACATTTGTGTATAGTTTAACATAATCAAATTATTAATTATTAGGTATTTTTTTTTTTAAATAACGATTACACATTTTTGCGCCCCTATGGATAGCGCCCTAGGCGACCGCCTAGTTTGCTTTATAGGTTTACACGTTCGTAGAATAGGTTAGAATAGTTTCGAACTTGGTGGAGATTGCGTGTGTGAGTTGAGTTCACCCTACTGTATAGCAACCCCGGTGTGTTTATGTTATTGTTGTTGCAAAGTCGAATGCGGGTATAAAAGCGCGAGTGAACGATTGTGGGAGGTCAGCGGGTTAGTTGGTAGCGGTTAGGACGAGGGCTACTCTGGAATGTGAATATTTGAGACCGAATAAAAGTATTGAACGTAAACACGAGTCGTTCTTGAGTTGAAACTAACCAGGACGTAACAGTCCTGTTCCTTGATTTCAATTTATTTTTACATTTGTTTAGTAGAAAATTTTAATCACAAAACAAAAAGTTATTAGAATTATGTAGAAACATGTGTTGAGGAAACAATTATTTGTTATCTTCATGTATGCAGCGTGTCTTGATGTCATGTTGGGATTTGTCTGATTGCTCCTCCAGCACATAATCTGTAGCTGTTTTTCCAACCTTGAGAACAGATGGCCACTTCTCATTGGGGAACTTAGTCACTGCACATTCAGTCTCCTTGAACATGAATGGCTGCCATATGCCTTGTGTGATGGGAGTGTCTGTGTAATTATTTTTAATTATTCTAACAATCTGAACACCTGACCTGGTTCTCAGGTGTTCGGTCCACTTACAAATTTCTGGGGCTAATTTAGATGACTTAGTAAATTTATAAATTGTGATTTATGGCTCTTCCGTCACTAAGGATTGCGGAATCGTTCGCTTTCCTCATTAACTCATACACTTTAATCCAGGGGTCGGCAACCTGCGGCTCGCGAGCCGCATGCGGCTCTTTTGATATCAAGATGCGGCTCTCCAGCTCCTTGAACAAATACTAATAATCTTAATAAAAAAAAAATATTTAAAATAAAAAAAAATGTTAGTGGCTCTTTAAAACCAGGAAAATTTTGAAAATTGTAACTTTTGGCTCTTCCGCTTCAAAAGGTTGCCAACCCCTGCTTTAATCGTGTCCCTTTATTTTCAAGGGATCCAAAATTTGTACGTTATTTTTTATATACTTAGGAATACTATGTATTGTTGGTTTCCCATCTGGTAAAATGCAGTCGGTCATCGAGCTAATGCTTTTCTACATATTATAGAGCAAATTTATTATTCAAAAAAATCAAAATTTATCAAAATCAGACAAAATATTAGGTAAGAAAATATTAAGTGCTGCTAAGTATATAATAAATAAAACAATAGTTTTTGTACTTATTGTATTATTACCTTTTTTCTCATACAAAAATGTATATATGTAAGTTGCTTCCCCTGGTTTTTATTCGATTTTAATATGGGAAACTACTAGCAAACGGAAATATACTTTTGTTTCTATTCAGTTCAGGGATTTGCCGTGATGCATTTCCAGTCAACTAAATTTACGCCGCCATGAACTCTAAAATGGAGAATTCTACACATGTCATAGATGTGTCTAGCAGTTAGGTCACATTATTCCTCTATCTTACAGTAACAAGATAGCCACATTGTCTTCTTGTTTGCCTATAATGATGTGGATGAGGTATGGCGTATATGTCACAGAGTGCTTGTGTTTCACGATACTGATGTTGGAGTTTTCATTCGTAGATTTAAAGACGTTTCGGTCTGTGGCCAGCTCACAGTTCTAAGAGAGCGTTCTCTAACAGCTCCATGAGTATCTACACGTACATCTACGAGTTCCTTTTCTATAGCTGTTATTTTGTGATATGTTTCACTTAAATGTTTTGCAATCTTTGCTCGTTCTGGGGGCGACAAAAGTTACTAAACGCGATTCAGTTTTAAATATTTTGTTTGACTTAATTATCTGAAACGTTAAAAGTGTTAAATCGCCATCTTGCCCTGCCTGCGACCCCACCACTTAACCGCAACTTCATCATTTATATAAAAAAGTCACACCTCTTTTTATACTATTTTCTGAACTCGAACCTCATATGAATTATAAATGAATAGATTATTAAAGCTAACGTCAAACTAAAAATAATAGTGGATATTTCCCTTTTTACATTTTTTTAAGATGGAAATTACAACAAAAAAATTATATAATAACATTGGCTAGATGTGTTTCGAACCCGTACCACCGTTACACTATCATTTTGGCCAGCTGGGAACATACCATTAAACTAGTTTGTATTCCTTGTTTTTGGTAGATCTGTAGATCTAAGTGTTTCTTCCAGACTTTTTTCTTCGGGAGGAGGGGGGGGGCACTTGAAATTTTCGGGGGGGGGGGGAGGGGGGAGCGGTAGACTTGCATTGGCGGGGGGGGGGGGAGGCGGACACTGGTAAAAGTATATTTCTTATATAAATTTTAATTCGTTTGGGGGGGGGGGCGGTAGACTTTCTTCGGCAGGGGGGGGGGGGGGGGGCCGCGGTCTATTCCCCCCTCCCCCTAAGAGATGCCTGGAAGAAACTCTGGTAGATCAAGATTTTAGATAATTGTATTGTATCCTTAAATTTAAGGAACTGCCAAGCGTATCACATTGAAAATTGACAATAGTTTTGCTGACAGAAAATTTAGCTTCATAATGCGTTAAACTTTGAAATGGAAAACATGGTCTTTATTGAAGCCCGCCATGTCTGTTGTGTAAATAAGCGAATAGATCAAGAGATGTTACTAAACCAGGGACATTTTACATTTTTTGTGTGAGTAAAGCGTTTGTTTTGAACTTTTATAATTAAAGGGGTGTTTCTACAATTGAATGTATCTAAGAATTAATTATCGCCTTTGAATAAATGTGTGAATAACATTTTGGGGAGAAAAAGAAGATTTACTATATAAGTATGTATTTTAAAGTTCGACGCATAGTACAGATATAGCACTGAACAGAGAGCCAAACAAAATTAAGTACATAAATTAATACATATAAAAACTTCTCACTTTTAGTAGTGTACTAGACTACCTGTTATTCTTGATAATTAAACGAATAATCACTTTTATTTTAGCAATGCATGTAATTGAATGAATGTACCATACTATACTCAAGGAAGTGTGTTTGATATTTTCAAAGCTATTTAGCTTGGAATTAGAAGGCACTACTTAGGTCCGTTTGGAATCTAGCTAGACCACTCTTTACCTCCTAGCCATTCTCACCGAAGGCCTCTCACTCATACATTAATTGTCAAAATTAGTACCGGCTATGTTTTTGGTCTAAATTCATGTGTTTTTCTGTTCAACAATTAAATTATGATAATCCAATTGTAAGAGCTTCAAAGTAAAAATTTACCTTTCAAAGTTAAATGTGTTAATTTTTCTCACTTGGTGTTCTATGGATTACCTAATATCCCTAATGTAAAAAAAAAAAAAATAGAGAATAAAAAACGGTTTAATTTATTTGTTCTTAATTTTGTAACTTCTAAAGTTTTTGAAAATGCTGATATTTGATATATGTTCAATTTTTGTAAATCCAAAAAGATGTTCATCCTTTTTCAACTGATGAAACTGAAAAATTAATAATTAATCACTTTTATTATTACATAAGTATAGCATAGTTATCATAGACACATTTAAAATAATAATTATTCAATATGGTTAGGATATTTTTAAAAGTAACGTATTTTAGTATAAATTAATAAATTAATTATATTTTCCAAAATCTGTTATGCTCGCATTTTTTTTTACAAATACATAGATTTTGGTTTTAAATAATTGAACATAATGATATGGTATTACGAATATATTATGTAACACACCATTGTGAAGCTTGTCACTAAATCTAACTGATAAAAGCACATAACGTTATTTAATATTTCCATTGCCATTCACCATTCTGATTTTAATTAAATTCCTTGAAGACTGGTGGCTAGCTTAATAACTAAGACACCTACACCACCCTCTTCCCATCCAAAAATGTCAAACAACATAGTTTGTATGGGCCTACTGCACTTATTTTAACTTATAACATAAAATCTGGAAAATGTATTTAAAACAAATTTCTCGTGTTTGGCTCAAAGGAACTTACGAAGGGAAATTAATTGGTTTCAGCTGTTAGATCCACATCCCAAAAGGGCGCTATACATCCCGTAAGGACCAAACTCCCAAGCCATTTCGGACAACAAGTGTTCTACAGACTGACCACAGTCTTTTCGTACAGCATCTCTAAAGCATTGCTTGGCGTCTAGAAATATACTGGCGCACAGATACATTGTACACGTAATAATTTGAGACAAAAAACTCACGATTCAAAATGCTTATTATATACATATTTTAAAGACAAATAAAATTTAACAATTGACATTTTGGGCTATCGGAAATAATACATTTTTGGGAAAGGTCTACTGAGAGATATAAACAGTTATCTCAAAGATAAGCACAAATATTCCATTTTGAATGAATTATAATTACATACATATAATTTAGGCTCCATGAAATGTAAGGCTAACAATGACAAAGTTTACATTTTAAAAAATTGAAAGACGAAGACAGAGTTGGGTATAAGAATAAACCGGGAGTGATCTCCCCTAAACGTTCTCGAATATTCTTATATAACTCGGAATATAGACATGATTTTTAATTACTTAAACTTTTTAAAATAGAATATAATCTCGTAGAAAAAAGAATTGCGCACGAAGCGAACGCCAAAAGAAAATGTGCATAATAGTGCACAATATCATTATTACTTTTTTAATTTACATGCGTTTTTGAGAAATCGGAAATAGCGTAAATTACTACTTCCGGTCAACAGAAATTACTCAAAATTTGGTAGAAGGCAGATAATTAGATGTTTTTCGTAAATATGAAATTTCATTTATCTATATGAAATAGTACTCAAGTTACAGGCTTTTTAAAAATTCAAAGTAGAAAAAGTACCACTTCCAGTTATCGGAAATCGCTCAAAAGTTGATACGGATCTACGATTTTGATAAAAAACGTATATATGAAATTTCACCAACCTAGCTGTAACGGTACTCAAGTAATCGTGTTTACACACAGACAGACAGACAGACACACACACACACACACACACAGACACACAGACATACGGACAAGATTGCAAAATTATGTTTTTCCGTAACAGTGAGGTGTAAAACGTCGAGATTTGTAAAAATCTCAAATTTTTTTTGCACGATTACAATACTTTCTTTATACTTCGTATATACGAGAAAGTAAAAATGATATAAGGGTAAGTTTACATTTTCACATGATTATATACGTCAGGAAATTGATTATTATGTGAAAAAAAGTGAGTTACATGTACACTGAAATTTGAAAGCCAAGCTCGATATTATAATTTTTATATTTTATCAAAGAATTGCACGTTTTAATCCCATAATACCCACAATGCGTGTGTCTTACTTGCAGAATTCATCAATAGCCGAGTTAGAAAACTGATCACTGCACCTGTCGAGAGCACCAAAAATACGAAATGCCTTTTCCGGGTCAGATAGACAGATGAGATGATCAATCACTGGACACAGAAGTGGACAATTGCAAACTTTTAATTATTTATAACTTTGTAACTTACAACAGTCGACATTACAGCGGTGAGAGAGGTGGGGTGAGGAGTGTGTGGGGAAGAAAATAAAGACAGTCTTAAGTCTCACTATATAATTATTTATTAAATTATATTAATTTTTTTAAAATAATAAACGAGAGTGTACGACGCTGCTTGTGCTTCTTTTTTCATAAAAAAAATTAAGACCAGATATGAAAATTGCTTTTTTAGCAGAAATATGTTAAATGTACGTGTTCTCTCTATAACATTTTATGGCACTTTATTGTCTGACGTGTGTTAAATCGAAATCACTTCCTCTCCCTCCTCTATATTACTGCAGCTGATGTGATGTTTATAACAATTTACTCAACGACTTCATTATATGTGACAAACAGGGAAAGTGATTTAAACGTGTGACCTGCAACCCTCCCTTTTTAAACCAACACAACCAAAATCATCCTTTAAGGTACCTACTTTTTTTTCCGTCTTTTGAACACACCAACGTAACCAGCCTCAAATTTTTCTGAACTTGCAATTTTTCCACTGGATCTTGACAATCGACGATGTTGTTACTAATACACGCTTGATAATCACTCAGATTGCTACAGTCAGCAAAGTCATGCAGATGAAGCATGAACAGAAAAAAAAAATATTAATAGCCATAGCTATTAGCGTGAAAGTGGTGTACACATTTGAAAAAAAAAAACTAAATATAATTTAGCTGTTTTTGAGTGTAAGCATAATACATTCGACCGATCCGTTATGCTCAATACAAACGATGAGGACGAATTAAATTTATCAACGGCATGTGTTAGCACGCAAAAACTCATTCTAGGAATGGAAAAATAGCGTTAGAGAAGGATAGTGCCCATCTATAATAATAGTTTCGCTGTCTCTCTATGTATCTATCTGTCTGACAAGAACGCTCTAGAGAAAACACAAGGAATTTAAAAACATGCATAGTATTTCGAAAAACGAAGTATGACGTCGACACATTTAGCACAGAGTAGAAAATAATCTCAGACCCAGAGAGTGCTCACAGTTATATGACGTCATTGATTATCGCGTAAACATTGAATAAAAAGGAAATGTTGTCTAATCTTAATGGTTTGCGTGAAGAGTTTCTTGCATACAATTCTTCGGGTAGGGGCGAAGCCCCACCCCCCGCGTAAGAACGTCTGAGCCCCCCCCCCCCTCCCCAACTCAAAAGAAATTTCTTCATCGATACTCTATAATAAAATTACCGCCTAATTAATGTGTCTAATCTAAAAAGTGGTTTTCTTGCAATTTCTTTAATGCAATTCTTCGGGTAGTGGCTAAGCGCGACACCAGTGTTTCTTTCAGACTTTTTCCTCCCCGGAGAGGGGTGGGGGTAATTGAAATTTTCGGGGGCGGGGGTAGAATTTTCGGGAAGGGGGGCGGACACTGGAAAAAGTATATAATTATATTTCGTTGAATGGGACGGTAGACATGATTTTTTTGGGAGTGGGGGGTGGAGGGTAGGGGGTGGGGGTGGGTGGGGTTGGGGGGTGGTGTGTGGGGTGGGTGGGGGTGGGAGGGGTGGGGGTGGGGGGGGTGGTGTGTGTGGGGGGGGGGGGGTTGGTTTTAGTTTAGAGAAAAGAGACAGCACTATCAACCTAGCGCCCGGTGTATCCTTCCTCAACGGGCCATTTTTCTCGTACCAAATATTTATACATAATTTATTGTATATTGTATTAAATACAGTATGAGGTTAAATAAAAGAACGTAATTATCAAGAAATTTTACTAAAATTGATTCTCAGTAGCTGCCGTAGACTTTGAGATAAGGGGTCATCCATAAATTGATTCTCAGTAGCTGCCGTAGACTTTGAGATAAGGGGTCATCCATAAATGACGTCACGCTTTTTTGACGATTTTTACTTCCCCCCTCCCCTCCGTCACACGTCGTCACAAAAAGCCAGACCCCCCCCCCTAAAATGACGTCACACTTCAGTCTACAACCCCCCTCACCATTGCAGTTGAATTTTTTTTTAAACATCGATATTTTTTTGAAATCTTTCAAAATAGACTATTTTAATACATTCCTATTAGAATTTATTAAAACGAGCCGACCCGCGGCGTATCATACGCCGCTATTTAGTTGTTTTATTTTATACTTTTCAGTAATTTATAATTTGTGAATTCGACAGTACCAATGCTGCCACTGAAATATTTGCTTTAAAACACTAACCCCTCCCCCCCCCCCTTTCCCCTAACCCCGAACCCCCCCCCCCCCCCCCCCGCCCCCCCCCCTCCCCCCGTGAAATCAGCCTCTTCTTTGTTAACTCCTCTAAGTTTAAAATCGTTTCAAACTAAACTATCTGCCCCTAATAGCCGTCACTAAACCCGGCTCCACGATTTGTAAACATTTAGCGTGACCACAACTCACCAGACCATGTAAGGGTGGGGTGGGGGTGGTAGTGATAGTGATAGAGAGAAAGAGAGGGGACTGCAAGGATGCGCTTGCAGCTTGTTTTCTAGCGTCTTCCAGAAGAGAATTATATATATATATAGATAGATTTCTAAAACGCGAAATAACGTCTAAAATTTGTTTTCTAACATTTCTTTTTTATAATGCCAATGTGTGACGTCGCACCATCTGAACCCCCACCCTTCCCATCATCAAACATCGTCAAAAAATTATCGACCCCCCCCCCCCTTCCCCCCTACACGTGTGGCGTCATTTATGGAGGACCCCAAAGTCCAAATACTTACATTTGTTTTTGTTTTTTTAATGTAGACGTAGCCTTTACTTATCTCAACTGGTGTTAACGTATACATTTTTTATTGAAATCACTGTTTTTATGAAACTTGTTTATTGAGTGAATCCTAGGGCTTTCCCTGCATCCGAACTTGAAATATACGGGTTTGCACATATGCGCATAACTTTTTTACTGGAGTAACGTCAGAGAGACAATTTAGCACGCTATTGACTCCATGTTTTTTTTTTAAACAACGGATAGGGTAAATTAATAATAACTCACGCACATCCCGATACTAGGAGTTTCTTTGTGAGGGACAGGAGAGGATTCGCTTCATTAATAACGATGGGAACTGGGCATATCCAAACTATCGAGCAGGCTTGTCTTGTGACTATTTGGCTCTCTGACAGAAAGAAACAAATCTATTTTTTGCTAGTGCATTTTAACTGTATTTTAAAGCGAAATAATAAGCAATAAAGCATACGGCTGAAATTTATAAATGTATACAAATGTATAACTTTACATGCATTTTAATATTATGGTGAAAAATTAAATAACATATGTCAAATTCAAAGGCTAAAACATGTGAATGTATGACTGCCAATTCATTTATCGAAAACAACTTTCTCTCATCACATTTTATAAAGCACATGACAAAAAAATTGTTTTGTTACATTCGTTAACAATTTAGAGATGGTTGACTGAAATTGCTGATTTTTTTAACAATAATAATTCTGTACAGCCACAAGAAGTTAAAAAGTAAAAGCAGGCCTACATGTTGTACGTGTACATGTACGTGTGCGTGTGCGTGAGCGTGTACGTGTGCGTGTACGTGTGCGTGTACGTGTGCGTGTACGTGTGCGTGTACGTGTGCGTGTACGTGTGCGTGTACGTGTGCGTGTACGTGTGCGTGTACGTGTACGTGTACGTGTACGTGTACGTGTACGTGTACGTGTACGCGTACGTGTACGCGTACGCGTATGCGTATGCGTATGCGTATGCGTATGCGTATGCGTATGCGTATGCGTATGCGTATGCGTATGCGTATGCGTATGCGTATGCGTATGCGTATGCGTATGCGTATGCGTATGCGTAAGCGTATGCGTATGCGTATGCGTATGCGTATGCGTATGCGTATGCGTATGCGTATGCGTATGCGTATGCGTATGCGTATGCGTAAGCGTATGCGTATGCGTATGCGTATGCGTATGCGTATGCGTATGCGTATGCGTATGCGTATGCGTATGCGTATGCGTATGCGTATGCGTATGCGTATGCTTATGCGTATGCGTATGCGTATGCGTATGCGTATGCGTATGCGTATGCGTTGGCGTATGTGTATGTGTATGCGTATGCGTATACGTGTACGTTCACCTGTCAATTTCGAAACACATGTATTTGATACAAGTGGAGAAAATTTGACATGCAAGATTAGTCCCATGACCAAGACAAATCATTAAGTAATTACAATGAATCAATTTGTTAAACATGCAAATTGTAAACTGACATGTATGATACCAAGGAAACAATTAAATGTGAACTATTACTGACCTGCTAAGAGAACAACATAGATGTGTATTAAACAAACTCTCAACATATCGGGCATGAAGGCTAAACAGTTATTAATCAGATGGCAGTCTCAAACCTTTAACATGCTGTACAAATATTGGGTTGTGAAAGAGATTGTAAACGCGTTCTATTTGTTTTAGTTTGTCACGCAGACAGCGGGATCAGTGGCGGCGCTAGGTCAGGCATCTAATGGTGGTACCCCCCCCCCCCCACCCGATGTCAAATATATATATACTAGCTTACCCGTCCCCCGCGCGTTGCCGCGGGGATAGAAGAAAGTTTGACGAAATGTATTAGAAGGATTTCACCAACGCGTTACCAATCATATGTTCTTAGACGCGTGGCCGTTTTTTCTAAAAGTGAGTTATTTAAAAAAAACAATGCCTGCGCTTCTATCATACATATCGGGACACGGGTTTACCTACACTACCGCATGAAAACATTGAGTGTACATTAATCACTCACCGAAATAATATGGTAGAACACACTTCGGTGACCGCCTCTGTGTCAGAACGTAGAGGGGCGCTCTCAGGGCCCCCACCCTCCCCCCGATTACACTACCGCATAGGCGCGGCGTACTACCCCTGGCTCCTTAAAACTAACAGGCGCCATCGGCCAAATAGCATCCTGTTAATAATGATGCAGATTTCGTCATTCGCTAATGTGACACAAATGATCAGGATTTTTTTCTTTAACACGTAAAAAAATTATTTGACGTGTTTTAAATATCAGTGTGACTGATGCAATATGCTAGCGTTACTAATGGTCTATTATTAGATGCTCGGTCTCAATTTCGGCCTGGATTGTCTAATAATAGATGCTTATTACATCATTCGCAAAGTGACGAAACTCTACAGTAGGCTCCTCATATTCAAACAGTTATGTTTTCATCTTTCGCAAGGTGACGAAACTGTACAGAAGGATTTCCTCGCGTTACAAAGTTATTTTTATAAGCCTGTTGTAGTTTTACCGCTGAATATAGTAGTACTCCTTACTCGCTATACAGGACGCTCGATTAACGGATGCAAGTGCCAACATAGTCGCTCTAAAACTCTGGGCGCCAAACCGTGTATTGACGAAAGTTGTACCCTATATGGCGCCGCCCATAAGAAACTTTAGTTTTCTTTTTCGCAGAAATATTCTCGGGAGTATTCTCATCTACTCCCTAAAGATTCATGGTACTCGTATGAACCGCATCCGAGTTTTATTTTTTATAAACCGTGTATAGAGAAAAAAATCGCTCCCACCCCCCACCCCGGGGACGCCGCCCTTGCAATATTAAACAATATTTTTTTTTGCAAACCCTACCATTGAGTGATCTAATTATCTCCCCAAAGTTTCATGGTACACGGATGAACGGTGTGAAACCGAAATTTTATAAACCGTATATAGAGAAAAATCGCAGCCTCCAGTGGCGCCGCCCTTGCGAAATTAAAAATGATTTTTTACAGAACCCTTCCCTAGAGTTTTATTATGAAATCCCCAAAGTTTCATGCCTATCGGATAAACGGTGTCATTGCAATTCACTTTTATTATTTTTATATACCGTAAATAGAGAAAAATCGGACCCTCCCGTGGCGCCGCCCTTGCGAAATTAAAAATTTTTTTTTTACAGAACCCTTCCCTAGAGTGGTATAATGAACTCCCCAAAGTCTCATGGCTATTGGATGAACGTTACCAAACCAAAATCGACTTTTATTTTTATATACCGTAAATAGAAAAAAACAAATCGCGCCCTATCGGGGCGCCACCCCTGCGAATTTGAAATATTTTTTTTCACAGAAACCTCCCCAGGAATATTTTCAACAACTTCCTAAAGTGTCATGGCGATCGTGTGAACAGTGTCACTACAATTCACGTTTACTATTTTTATATACCGTATATAGAGAAAAATTGCACCCTCCCGTGGCGCCGCCCTTGCGAATTTGAAATATTTTTTTTCGCAGAAACCTCCCCAGGAATATTCTCAACAACTTCCCAAAGTTTCAAGGCGATGTGATGAGAGGTGTAGTAATGCATAAAGGACAAACACACACACACACACATACATTGCTTTATATATATATACTAGCATACCCGTCCCCCGCGCGTTGCCGCGGGGTAGAAGTAAGTTTGACGAAATGTATTAGGATTTCAGCAACCAATTATATGTTCTAAGACGCGTGACCGTCTTTTCTAAAAGTGAGTTATTTAAATGTAAACAATGCCTGCGCTTAAATCATAAATATCGGGACACAGGTTTACCTACACTACCGCATGTAAACATTGAGTGTACATTAATCACTCACCGAAATAATGTTAGAACACACTTCAGTTACCGCCCATGTGTCAGAGACGCACAGGGGCGCCCTCAGGGCCCCCACCCCCACGATTAGACTACCGTATAGGCGCGACGTACGACCCCTGACTGGCTTGTCTAATAGTAGATGCTTATTGCATCATTCGCAAAGTGACGAAACTCTACAGTAGGCTCCTCATATTCAAAAAGTTATTTTTTTCATCTTTGGCAAGGTGACGAAACTACACTGAAGGATTTCCTCGCGTTACAAAGTTATTTTTAGAAGCGTGTTGTAGTTTTCCCGCTGAATATTATAGTACCCCTTTCTCGCAATGCGGGACGCTCGATTAACGGATGCTAAGTGCCAACATAGTCGCTCTTAAACTCTGGACGCCAAACTGTGTATTGAGGAAAGTTGTACCCCGTATGGTGCCGCCCATAAGAAACGTTAGTTTTCTTTTTCGCAGAAATATTCTCGGGAGTATTCTCATCTACTCCCTAAAGTTTCATGGCACTCGGATGAACCGCATCCGAGTTTTATTTTTTATATACCGTGTATAGAGAAAAAAATCGCCCCCCCCCCGGAGGGCGCCGCCGTTGCAGTATTAAACAATATTTTTTTTTTGCAGAACCCTACTATTGAGTGATCTAAACATCTCCCCAAAGTTTCATGGTACACGGATGAACGGTGTGAAACCGAAATAGACTTTTATATTTATAAACCGTATATAGAGAAAAAATCGCAGCCTCCCGTGGCGCCGCCCTTGCGAAATTTAAAAAGGATTTTTTTTTACCGAACCCTTCTTTGAATTGTTCTAATTATCTCCCCCAAAGTCTCATGGCTATCGGATAACGGTGTCACACTAAAATCGACTTTTATTTTTATATACCGTATATAGAGAAAAATCGCACCCTCCCGTGGCGCCGCCCTTGCGAAATTAAAGATGATTTTTTACAGAACCCTTTCCTAGAGTTTTATAATGAACTCCCCAAAGTTTCATGCCTATCGGATGAACGGTGTCACTGCGATTCACTTTTATTATTTTTATATACCGTATATAGAGAAAAATTGCACCCTCCCGTGGCGCCGCCCTTGCGAAATTAAAAATCATTTTTTCAGAACCCTTCCCTAGAGTTTTATAATGAACTTCCCAAAGTTTCATGCCTATCAGATGAACGGTGTCACTGCAATTCACTTTTATTATTTTTATATACCGTATATAGAGAAAAATCGCACCCTCCCGTGGCGCCGCCCTTGCGATATTAAAAATAATTTTTGTAGAGAACCCTTCCCTAGAGTGTTCTAATCTACTCCCCAAAGTTTCATGCCTATCGGATGAACGATGCCAAACCAAAATAGACTTTTATTTTTATATACCGTATATAGAGAAAAACAAATCGCGCCCTGCCGGGGCGCCACCCCTGCGAATTTGAAATTTTTTTTTTTTCGCAGAAACCTCCCCAGGAATATTCTCAACAACTTCCCAAAGTTTCACGGCGATGTGATGAGAGGTGTAGTAATGCATAAAGGACAAACACACAAACACACACACATACATTGCTTTTTATATATATAGATATATATATATATATATATATATATATATATATATATATATATATATATATATATACTAAATTTGTAATCAAATCATTATGATTTAACATAATCCATTAGAAAATATACCACATTTAATAATCAACAGATTAAAGTTGTTTTTTTTAAATTTAGCTGACGAAAAGAGTCAACATGTGTCAATGTGGCAAGCCACCCAGTTCTATTTATCTGTTGCTCGCTTTATGTCGTTTATAGTTTCCATTGTTTATTTTCGTCTCGCAATTTAAAAAAAAAAAATTTTTTATTTACAATGGATTTATAAATTGTAAAACATGTGTTATTTTGTATCATGAGTTTTAAAATAGTAATCGAAAAACAAAATGTTTTTAGTTAACTTATTTGATATTGAAAAATATTTATGATGAAGACAAAAATCCGTGAATTAGTTTATATTGATTTTCGCCACAAATGACACAACTTTCAATAGGACATAGATCATGTGCCCTGAGCAAGGTACATCGCCCAGAACAAAACGCCCGGTCCATAACGAACCATAGGCGCAGTCGGTATTGTCCCAGTTATCTGGTTGGTTGGTGTCCAAAATATTTGACTTGACCACTGGGTCCATCTCTTGGCCATCGTCCACACAGACAAACATCCCCTCCACCTGTATATCGTTCAGGCCAACCCACACCCAGCCAGTGGAGTTGACGATAAACCTGAATAGATCAAACCTGGCCAGGGTTTTGGCCACAAAGAGATGGCCACCCAGAGACTGGCAGGTCGTTTCTGTGTCGGTGAAGTTTTGGTACGAGTTGAAGTATTCGGCGTAGGTGGTCTCGCCCTTGTAACTGTACCACCTGTTTCAGAAAGAGATTAAAGACTTAGCCGTTTCTATCTCTAGCGGATATTGATTTTGTTCAAATAATAAGATAGTCTGTGAAATGTGATAACATATTAATATCTAAATATAGGGGAACAAAATTTGTTAACATGTTTTCGTAACAAATTAAACTTTATAAAAATATGGTTCAGTCAGAAAACACTACAGTACAATTTAATTAAAAATGAAAGGTTCATGTCAGACTAGAACAGCTACATGTTGTAAATAAATCGAGTTCAGCTTTTTTATCGTAACGTATGAAGGTATAATATGTTCGGCATCATGCTTAGTCCACATTTAAAGTTTTATTTATTTACGAAAATAACTATTGTGTATACTTTAACGTTAGAATGTAAACATGTAACCAGCCTTAAGTTTATTGTGATATCGCGGCTTACATATTTGATAACAATTAAGAAATAAAGTGCTTGCACTATATTATTAGTGGTCTAGCGGTAGAGAGTTGAACTGCTAACCCGTAAGTCTCGAGGTCGAATCCGGGTGCAAGTCAGTAGACCGTCCCTGAGTCCACCCAACTATGATGGGTCACTCTCACGTTAGGGAAATTAAAGGCGGCTGGGCACACTATCTCTGCATATGTCGAGGTCACTGAAACAAGCTAGCTCTACTTCACTTGCCGTATAGACCGTTTTGGGATGTGGATCTAACAGCTGAAACCAATTAATTTCCCTTGGTAAGTTCCTTTGAGCCAAACAGGAGAAATTTGTTTTAAATATATTTTCCTGATTGACATGTTTGGGCCGGAAGAGGGTGGTGTAGGTGTCTTAGTTATTAAGTTATCCACCAGTCTTGGGGAATTGAATTAAAATCAGAATGGTGAGTGGTAATGTAAATATTAAATAACGTTATGTGCTTTTATCAGTTAGATTTAGTGAAAAGCTTCACAATGGTGTGTTAGATAATATATTCATAATAACATATCATTTTTTTTTTTAAACCAAAATCTATGTATTTTTTTTTAAATGCGAGCATAACAGATTTGGGAAAATATAACAAATGGATTGTTTAATACTACAATACGTAACTTTTAAAAATATCCTAAGTATATTGAATAATTATTATTTTAAATGTTCATTATGACTATACTAATGTAATAATAAAAGTGAGTAATTATTAATTTGATAACTATCTAATTTTTCAGTTTCATCAATTGAAAAGGATGATAATGTTTTATGATTTTAAAAAATTGTATACAAAACAAATAAAAGCATTTTCAAAACTTTAGAAGTTACACAATTAAGAACAAATACATTAAACCATTATTTATTCTCTATTGTGTTTTTTTTTTTACATTAGGGATAGTAGATAATCCAAAAAATACTAAGAGATAAAATTAAAACATTTAACTTTGAAAGATAAATTTTTGCTTTGAAGCTCTTACAACTGGATTATCATGATTTAATTGTTGAACAGAAAAGCACATGAATATAGACCAAAAAAATAAACGGTACTAATTTTGACAATTAATGGATGAACGACAGGTCTTTGGTGAGAAGGGCTAGGGGGTAAAGAGTGGTCTAGTTAGATTCCAAACGGACCTAAGTAGCGCCTTTTAATTCTAAGTTGTATAACTAGGAAAACATCAAACAAACTTCCTTGAGTATAGTATGGCACATTCATTCAATTGCATACATTGCTAAAATGAAAGTGATTATTCGTTTAACCATCAAGAATAACAGGTAGTCTAGTACACTACTAAAAGTGAGAAGTTGTTATATTTATGTATTACATTTTTTGGCTCTCTGTTCAGTTAGGTGAGAGTATTTGTGCTATGTGTCGAACTTTAAAATACGTACTTATATAGTAAATCTTTGTTTCCCAAAATGTTATTCACACATTTATTCAAAGACGATAATCAATTCTTAGATGCATTCAATTGTAGAAACACCCCTTTAATTATAAAAGTTCAGAACAAACGCTTTACTTTCATACACAAAACAATGTAAAATGTTCCTGGTTTAGTAACATCTCTTGATTTATTCGCTTATTTACACAACAGACATGGCGGGCTTCAATAAAAACCATGTTCCCCATTTCAAAGTTTAACGCATTATGAAGCTAAATTATCTGTCAGCAAAACTATTGTCAATTTTCAATGGGATACGCTTGGCAGTTCCTTTAATTTAAGGATACAATACAATTATCTAAAATCTTGATGTACCAGAGTTTCTTCCAGGCATCTCTTTTCTAAAACTTTAGAAGTTACAAAATTAAGAACACATAAATTAAACCATTATTAATTCTCTATTGTGTTTTTTTACATTAGGGATAGTAGATAATCCATAGAACACTAAGAGATAAAATTAAAAAAGAGCCACCCCCCCCCCCCCGAAGAAAATCTACTAAAAACAAGGAATACAACCCAGTTTATTTGTTACCCTATGGTATGTTCCCAGCTGGCCAAAATGATAGTGTACCGGTGGTACGGGTTCGAAACACATCTAGCCAATGTTATTGTTTTAATTTTTTTTGTAATTTCCATCTTAAAAAAAATGTAAAAAGGGAAATATCCACTATTATTTTTAGTTTGACGTTAGCTTTAATAATCTATTCATTTATAATTCATATGAGTTTCGAGTTCAGAAAATAGTACAAAAAGAGGTGTGACTTCTTTTTTTATGTAAATGATAAAGTTGCGGTTAACTGGTGGGGGTCGCAGGTAGGGCAATTTGGAGATTTAACACTTTTAACGGCTCAGATAATTAAGTCAAACAAAATATTTAAAACAGAATAGCTTATAGTAACTTTTGTCACCCTCAGAACGAGCAAAGATTGCGAAACATTTAAGTAAAACATATCACAAAATAACAACTATACAAAAGGAACTTGTAGATGTACGTGTATATACTCATTGAGCTGTTAGAGAACGCTCTCTTAGAACTTTAAGCTGGCCACAGACCGAAACGTTTTAAAATCTACGAATGAAAACTCCAACATCAGTATCGTGAAACCCAAGCACTCTGTGGCATAGACGCCATACCTCATCCACATCATTATCGGCAAACAAGAAGACAATATGGCTATCTTGTTACTGTAAGATAGAGGAATAATGTGACCTAACTGCTAGACACATCTATGACATGTGTAGAATTCTCCATTTTAGAGTTCATGGCGGCGTAAATTCAGTTGACGGGAAATACATCGCGGCACATCCCTGAACTGAATAGAAACAGAAGTATATTTCCGTTTGTTAGTTGTTTCCCATAATTAAAAGGAATAACAACCATGGGAAGCAAATTACATCTATACATTATTGTGTGAGAACAAAAGTAATAATACAATAAGTACAAAACCTATTGTTTTATTTATTATATAATTATCAGCAATTAATATTTTCTTACCTAGTATTTTGTCTGCTTTTGATAAATTTTGAATTTCTGAAAAATAAATTTGCTCTAAAATATGTAGAAAAGCATTAGCTCGATGACCGATTGCATTTTATCAGATTGGAAACCACCAATATAACGTATTATTGTAAAATTTAAAAAATGTTCAAATTTTGGATCCCTTTAAAATCAAGGGACACGATTAAAGTGTATGAGTTAATGAGCCATAAGTTACAATTTATAAATTTACTAAATCATCTAAATTAGCCCCAGAAATTTGTAAGTGGACTGAACACCTGAGAACCAGATCAGGTGTTCAGATTGTTAGAATGACTCAAAATAATCACACATACACTCCCAGCACACAAGGCATATGGCAGCCATTCATGTTCAAGGAGACTGAATGGGCAGTGACTAAGTTCCCCAATGAGAAGTGGTCATCTGTTCTCAAGGTTGGAAAAACAGCTACAGATTATGTGCTGGAGGGGCAATCAGACAATTCCCAACATGACATCAAGACACGCTGCATACACGAAGATAACCATTAAAAAACAATTGAAATCAAGGGACAGGACGAAAGTGTAAATCATGGGTTCTTGTGTTTAGGTGATATGTAGCTTCAATCCAAGTTTGCAAACAAAGAATGCAATTAAAAAAAAAATAATGATACCATGATTTGTGTAAGCCTTGTTTAAAAAGTTTCTTATATATTTTTCAACAGTCAACCTTATTTGCCTCTTATGTAAAGCTATTCTAGTACTATACTCGGGTCTCCATTTAATCGAGAATCCACTAGGTGGGTGATAATGCAAGTACCCTTTTACATTCTCGCATAGAGAAAGTATAGAGGAAATAATTACCCATTGTAGATTTGTTTCGCCACAGAATGACTGAGGGATAAAAAAAAAAAGATTGTTAAACATTTAAGTGAACCTCATAAGAAAATAACAACTATATAAAAGGAACTCGAAGATGTACGTTGATATACTCATCTCTGGACGAAATATGTACAAGAGAATATTTATTTTTTAGTTGTTTCCCATTTAAAATTCATTGAAATTATTTTTTCATTGAATTTTTTGCATAAGCGCAACGCAATATTACAACATAAACTGAAATTATTGTTTTATTCATCACAATCAACTAAGCGATTAATATGTTATTAGGAAATAGTCTGTCCGATCTTGTTAAATTATGCATTTCTGAATAATTAATGTGCACTAAAATGTGTATAAAAGCATTAGCTCATTGCCTTGCTGAATTGTTGAAGCCGTGAAAATACTGCTCCACCAATGGGGCTATTCGTGTTGTAAAAAAATAATTTTGGATCCCTCGGGTGGCGCCAAATAGGGGTCGGTAAATGTTTTTTAAAGCTGATTGTATGCTGCAGATTTGTATTTATAAACAATCTAAGTTAAGAAAAGTAATGGCTCCACGTCTTTACATACTGATTTAATTGTTTTCTACATTGATTATTAACTGTAAAACATATAGCCTACTCTTAAGAAACAGTGACCGGCTAAACCGCTTTCCAGCTTTTCCTAGATGTGGGGGGGGGCGCTTTTTCGAGACTAAAATCGGAAGAATTTATACTAGGTTGGTGAGGTGATAAACGTTACCACTTATAAAAACAATTGTATTTAAACGTATTGTATGATTGTTTAACCGTAACTTTTATCAAGATGGTGCAAGGGGGGGGGGGGACGCTTATAGGCTAACTAAAATCGCAAAATCACACTGGATTTTGAGTAAGCTACCTTCAGCACTTAGAAAAGAAACCCGTGATGGCCACAGAACGAAACGTTTTAAAATCTACGAATGAAAACTCCAACATCAGTATCGTGAAACCCAAGCACTCTGTGGCATAGACGCCATACCTCATCCACATCATTATCGGCAAACAAGAAGACAATATGGCTATCTTGATACTGTACGATAGAGGAATAATGTGCCCTAACTGCTAGACACATCTATGAAATGTGTAGAATTCTCCATTTTAGATTTCATGGGCGGCATAAAATAAGTTGACGTTAGATACATCGCGGAACAACCCTGAACGGAATCGAGACAAGAGAATATTTCTTTGTTTATTGTTTCCCATATTCAAATTTATTGCAAACAAGGGAAATAATACACATAATAATATTTTTGTGAGAGAACAACAGTAATATTACAATAAATTCTAATTTTTTTGTTTTATTTATTATACTTAACGCCGCTACTATTATTTTTTAAACTAGATTTTTGTCCAATTTTGATAATTTCTGGAATTTTAAATAATTAATTTGCTCTATAATATGTAGAAAAGCATTAGCTCAATGACCGGCTGCATTTGTCCAGATGGGAAACCACGGCTGAATTTACACAATCTGAAAATTAGAGAAAATGGAAATTTTGGATCCCTTGCTTGAACGCTTGAAATCAAGGGACAAGATCAAAATGTAACCTCTCTGAAAAAATTTCCTTTCCTCTCCCCACCCAGACTTCTGACACTTTCATTTGACCTTCACCCCTTTTACTGTCATCCTTTGCAATTTTTTACAATCAAATACATGACATCATGTAAATATTCATTATGTACATTTGCAAAACCTGTCGTTTTCATTTGGTGTTCAAAATTATGTTAAAAAATTTGATGTTGATGTACTTGTTTTAATTGCAAATAAAAGTATTAAAAAAAATAAAAAAAAAAAAAAAAAAAAAAAAAAGGATCAAAATGTAAATTATATGTTGTTGTTCGTATGTGACATATAGCTGCACTAGATGTTTGCAAACTATTATTTTACTTGCATAATTTGATACCATGACTTATTTAAGCCTTGGTTAAAACGTTTCTGTTCAAGAGCCAACCTTGTTTGCTTCTTATGTAAATTATTCTAGTACTCTCCCCCGTTCTCCATTTAATGAAGAATAAACTAGGTGTATGCTAATACAAGTAGTATTGTGCCTTCTCGTACACAGAGTATGGAGAAACTATTGTAATTGTGCACACTAATGTAATACCATTTTGACAGTTTGAACCGTTTTACACCTCTCTACTTTGTCTGAGATATTTTGTCTGAGATCACTTGTCCATGATATCATTTGTCCTGATATATTTTGTCCTGGTATCTTTTGTCCGTGAGATCATTTGTCCTTGAGATCATTTGTCCTGAGATCATTTGTCCTGAGATCATTTGTCATGGAACCATATATATATATATATATATATATATATATATATATATATATATATATATATATATATATATATATATATATATATATATATATATATATATATATATATATATATATATTATTTTATATTATATATTATTATATTATATATATTATAGATTTTTCTCTATATACGGTAAAAAAAAAGTTGTATGCGGTTCGACACAGTTTATCCGAGTGCCATGAAACTTTGGAAAGTATATAAAAATACTCCCGAAAAGATTGCTGCGAAAAAAAAAAAATTCTTATGGGCGGCGCCAGGGTGTTGCATTTTTTGTCAATACACGTTTTGGCGCCCAGAGTTCCAGAGCGGCTATGTTAGTACTTGGCATCCGTTAATTGGGCGTTTTGCATAGCGGGTAAGGGATACTACTATATTCAGCGTCAAAACTGCAACAGACGCAACCGCCGGCGCCTTGTCCATTGGGCGACCCTGTGAGCACCATAGCACCTACATTGTTTTTTTTTTAAAGGCTGAACACTATAGATACGATGGGCGACAATACGTTCATTTTAAATAGCGCGATAGGCTATGGATACAATATGTTGTTATAGTCGCTAACTAAATTGAATTAGGCGCGTTCTCCGGCGTCACTGCAGGGTGCGATTTGGCGCCCAGGGCTATCCCGTGAGCACTAAGCGCCTACCTTAGTTTTAAGGAGCACCCTACAATTCAATATTCGATAATTAAACCGAACTAGGGGCTACGCGACGCCCCGGCGGTAGTGTTATTGGATTCACGAGAACGCCACTTACCGTCGGTGAGTGATTAACGATGATATTACGGTGAGTGATTAACTTACACTCAAGGCTTTCATACAGCACGCCATGGTGGTGGGCGCTAGTGCCCCGATAAATATGATCCAAACACAGGCATTCTTTATATGTAAATAACTCAGTTTTAGGAAACAAGGAAGTAGGTCTACATTGAAATATCGAGTAACTAAATGCTCTAATATAATAGCGAGTATTTAATGTTTATACTTATTTTTATATCGTTCATTACTGAGTGTTGCAGACTAATACATTTATGAGTTTTAAAAATAAAATAAAATAAAATAATTATTTATGTTTGTGCATCGAGCTGAAGAGACGCATTTTGACTTCAAAATATTTATTATTATATCGTTCATTACTGAATGTTGCAGACTAATACTTTTATGAGTTTTTTAAGAGTTTTGAAAATGAAATAATATAAATATTAATAGGTGTGCATGAAAATCGAGAGCCGCACATTGACATCCAAAGTCGCATGCGTCTCCATGACAAGTGTAGAATTCTCCAATTTAGATTTCATGGCGGCATAAAATTAGTTGACGGGAAATACATCGCGGCACAACCCTAAACGGAATAAAAGCAAAATAATAATAATATTTCGTTGTATTAGTTGTTTCCCATAAATTAAATTTTATAGCATCAAGGGGAAACAACAAACATACTAAAATAGGTGTGTGAGATCAAAAATAATAATACAATACAGACTAAATTAATTGTTTTATTTATTATATACGACGAAGTTATTAATATTTTATTTTCTAAAATTTTGTTCACTAGTGATAAGTTTTAGATTTCTGAATAATTAAGTTGCTCTAAAATATGTAGAAAAGCTTTAGCTCAATGGCTGGCTGCATTTTTCCAAATGGGACACCACCGCTTTATAGATCATGACAAAATAAACAACAAATATTAAATTTTGGATCCCTTGAAAACAAGGGACAAGATTAAAATGAAAATTATGTGCTGTTGTTCATATGCGACATGTAGCTGCACTCGAAGTTTGCCAACAAGCATTTTATTAGCATTATTTAATACCATGATTAATTTAAGCCTAGGACAGTGCTTTATGTGAACACGAGATGTCAAGCCAATGATATGATTAGCCGCTATGTACTGAAATAACTTAGCAAAAGTGTGGGTGAGGGGGGGCGGCGGCTGGAGATGAGAATGCGGGTAACTGGAAGGGTCGTAGACAAAGGCAAGATGGCGGTATAACTTTTTACCATCACAGATAATTAATTCAATCAAAATATATAAAAAAAATAATTGCTCAAAGCAGCTGATGTCGCCCTAAGAACGACTGAGAAAAAAACAAAACAAAAAAAACCGCAAAGATTGCTAAACTTTGAAGTGTAACGTGACAGCAAAAAACAACAGTATAAAATGAAATCACAGATGTACGTGTATATACTCATGGAGCTGTTGGAGGTCGCTCTCTTAGAACTGTGTGAGCCAGCCACTGATTGAAACGTTTTAAAATCTACTAATGGAATTTCCTACATCATGATCGTGAAACCCAAGCTATTAGTGGCAGAGTCGCAACATTTTTCTACATCGTTATTGACAGACAAGAAGACATTGTGACTATCTCGCTACTGTAGAATAGAGGAAGAATTGCTAAACACATCCAGAACATGTGTAGAATTCTCCAGTTTAGATTTCATGGCGGCATAAAATAAGTTGACGTTATATACATCGCGGAACAACCCTGAACGGAAACGAGACAACCAAATAATATTTCTTTCTGTTTGTTGTTTCCCATACGGAAATTTATTGAAAAAAAGGTGAAGCAACTAAGTTACTAAAATTTATGTGAGAGAACAACAGTAATAATACAATATATTCTAAAATGATTGTTTTATTTTTAATACTTAACGCCGCTATTACTATTTTCTTACCTAGATTTTTGTCCGATCCTGATAATTTTTAGATTTTTGAATCATTAATTAGCTCTAAAATATGTAGAGAAGCATTAGCTCAATGACCGACTGCATTTGTCTAGATGGGAAACCACTGCATTATTTAGTGCAGAAACTTTGTTAGGAATATAAAAAATTTGGATCCCTTGAAATCAAGGGACAAGGTCAAAAGGTAAATTATATGTTGTTTTACTTATGTAACATGTAGCTGCACTCGAAGTTTGCTAACAATTATTTTATTAGCATAATTTAATACAATGATTTATTCAAGCCTTGTTTAAAACGTTTCTGTTCAAAAGCCAACCTTGTTTGCTTCTTATGTAAATTATTCTAGTGCTCTCCTCCGTTCTCCATTTAATGAAGAATAAACTAGGTGTGTGCTAATACAAGTAGTATTGTACCTTCTCGTACACAGAGTATAGAGAAAATATTGTAATTGTGCACACTAATGTAATACAATTTTGACAGTTTGTACCGTTTTACACCTCTCTACTTTAACGTATACGCAGTATAAAGGATGTATTACAATCTAGCAAAAATAATCTAAATCGAGATCTGGATAAACTTGGACATTTTACAACCACCCGGAGCCCGAAAAACGTAGTTTTGTAATCCTGTCCGTTATTGTTAGCTTGACAAAAAATCATACATAAGTATTATAGCAAATATGTAGTTTTCTCTAAACTTTGGAACGATTTTAAGTAAGCGTAACTGGTGCTTACTTTAATTCCGGTTTAACAAAAGCCTATATTCCTCGTACAGTTAAAGTTTGGTTTACGAATAATATGTAGCCTATGTATTTCGGATAAAAAAAACTTTATAATTTGAAACTTTTATTATCCTATTTGATAATTAAATATCATACTCGCATACAAGATTTAAAAAAAAAAACCGAGGGTTTTGTCATCAGAAACCTTATTGTTACTTAAGAATATACGAGAAAGTTTAAAGAAGATCACTCCCGATTTATTTTGTTTTGCCACAGAAACTGCTAGACCAACACGGCAAAGTTAAGCTTTAGTTAAATAAAATACTTGAATTTTTTTTTTTTTAAACCACGTTTTTCTTGTGGACTAAAAAGTAGAAAATAATTTTTTCTTCCGACCCTAGAAATCTACCAATGACTGCTGGTAGATTTTGTGCTTCCTCGAGCTGTGCAGGTTCTTGTGATGACTGTTCATACATTTCATGACAAAAAACGTGGGTACGTTCACCATCAAATTTCCAAAATTCGTGTGTTGTGTGCTTTTCGCTTTAATCATAAATCTGCCCGACCCACGTTTTTTGTGACCTCGGCATATGAAGAGATAGTGTGGTCAGCACTATGCCCAGCCGCCTTTACTTTCCCTAACATACCCATCAGAGTTGGGTGGACTCAGGGACGGTCTACTGACTTGAACTCGGATTCGAACTCGAGACTAACGGGTTAGCAGTCCAGCTCTCTACCGCTAGACCCCTCCGTCTCACACCAAGTGAACGCCTAATAAAATGTGTATAAAAGTGCGGGATATTATTAGTACTTTATAAATTTACATGCGTTTTTGAGAATTAATGTCCTCAATTTTAGGGTCCTAGGGGCGTAATTTAATTAAGCTAATTTAGGTCTCTAAATGCTAGTTTTTATGATTGCATCTGAATTTGTTAGGCGAAAATAGCCTGCATGCCGAATTTCAGATAGCAATCAGAAGTGGGCTCATTTTCGTTGTCAATTTTAACAAAAAACAAACAAACGCGAAGCTGAGTTAAGAAAAACGTGTTAAAATTTTCAAGCTGTTGTAACCCTCACTCAGTGGGGATGCTTTTACCCACTGAGGTGTTGTGGTTAAGACGGGCTGACCCTGAGATTAAGAACACACTGACACCGACAGTTGTCAAGTACTCGCTTTATTTACAGCATCGAGCCATGACGGCGATGCAACACAGTAGTACGACGAGAGAAAATACTGAAGCAACAGGAAACCAAGAAAACAAACTAGCCAAGAAAAAACTGCTGCCCTAAAACAAATGTAAATAAAAAGTTACATTCATGACAACACCACGTGTAAGCTACAATATACACGGGTACAATAAAATATGTTTCGGCCAGTACACAGTACTGCCAACAAGTACCAATAAGTAGTACTACAAATAAATACTTATATTAATACTCACCCTAACTAGTGTGCACATGCAGCACTAGCAGGAATACACAAATAAGTATTTTACAAACATAATTTATATAATTACACTACCTTCATTAGGTCTACATCTTGGTCACCGTGTTCACTGACAGCAGGTTTGCGTGTGACTGACACGGCTAGGCATGAACTACCCACAGGTAAAATCGCTCACCAGAGCATGAAAAAAACAACTACGTCAACAGGGCCACGACCCCACAGGGGCCGCAACTCAATTAATTAAAACTTCATATTTTTATCCCCCTTGGCTGGTAACCATATGTGTTAAACAGCCCCCCTCACAAATAAATGTACAATGGAATTCACATTTACATTTACAACTCATAGATAATAGTACTTTAAAAAAATTCAGTACAGTAGTACACAGACATTAAGTCCTTTCAACTCAAATAGATTATTCCCGGCAAACCGGTAGAGGCTCCAGTGCAGGTACTGGTCACCACTTGATGCGCCAGGTTGAGTCGCTCGACTGGTCGTCGTTGACGGGATGACCTCCGCAGCTCCGCTGGTGGTTCTGGGTTGATCCAAGAGTCATCCTCGTCCGTCAGTAAGTATCTGATTCAACTGTCACGTGAACTAAGTCACGGACAGAGCAAAGTATTATAATGTTGCAGTAGCTAGTAACGGCAAGCAGTAACAAAGCTATCAGCCAAGTCTGATGACCATTTGCCTTGCAAAGCTTTGCAGAAGTAAAATAAACCGGGAGTGATCTCCCCTAAACTTTCTCAAATATTCTAATATAACACTACGTGGGATGGCAACTCGGAATATAGACATGGTTTTTGTTTACTTAAACTTTTAATAATAGAATAAAATCTAGTAGAAAAAAGCATTGCGCACCAAGTAAACGCCAAAGCAAAAAGCGCATAATAGTGCGCAATATTATTAGTTCTATATAAATTTACATGCATTTTTTGAGAAATCGGAAATAGCGTAAATTAGTACTTCCGGTCAACGGAAATTAATTAAAATTTGATAGAAGGTAGAGAATTAGATCTTTTACTTACATGTGAAATTTCATTTATCTATCTGAAATAGTACTCAAGTTATAGGCTTTTGAAAAATTCAAAGTAGAAAAAGTACCACTTCCGGCTTTCGGAAATCGCTCAAAAGTTGATACGGATCTACGATTTTGATAAAATACTTATATATGAAATTTCATCAACCTAGCAGTAACGGTACTCAAGTTATCGTGTTTACACACGGACAGACGGACACACAGACACACACACACACACAGACATACGGACAAGATTGCACAATTATGTTTTTCCGTATCAGTGAGGTGTAAAACGTCGAGATTTGTAAAAATCTCGATTTTTTTTTTGTACGATTACAATACTTTCTCTATACTTCGTATATACGAGAAAGTAAAAACGCATAATAGTGCGCAATATTATTAGTACTTTTAAAATTTACATTAGTTTTTTGAGAAATCGGAAGTAGCGTAAAGTACTACTTTAAGTAAACGGAAATGACTCAAAATTTTACAGAAGGTAGAGAATTAGATCTTTTACTTACATGTGAAATATCATTTATCTATCTGAAATAGTACTCAAGTTATAGGCTTTTGAAAAATTCAAAGTATAAAAAGTACCACTTCCGGTTGTCGGAAATCGCTCAAAAGTTGATACGGATCTACGATTTTGATATAATACTTATATATGAAATTTCATCAACCTAGCTGTAACGGTACTCAAGTAATCGTGTTTACACACGGACAGACACACAGACACACACACACACACAGACATACGGACAAGATTGCAAAATTATGTTTTTCCGTATCAGTGAGGTGTAAAACGTCGAGATTTGTAAAAATCTCGATTTTTTTTTTTGCACGATTACAATACTTTCTCTATACTTCGTATATACGAGAAAGTAATGAAGTACATTTCATCTGTTTCAATGACCGTGGAATAAAAGGGGATAATGTGGTCAGCTTTGTTTCCCTAACTCGAGTTAGGTACTTATCAGAGCTGGGTCGACTCAGGACGTTCCACTTATTTGAACCGGGATTCGAACTCGAGACTCTCGGGTTAGCAATCTAGCTCCCTACCGCTAAAAAGAGTGTTCAAACTAAGTAGAAGTTATGTATATTTATGAGTTATTTGTTGAGAACTATCTAGTAGCATTGTTTTTTTCTCAGCACAAAAGATTTCAAAAGTTCAAACCAAAATCGATGTCTTCATCGTTTATTCAGAGATTGATACTGCACTAGTAATGAAGGCAAGGAATTATCTTTTTTTTTTAATTGTTCTAAACGGGAGGTGACACCAAAAAGTTCCGCACCGGGTGACACCCGACCTAGCCAATGACTATTTAATCAAATATTTTTTCTCAAATATCATTAAAATACACAGGTAATTTACGTGTAACTGGTACCGATGGCTGGCTGTTGAAAATGGAATCGATTTACATATATTTCATGTGTTAGTTGTTTCCCATTTAAAATTCAGAATAACAAGGGGAAGCAAGAAATATTCTTCAATGTTTGCACAAAAAGAAAAGTAATAATACATAATAAATTAAAATGATTATTTTATTTATTAATTTTAATATTGCAATTAATATGTTCATTCGTAGTATTGTGTCCATTTTTTATATTTTTTTTGATTTCTGAAAAATTAATTCGCTCTAAAATATAAAGAAAAGCATTAGATCATTGAACGGCTTAATTTTCTAAATGGAAATGTTACCGCCTAATGATAGATCTCGTTTTATTAGTATTCGAAATTTTTGATCCCTTGAAGTCAAGGGACAGGAACAAAGTGTTTTGGTATTTGAGGAGAAAGTAATGCTATATCAGGGCCGGCAAACTTTTATAAGACCGAAGAGCCAAGTTACAATATACACAATTTCCTACATTTTAAAGAGCCACTGACATTTGTATGCACTTTAGTAGTGGAAAACATGGAACCATGTCCACAGGATTGGACACAGATCAAGCAATCAATTGCAACTCTCGCTAACGACCGCTGTGGGGTTGCGCCCACACATCCCTCGAAATCAACATGCCCTCGAGATGAGTCACCCAGTACTTGTATTGGGTGGCTTCAAATGTACGAGTGGCTAACTTTAAATTTTCTATTTTTCAGCCTGACGACACCCACCTAGGAGAAATCTTAGGTGGGAGGTCCGTCACAATCGCCAGCAAATCAACTCTTCATCTCTCAAAGATCAACTACGCCAAACACAACTACCTCGCTATCAACAAAGTCACTATCACTCTGACGACACCCACCTAGGAGAAATCTTAGATGGGAGGCTTCCGTCAATTACCAGCGAATGAACTAACCATCTCTCAAAACCAACTCAACTTACCCAAAATAAACACTCGTCAACAACTGTACTCTTCTCAACTACCTGACCAAGCTCAAAGTCTTCATATCTACAATCCTCGACTCAGCAATATCAGGAAAACTTCACTCTTCAACGTCATTTCGCCCACCTCAACTACTAAACTACGACACAATTTCACTCTCAACACAAGGACCCCCAACTCAACTACTCTCTCCAAGCTCCACCCCATCGAACATCTCTACTATCAACGACAATACACGAGACTCGCCCTTTCACCAATGCACCATACCTCATCGATTCAACTCTACCATCAATGCCACGTCACCAAACTCATCCCTTCATCAACGCAACATCCCTCACGAATACTCTCGAACTACATCTACTAACCAAGATTCAACCACAACCTAATCAAGATATGCGCAAGAACAAAGGCCAAGAACTCCGAGAAGCGATCGTGTTTTGTCATGTACTCTATGTTATATGTAAAGAAACCGGAAATGAAAAACAAGAAATCAGAAGAACATGGGGAAATGAAATCAAGGAACATGGAAAAATGGAATCAAGAAAACAGAAGGAAAATCAAGAAAATTACATTGTACATTTTTCTCTTTATGCAATGCTATGTATTGTATCTATTTTATCATGTTCATGAAACCTATCCACACAGCTAGCTCCTGGCTATACAGGAATGAACTGTGTGGAAGGAAGACTATTAAACGCCAAACGGCAAAAAAAAAGTATATACTAATAATGTAATGACATAAAAAGTCGGGAAGAAACACTGATGGTATATCAACATAGCCGACATGTCCAAGTTTAGCTGAAAATAAAAAGATAACAAGCGGTATAAGTCATATCGATTTATACAACATTAATAACAGAAAAGTTAAAGTAACTTTTTATAAACGGTAGATGGTTGACAACAATGCCAAACACGGAGTTTAAAACGCAATTAAATTAATCAATGAACAAGACATCGTGATGGACAGCACATTGACTTTTGGGGACACTGATCTAACGTACACAGTGATTAATTCAAACAAAATATAATTATAAAGAATAATTGATGATTTCGTCTCCCAAGAAAGGATTGGGAATTTTTAAAAATGCAGCCTGCTAAAAATGAACCATATCAACATAAAGAACGATGTAAAAACAACTCTTAGAATTCACGTTCTCATACAAAGAGAAAGGACTGTTAGAGGACGCTCCACCAGAACTTTGTAAGCCCGATCATAAATAAAAAAAAATTCAAAATCTTCGGAGGAAACTTATCACTATCATGAAACATTAACACCCGAGTGACTTAGATCCCATACTTTTAACAGCTCCAAAACACGGTGAACACTACTACATTATGATGAAACCTAACCACCCGGTGACAGAAATGCTACAATTAATTCACATCTCTAGCGAAGAACAAGAATGTAGTGTGGCTATTTTGCACATGCATGTTAAAGGAATAATGTGCCCTAACTGTTAGACACATCCCTAACATGTGTAGAATTCTCCATTTTAGACTTTATGACGGCATAAAATTAGTATACACAGCCCCCCCAGTAGCGTAGCGAGGGGGGGGGGGACATATGTCACCGGGCGCCGACCTTAGGGGGCGCCAAAATGGGTTGGAAAAATATGTTTAAAGGTTTAGGGGGGTGCAAATCGAAATCTAGAGGGGGGTGCAAATCGAAAAGTTTGTCCCCGGGCGCCGCAAGGGTCGCTACGCCTCTGCACCCCCCCCCCCCGAAGAAAGTCTACCGCCCCCACCGAACGAAATGGAATTTATAAAGAAAATATATACTTTTTGACAGTGACCGCCCCCCCCCCCCGGAAATTATTGTCCGCCCCCCCCCCCAAAAATTTTTAGTGCACCCCCGGAGAAGTAAGTCTGGAAGAAACACTGATGAGCACTTATATACATCAAAGGTGCTCTTTGTTTGTTTAAAACCTTATTCCACCCTATTTCGAACAAAATACTCAGCTCTTAAACTTCCCTAAATTGTCGAGAAGCTGGTATAAGTTATTCCCATTAACCGCCCCCCCCCCCACACACACATACACAGTTTTCACCCCAACTACCCCCCCCCCCCCTAAACTATAGAACAGAATGAAGCTTGAACCCTAACAAATACAGCACACCAATTTAGGAGACGACGATGACGACACGGTAAGGAAGGACGAAGGAAGGACACAGCACAGTGGACGTGTTAAAATGACAATAACGATTTTAAAAAAAAAAAAGAAACCATGGGACAAGATGTAAATGAAAATTATCTGTCCTTATGTGGCATGTAGCTGCACTTGAAGTTTGGAAGCAATTATCTTATTAGCATGATTTAATACAATGATTTATTTAAGCCTTCTTTAAAACGTTTCTGTTACATGGTTCAACGACAAACCTTATGAAAATAATTCTAGAACTCTCCTTCGTTAGCCATTTAATGTAAAATCCACTAGGTGGGTTGTAATGCAAGTTCCATTGTACCTCCTCGTATAAAAAGCATAGAGAAAGTGTTGTAATTGTGCACACACATGTAATAACATTTTGACAGTTTTACACCATCCTACTTTAACGGAATTTAAATGATGTATTACAAATCTTGCAATCATATATAAATAGAGATTTAAAAATTGACGTTCAAACGTAGATCACTCCCGCTTTATTTTGTTTTGGCCCAGAAACTGCTAGACAAACAAGGTCTACACCAGGGGTCTCCAAACATTTCTGACCGAGGGCCGCGTTGACTATTAAATATCAGTTCGGGGGCCAGAGTTTCTTCAAGGCATATCTTCGGTGTTAAGGAGACCCCCCCCCCCCCCCCAAAAAAAAAAAGTCTTCAGCCCCCCCCCCCCCCCTAATAAAATATAATTTATATAGAAATACATACACATTTCAAGTGCCCCCCCCCCCCATCCAGAGAAAACAAAAAATCTGAAAGAAACACTGTCGGTGGCCGACAACACACTGGAGGTCCAAGTTTGTTCTCAAATTATTCTTCTTTAACTCATTGAATGTATCGTCTCCGGTACCAGTGCCATACATATAATGTAGGGAAGCCAGCTCTTGTGTTATGTTCATGTCTTCATCCACAACTCTAATGAACATAAACAGTTGAGAGGTGGAACAGCTGTTCAGCGACTCATCCATTGCAAATAAAAAATAGTGAAACGTGCACGCATTTTTTGCTATTGGAGTCACGATGTTTTCACCAATGTCTGCAACACGGTGGGCAAAGGTATTTGCACCCAAAGCTACATTTTCATTTTTTTTTAATTGTCTGGGCACAGTTCCTCAGCCACCTCTAACAGACATTTTTTTCCGGATGAGAGAACCTGGCGGGCCGCATCCGGTCCGCGGGCCTTAGTTTGGAGACCCCTGGTCTACACGGCCAAGTTTAGCTTTAATTAAAATATCTCAAGCTATGATGGTCAATTTAATATAGACATAAGACATGATTAGTAACAGAACAGTTGAATGAAGTAACCTTTGTACACGGTAATGATTGACTACAATATAACGCACGGAATTTAAAACTCAGTAAAGCAAAGTGATCAATGAACAAATCATTGAGATAGACATCCCATTTTTGTTATTGGGACGCTAATCTATCCTACACGATAATGGCCCTACACACCGCGTACGAAAGCCAGTAAAAAAAAAAGAATAAAAGCGATTTAGTTTTTCCTCCATTTTGCGTAACACGTTAGGTGTACGCGTGTTGGTCAACCCAATGATTTGATTGGTCGCAATGTCACATGACCAACCATCTGGGTGCTGACATAACTTACCATAAGTGAGGGTGAGGTAGGGGTTGGGGGGGGGGGGGGGTAAGAATGCGGTTATCTGGTAGGGGTCACAATTAAGTCGAACAAAATATTTAAGAAATAATTGCTTAGAGTAACTTATGTCGCCCTCAGAACGAGCAAAGATAGCAAAACATTTAAGTAACACATATCACAAAATAACACATGTACCAAATGAACTCGTAGATGTACGTGTATAGGCTATACTCATGGCGCTGTTTTAGAACGCTCTCTTAGAACTGTGAGCTGGCCACAGAACGAAACGTTTTAAAATCTACGAATGAAAACTCCAACATCAGTATCGTGAAACCCAAGCACTCTGTGGCATAGACGCCATACCTCATCCACATCATTATCGGCAAACAAGAAGACAATGTGGCTATCTTGTTACTGTACAACATATAAATAATATACCCTAATTGCTAGACCAGGGGTCGGCAACCTTTTGAGACCGAAGAGCCAAAAGCTACAATGTACAAAATTTCCTAGTTTTTAAAGAGCCACTTACATTATTTTTTTTTTTAAATCGTATGATAGTTGATAAGGAGTAGGTAAATAAATGTGATTTATTATTTGAAAGGGATAGCGTTAATTACGAACTGATTTTGATGCATATAAATACATACACATGTTTCACAGTTTTAGCTACCATTGGCATTATAAATTTAGTAATCAAATAATAAAACTATATGACTATCCCAATCGACTTTACAAGCCAGGTACGTACACCACTGGCCCAGGAGGTGTCTCCTATAGCCAGGCAGCCCTCATTACGGCAATCTTCGACTAACTGGCTTGGATATTGGTTTGATTACCGTATATCGGTATAATTACATTATACAGAATACACTACAGTACTATATAGCAATATACACGTCCGCAACATTTTTTTAAATCTCGTTAATAAATATGTTTTCTATTTTGTTTTGAATTATTAAAACTACTTGCGTTGCATTATTTATTTGCTGAATATATGATTTATCTCGATTTAAAATTGGTATGGATAACATAAGGAAATTGCGCTTAAATTGTCACTAGACTTTTTATTAACTTGTTTATGAATATTTGTGCATGAAAATCGAGAGCCGCACATTGACATCCAAAGAGCTGCATGCGGCTCCATGACATGTGTAGAATTTTCCATTTTACATTTCATGGCAGCATAAAATTAGTCGACGGGAAATACATCGCGGCACATCCCTGAACGGAATAAAAACAAAAGAATATTTCTTTTATTAGTTGTTTCCCATATATAAATTTATAGCGCCCAGGGGAAGCAACAAAGACCCTTAAAGAGATGATGAAAACAAAAGTAATAACACAATAAAAACTAAACTGATTGTTTTATTTATTAAATACAACGCAGTAAATAACATTTTCTAACCTAATACTTTGTCCACTTTGATAAGTTTTGGATTTCTGAACAACTAATTTGCTCTAAAATATGAAGAAAAGCATTGCTCAATGACCGGCTGCAATTGACAAGATGGAAACCACCGATTAAGCGATATGTTGTTGAACTACATTACATCTAATATCAAAGAAAAAAAAAATGAAAACAAGGGACAAGATGAAAATGAAAGTTATCTGTAGTTGTTCATATGTGACATGTAGCTACAATTTAAGTTTGCCAACAATTATTTATTAGTATTATTTAATACCATGATTAATTAAAGCGTTCGACAGTGCGTTATGTATACACGAGTTGGTCAAGCCAATGATATAGTTGGAAGCTAAGTCACATGACCAGCGATCTGTGTACTGAAATAACTTATCATATGTGTGAGTGGTGGAGGGGAGGAGATGAGAATGCGGGTAACTGGAAGGGTCGTAGACGAAAGCAAGATGGCGGTATAACTTTTTACGGTCACAGATAAATAATTCAAACAATATATATATATATATATATATATATATATATATATATATATATATATATATATATATATATATATGTATATACATATAAAAATGCTCATAGCAGCTGGTGTCGCCCTAATAACGATTGAGAACAAACACAACACACAAAGATTGCTAAACATTGAATTGAAACATCAGCAAATAACAACTATATACAAATAACTCGTAGATGTAAGTTGATATACTTATGGAGCTGTTATAGGAAGCTCTCTCAGAACTGTGAGCCAGTCACATATCTAGACGTTTTAAAATCTACGAATGAAAACCCCTACACCATAGTCCTGACACCAAAGAACTGAGTTACAGACCCGCCACACTTTATCCACATAGTTGTCGACAGACAGGAAGACATTGCGACTATCTTGCTACTGTAGGATAGAGGAATAATATGCCCTAACTGCTAGAGACATCCATGACATGTGTAGAATTCTCCATTTTAGATTTCATTGCGGCGAAGAATTAGCTGAAGGAACATTCATTGCGACACATCCCTGGACGGAAAAGAGACAACATGCCATATTGGACATAAATAGACGGGTTCTTGACGATTTCGGACGGCATCAGAACACAAGTGGCGATTTCAGTTCAAAGAGGGAGAAAAAGTGAAATGAAAACAAACAAGTAAATACATCACCAGCCAAAAATCATCGGAGTCTTGTATTAAGTGAGCCTATAATGTAAATGATTTGGAATAAAAGTATGGCATAAAGAAATATTATTGTAGATAATTTTCTATCCTTACAAGCCGAAGGAGAAAATACACATAAAAAAGCGAAGAAGGTAATACGTTGACTGACATTAAAAACCCGTGTGTGATGCGAAAAATTTTTTTAAGCGGTATTGATCTCTATTACGAATAAACAAAAAAAATGACAACAAACAATGAAATAACATCACCAGACAAAACTCAGTAATTAAGTATAATGTATATGATTGGGGATGAATGTATAGGCCTACGTCAGAAAGAAATATTATTGTAAAACAATGTCAGTCCTCATAAGCCGTTGATGAAAATCGTAATATAAAAGCTAATAACGCGATAAACTAACTGACGCAAAAAGTAAGGTTGTTGTTGCGAAACTACAAATAAAACTATAACGCGGAAGTGATCTCAACTAAACTTTATTTATATTGCTATATAACAGCTACCCGGGTTTCTATAAATAAATAAGACAATTACAATTAAAAACTTAAGACGACAACGAAGACGACCAAGAATGTAAAAGTTAACGTTCGTATAAAAAACTCGATTGCTATAAATATAATATGCTTAATACAACACTTTGTAATAAACAAATATGTAATATATTAAATTTTTAAAAATTGTAGCAATATACATAGAATATTTATTTTTGTAAGTTAATTCCCATTAAAAAAAATTCATTGCAGAAAAGGGATGCAATAAAAAATAATGTTTTTTTTTTTGCAACAGAACAAAAATTAGTATACACCGCAATCGACAACAATTGTTTAAATTATTATGCTTTACTTAAGTATTAATATAATTTTATGTAAGATAAAGTCCAATCTTGATTTTTTTTTTGAATTTTGAAAAATTAAATTGCTTATTAACCGTTATAGGAAAACTTTAGCCTAATGACCTGATGAATTTTTTAAGTAATGAAACCATCACTTATTGTTATTATACAATAATGTTGAAAAAATTCAAATTTTGGATCCCTTGAAATCAAGGGACAAAAAATAATAATAATAAATCATGGATTAATAAGATATCGCGCATGTTCACTTAGTTGTTGAGTTTAATTGATCTGTTTCTGCTGTTTGAGTTTGCAAATAATATTGTATCAAAATGATCCAAATGGTTGAGAATGATAGTAAAGTTGGGATTCAAGAGGCAATTAAGTAAATTGATTAATGATAAAAAATATTTAAATAGACAGCATACTAAATTATAGAAACGCTAATTTATGGTACACGGTGATTTAGTCAAACAAAATATATTTACAATAACTGATGATTTCGTCTCCACATAAACGATTGAGAATTTTTTTTTTAAATGCAGTTTGCTAAAAAAAGAACATGTTCAGAGGAAACATGTTCAGACAGGTGAGGTGACACGGACATTCAGAGGGAACACGTAATATGACACGGAAATTCAAAGGGAACATGTTCATACAGGTGAGGTTACACGGAAATTCAGAGGGAACATGTTAGGTGACGTAGCTGTCGGGGTGAAAATGTTCAAACGTGTGAGGTAGTTTGGTCGCTCAAAGGGTAATGTTTCAAAGGAATTTGGTATGAACAAGTACTTAAATTATTTTTTTCTTGGCTCAGACATGTAGTTTCAAACGTCCGTTTGTTCTATTTTTTATTTATTTTTAATAAATAGTAATGTTATTAGTATACATACAATCAGTAAATCACATGATTGAGTATAAATACATAGTTGCAGCTCATTAGAAGTCTGTAACTCGTACAGAGGCACAGCGAGTGGGGGGGGGGAGGCTGGGGGTTGGGAACATATGTCTAACCCTAACCCCCTAACCCTAACACAAAATGGGTTGGAAAACAAATTAAAAGTTTGAGGGGGGGGGGGGTGCAAATCGAAAGTTAGTCCCCGGGCGCCGGGAAGGGTCGCTACGCCTCTGAAGTCGTCCCTTTCTCTCCCAGTTACCGAATCTAGTAGGTTCAGGGCCTCTTGGTATTCCCACTTCGCCAGTAATTGGGTTAATATTGTCTGGAAATCGTTCTAAAGGTTCTTTCTCTCCTTGGGTTTGAGGTTCTTGCACTTCAGATTTTAATTCAAGCTTATCATCAAATTATCCAGCAGGTGTTTTTCCTTTCCTTGCTCCTGATTTTGTGTTTGCACTTTCTGAATAACAACATGATAACTGTGTTATGAGAGCAATATTATTCCTTTTAAACACAGCGAGAGCTTTGCTCTTGAAGTTTAATCTATCGGCATTGTTTTATTATGGATTGAATAATTTCGTAAGCCGTTTGTTCTACTTTCTAGTTGTGATAATAGGATATCTAAATATGTACTCTTAAGTACTCTTAGAATTAATCACATATTGCGTTTCATATTGACTTCACGTTATATATAAGTTTTAATACTCATGTTCTGTTAAATAATAAAATAAATAAATCACATTTTCTGTTGTATTACCCTTTGCCCTAGAAATAAGATGTCTGATGTCCTAATGTACGCCTGTGATGGGGTGAGGGGGGGGGGGGATTAGCGAGGGTAACAAAAGAGAAGTTGGTTGGATTGCATCTGGGACTGGACCGAGTCGTCTTTTGCAAATTCACTGAGGGTAGAGTTTCTTCAAGGCATCAATTCGGGGGGGGGGGGGGGGGCGGCTCTGCCCACAGAACAAAATGGAATTTATGTAGAAAACATACTTTTATCAGTGGCCACCCTCCCCCGGAAATGTAAGCCCCCCCCCCCCCTCCCTGGATTTTTCAAGTACGTCCCCCGAAAAATCAATTATTTATATTTAATTATATTATATTTTCGATGAATGAAAACAATATTTGTGATCATGTGTATAATTATATTTAGATGTACCGCTCACAGCTTTACTTATTTCAAAGTGTTATATACTTTGATGGATGCTAGATTGAAAGAAAACTAGAGATTAGCCATATTTCGTGATAAATGATTTTATTTTTCAATAAATGTACATGGGGCCGTTCGTTGCTAGCGTCCCATTTATGGGACGTTTTTTTTAAAATCGATATTTCAAAAAGTATTGATTTAAAAAAAAAGATAGTCATTCCTTCATCCAGTGCCCACAAGCTAAACCATATAAAAAAAATATTAAAATTTGGGACCTTGGGATAATATGGGTTCAACACTGTGTAATAAATAATATATAATATGTTGAATTGTTAAAAATTGTATCGATTTTCATAGAATATTTATTTTTGTTAGTTTTTTCCCATTTAAAAATTCATTCAAAACAGGGGAAGCAACTATAATTCTTTTTTGCAACAGAACAAAATTAGCATACAGTGCAATCGAAAACGACAGTTTAAATTATTATACTATACGCAAGTTCTAATATGGTTTAATGAAGAATAAAGTCCATTCTTGATCATTTTTTTCAATTTTGAAAAATTAATTTAGTTTAAAACGTTCAGGATAGCTTTAGGTAAATGACCTACTAATTTTTTTTAAGGAATGAAACCACCGCTTAACTGGGGTACTATACTATGGGTAAAGAACTTTAAAATATTATAATTTTTCGGGTAAGTGGCTTACGGGCATTTGTCGCATTTTGGGCAAGTGTCCATTCGGGCATTTGACGCATTCGGGCAAGTGTCCATTCGGGAAATCGGCCTTCGGGCAAACGGCATTCGGGCAAGAGTCTTTCGTGAAATTGTCGTTGACCCTTTTTAAATATTTTTTTTTAATCGGTAAAAAATAAAAAAAAATAAACAGAAAAACCAAGCCGAATTATTGACGGTTATTAGAAGGCAGATAATTTAGTTTTTAAACTATTTGAATCTAAGAGGAGTTAACAACAAGTTATGTTTGATCTTTTCATAGTCGTCTGTTAACTGTCGTCACGGACGGCTGCTTTCATGGGGGCGAGTGGGGGAGGGGGGTGGAAATAGAGGGTGAAGATATTTGACCTCCACGAGCTACTGATAGTGTTTTAAAGCAAAATATTTTCTCTCGCAGCATTGGTAGTGTCGAACTCACGAATTATGATTTACCGAAAAGTAGAAAATTAAACATCAAAATATCAGCGTATGCTACGCCGCGGGTCGGTTGATTTTTTTTAATATTTAAGAAGCTTTAGTAAAAAGCAATCGAAATGTGAATACATTTGTGAATATGGATTTTAACCTCTGGTGCATGAATCGTCTTACTATCATAATAAATGGTGTATGCAGAATACTACATGTATGCTAGAACAGTTTGTAATTTTAAAACCAACGCACTTACCAGTACAGAAGATCTTCATTATCTAATTAGTACGGGGATTTGATGTATATTTTGTAAATAAACAAACTCGTTAGTTATAAATATAGCATACGAAAAAAACACTGTTTGTAAGATATTAACATTAAATACATTGCATTGTTGACGAATAGCATCGATTCACCTTAGTTGTTTATTTGTATTAGTTGCTTCCCATTTGAAAATTTTCTGCAAACAGGGGAAACAACCAATATAATTTTTTTTAATTAAAAAAGTAAAAAGTAATACAGTAAATACAAAAACAACTGTCTAATCTTCAAAACAGCTACAAGCATTTTTTCATTTCAGGGCCTGTTGTATCTATTCTTGAAAATTCTTGGATTTTAAAAAAAATCTTTGACTCATAAAGGTGTAAAAAAAACTTTAGATCAAACACTTGCTAAAAAGCTTAAGTAGATAAACCTACATTTTAAACCACGACCTCATCTCATTCATGAATACTTAATTTTGACTCCCCTTAAAACAAGGGACAAGATATAAATGAAAATTATCGCTTCTCTTCTTATGTGACATGTAGCTGCACTCGAAGTTTGCAAACTATTATTTTAATATATAATTTAATGCCATGATATATTTAAGCCTTGTTAAAAAAAATTCTATTACATGGTTCAAGGGCTAACCTTGTTTGCTTCTTAAGTAAATTTTTCTAGTTCTCTCCTCCGTTCTCCATTTAATGAATAATCCACTAGGTGTGTTTTAATGCTAGTAGCATTTTACCTTTTCGTATACAGAGTTAGAGAAAGTATTGTAATTGTGCACACACATTTAATAAAATGTTGACAATTTGTACCAATTTACACCTCCCTACTTTAACGTTTACGGAATATAAAGGATGTATTACAATCTTGCAACAAAAAAGCTTAATCGACATTTGGACACATTTCGAATTTTTACAATCACCCAGAGCACAAAAAACGTAGTTTTTTCAGGGGCGGAACTACAGTGCCGCCAGACCCCGCAGTGCGGGGGGGGGGGGGAGGGGGGGGGGGGTTACGCCATTAAGGGGCCCACAGCCGACCATAATCAATTTTTGTAGTTAAAAAAATATTCATTTTCTTGAATTTTTGACTTGGTGGTTGCTTTGTAAACAGAATAGTATGAAAGCGGTTGGATTATCTTTATTCTATAGAAACCATTCCACGCTATTGCGTATTGTTTTTCCCTTCGTTTTTAAAACATAAGCTGCTTATGCAGTTTGACAGTTCAAACTAGCAGTAACCCTGACCCCTTGTGCATGACGCCCAATCAACTGACCCCAGGTACTAAGAAAGCTGTTGGAAAACTCGGGGTGGCAAACCGAACCGCCTTACTACCAGGGCGCTACCCTCCGAACGAAATAAAAATATTTAATGACAAAAAAAACGTTATAGGAGCCAGAGTTTGTTTCTGGCTTCTCTTCGAGGGGGAATCACAGCTCCTCATATGTGGAGGTGGGGTAGGAAATGTCACGGTCAGTAGAGGTTTATCTCGAGTATTCTAAACAACTTCCCAATGTTCCATGGCGATGTGGATGATTAGTGTATACATGCATAAACGATGGGCAGACAGGCAAACAAAAAATCTGTAATCATGGATGGATGGAATTTTGGGGAGGGCAGACAGTTTAGAGGGGGGGGGGGGTGCAAGTTTGTGGGGGTGGGGTACAACATTTCCCAGTTAATTGAGGTTTGTAGCGATGCTTGAAAATTTGCGGTTGTCAGATGCCAATTTCACAAAGATTCAAGGTTCAAGTTTATTTATAGGTTAATTCTCCATTCTCCAAATGGCGTGTACGACAGTGTTATTAATACGGATGGGCACTTAAGAACCCCACCCCCACCCCTGCAATACCACAGAATACAACTGCCTGTACAGTAAGAAACGACTAAGGGCCTTTCTGGAACTTTTGATTATTTCTAATATAGAAAAAAAAACTGGATTTCCATTTTCTTTTTAAAATTATTTTTATTAAAAACATATTAAAATTTCAATGTAAAAGTTTTCATTTATTTAAGAGGGAAAAGGACCCCTATTTTCCTTGGGCCTCTATGCCTTTCTTACGCTAGCTTTACGGTAGCTACGCCACTGCTTTACTATATCCTTTACTCTTATCTAAGTACGACTGCTTCTCATCATCTCCAACTGCCCACAAGTCAATGGTCAGCTGACCGTCGCACGTGACCGGTCATCTCCTGCTACAATTCTATTGGTTCTCCTTGACTGACCAATGTCTACCTTATAACAAGTTATGTTTGATCTTTTCATTGTCGTCGGTAAACTGTCGTCACGGACGGCTGCTTTTATGGGGGGGGGGGGGATGGGGGTGGAAACAGAGCGTGAGAATAATCGTCCCTCACGAACTACTGATAGTGTTTTAAAGCAAAATATTTTCTGTCACAGCATTGGTAGTGTCGAATTCACAAATTATGATTCACTGAAAAGTAGAAAATAATACATCAAAATACCGGCGTATTCTACGCTTCGGATCGGCAGTTTTTTTTTAAATTTAAGATGCTTTAGTAAAAAACAATCGAAATGTGAATACATTAGTGAATATGAATTTTCATCTCTGGTGCATGAAGCGTCTTACTATCAAAAGAAATGGCGCATGCGTAATACTGCATGTATGCTCAAAATTAGATTGTAATTTTAAAATCAACGCACTTAATAGTGCATAAGATCTTTATTTTCTAAGTGGTACGGGGATTTGATGTATATTTTATAAATAAACAAACTCGCTAGTTATAAATAAAACCTGCGAAAAAAAACACAGTTTAATAAATATTAACATTAAATATATTGTATTGTTGAAAAATAGAATCGATTCACCTTAGTTAGTTATTTGTATTAGTTGCTTCCCATTTGTAAAGTCTTTGTAATCAGGGGAAACAACTTAAATCTTTCTATTTAGCTAAAGAAAAAAAAATAATACAATAAAAACAAAACAAAATTATCTAATCTTCAATAAAACACAAGCAATTGTATAACGCTAGAGAGTGTTTTCTCTATTCTTAACAATTATTGGATTTCAAAAAAATTATTTGACTTCTAAAGGTGAAAAAAAGCTTTAGCTTAATAACATGCTGAATAGTTTAAGTAGGTAAACCTACATATTTAATCACGCATAAGAACTTCTATTATAAAACATAATTTTGGCTCCCCTGAAAACGAGGGACAATATCTAAGTTTTAATTATCTGTTGTTGTTCTTACGTGACATGTAGCTGCACTTGAAGTTTTCCAACAATGCTTTACTTGCATAATTTGATACCATGATATATTTAAGCCTTGTTTAAAACTATTGTTTTATGGTTCAACGGCCAACCTTGTTTGCTTCTTATGTAATTTATTCTAGTACTCTCCTCCGTTCTCCATTTAATTGAGAATACACTAGGTCAGGGGTGGGAAACTTTTGGAGAGGAAGAGCCAAAAGTTACAATTTACGAAAGTTCCCAGTTTTATAGAGCCACTAACATTTTATTTCAATATTTTGGCATTTGATTAAGGTTAGACATATCAATTTGATTTTCGATTTGAAATAAATAGCTTTAAATATGAAAGAATATTTATATTTTTAAAAAATATTACTATTTCGCACAAAACATGTTAACGAATTGTATCTATCTCTGCTATGATGAAATAAGTAATCAAATAATATAACTATAGGAATATCCCAATCCACTTTACAAGCCAATAACTTGTCAGGCAGCCTCAACACGACAAACTCCGACTAACTGGCTTGGATTTCGGTTTGATTTCCGTATACCGGTCGCTTTTGTCCTTTGGTATTCACCAGGCTTCCACCCCTCTGAATGCAGGATAAACTCGTACCCCACCGTCCAGTACAAGGCTCAAAAGTAGGTAGTTAATAACTAAAACAAACTACGTCACTCACGTCAAATTAATGATTACTGACGGATGGAGAAATGCATTTTGAATTAAATAACATTCCCCATTTAACGATATTTTTAAAAAAGTCGACACTTGGGCTGTGGCAAGAATCGAACCGTCGTCAACGGCTGTGTTGCTAGGCCTGGTGCCCAAGCTGCGGTCAGCTGTCCGTATACTTTCTAATGCACCTACTCATTTTTCTCTGATGAGTGCCTCTTGACATAAAAAGAGCCGCATGCGGCTCGCTAGCCGTAGGTTGCCGACCCCTGCACTAGGTGGGTGGTAATGCAAGTACCCATTCACCTTCTCGTATACAGAGTATAGAGAAAGTATTGTAATTGTGCACATACATTTAATGAAATGTTTACAGTTGTACCATTTTACACCTCCCTACTTTAACGTATACGGAATATAAAGGATAAATTACAATCTTGAAAAAAAAATCTAAATGGAAATTCGGACAAATTTTTACTTTTTACAACCACAATAGCCCGAAAAACGTAGTTTTGCAATCCTGTCCATTTCAGTTAGCTTGACGCAATTTCATGTAAAAGTATTATAGAAAATATGTATTTTTCTGTAAACTTTGGAACAATATCCACTAAGCGTAAAAAGTGCTTACTTTACTTCCAGTTTATCAATCGCCTATATGTTGCGTACCGCTTAAGTTTGGTTGATGAAATTATAATTTTGTATATCAGATTTCTTTAAAAACATTCATAATTTGATACTTTTATTATCATATTTGATAATTTAATATCATAATCACATAAAACATACAAAAAAACGGGGGTATTGTCATCCGAACCCTTAATCTAATTTAAGAATATACGAGAACGTTTAAAGGAGATCACTCCCACTTTATTTTTTTTTGCCCTAGAAACTGCTAGACCAGCATGGCCGACACGGCCAAGTTTAGCTTTAATTAAAAAATGTCAAGCTATAATGGTCAATTTAATATAGACACCATTAGTAACAGATCAGTGCAGTAACCTTTGTACGCGGTAAATGATTGACATCGGTGTGAACCACGGCGTTTAAAACTCAGTAAAACAAAGTGATCAATGAACAAAACATTGAGATGAACATCACATTTAATCATGGGGACGCTAATCTATCTTACACGATGACGTCAACGATAAAAAGGTAAAGAGCCCTGATGTCAAGGGTCAAAATAATAATACCGTAATACTGATAAAAAATATTCAAATAATGGAATTCAACCGGTTGGAGGGACCGAGCCACCTCTCTACCGGGAATATTGTAAAGTAAAATAGTAATCAGTAAGTATCTGATTCAACTGTCACGTGAACTAAGTCACGGACAGAGCAAAGTATTATAATATTGCAGTAGCTAGTAACGGCAAGCAGTAACAAAGCAATTAGTCAAGTCTGATGACCATTTGTCTTGCAAGGGTTTACAGCCGGCAAGTAAAATTAATAATCAGGTCCGATGACTCGGGTCAACCCAATGTCCGCAGTTAACGGCCTGTAGTAAAATTATATGTTACTCAATATAACACAAAGTTAACTGTTAGCGTAGGCTACAAGTGCTTTTATTAGTTGTATCAAATACTTGGTAACATTGATAATTATTTTATGAGACAAAAAGTTTTACAGTAAATAAAAATGAACAAAGTAAATAATACAATAGCAAAGAGCACGTGGGAGTAGGGACGACGGCCCTCAACTCCACGTATAAAAGCCAGTAAGAAGAGAGTAAAAGCGAATCAGGTTTTCCTCCCCGTTAATATACACCTGTACTATGTGTATCACGTGGCTAGTCCCTTCCACCCTGACTAGACAGTGCTTAACGTGTCCACGTGTTAGTCAAGCCATTGATTTGACTGGGCCTAAGTCAGACGACCAAGGATCTGAGTGCTAAAATAATATACATAATGTGAAGGGTGCTGATTTATAATGAGGTAACTGATGGGGAGTAGAAAAGGTAAGATGGCGGTTTAACACTTTTACCGTTACAGACAAATATGTTAAAAAATTAAGACAAATAATTGCTCATAGCAGTTTTTGTCGGCCTCAGAACGACTTAGGCCTAAAAATAAGTTTTCTAAACATTTAAGTGAATTATATCAGCAAATAAAATCTAAATTAAAAAAAAAAAATAAAAAAAAAAAAAAAAAAAAAAAAAACCTCGCAGAAACACGTTAATATACTCGCGGAGCTCTTTCAGGGCGCTCTCTCAGAACTTTGTGAGCTAGTCACAGATTGAAACGTCTTAAAATCTATAGATAGAATTTCTTACATCATTATCGTGTAACACAAGGACTAAGTTGCAGAGACGCCATACTTCATCTATATCGTTATCAACAAACAAGAAGACAATGTGACTATCTTTAAACTGTACAATAGAGGAATAATGTGCCCTGACTGCTAGACACATCCATGACAAACCATGACAAGCTTTAAATTCTCCGTTTTAGATATCATTGCGGCATAAAATTAGCTGACGGACAATTTATCCCGCATTACCCTGAGAGGAATGGATGCAAGAGAATATTTCATTTTGTTAGTTGTTTCCCATTTAAATATTCTAGCCAAGGGAAAGAATCAAGAATCTAAATTGTTTGCATTAAAACATAAGTTATAATACAATGTCATCGAAAATAATTGTTTTAATTATTACTTTAACATAGCTAATAATATGTGATAAGTAATATTCTGTCCATTTTTTGTTAGTCTTGGAAATTTAAAAAATTAATGTGGTTTAAAATGTATGGAAGACATTACAAGTATTACCTGCTAAATATTTTAAAAAATGAAACTACTTAAAGCAGGATGAAATGCTTTAAGATTAGATTAAAATTTTGGATCCCTTGAACATCAAGGGACATGATCATATCGTATATCTCAGGGGTCGGGAACCTTTTGAGACAGAAGAGCCAAAAGTTAGGATTTACCAAATTTCCCAGCTTTTAAAGAGCCGCAAACATTTTAATTTCAATATTATAATTGGTCATTAGTATAAGTTATATAGGCCCTATATATATATATATATATATATATATATATATATATATATATATATATATATATATAGGTGTGTGTGTGTGTGTGTGTGTGTGTGTGTGCCTGATTGTCTTTTATTCATCACTACACCTTTCATCCGATCGCCATGAAACTTTGGGAATTTGTTGAGAATACTCCTGAGGAGTATTTCAAATTCGCCGGGGTGGTCAGGGAGCGATTCGGTTTATAAAATTACATATCGATTGCGGGTTGACACCGTTTATCCGATCGTCATAAACATTTGGAGAGTTGATTAGAACACTCCAGGGGAGGTTTCTGCAAAAAAAAAACCATGTTTTTTAATTTAGCAAGGGTGGGTTCTGTATATAAATAAATAAAAGTCCGTTGCGGTTCGACATCGTTCATCCGAATGCCATGAAACTTTGTAGAGTAAATGAGAATACACCCAAGAAGATTTCTGTGAAAAAAACTTCTTATAGGTAGCGCCCGGAAGGGTGCCATTTTCGTCAATACACGGTTTGGAGCCCAGAGTTCCAGAGCTGGTATGTTAGCACTTGACATCCATTAATCGGGTAAGGGGTACTACTATATTCAGCGGCAAAACTGCAATAGGCGCAGCTGCCAGCACCTCGTCTATTGGGAGACCCGAAGAGCCTCGGGCTCACGCGTGAGCACTATGGCGTCTACGTTCGTTTAAAAAAAAAATGACTATACACTAAAGACACGATGGGCAACGATAATTATTGCCTTAATCGAATCACGCGTGCCGGCAGGGAGCGATTTGGCGCTTACTTATGAGCACCATGGCGCATACATTCATTTACAATACAATGAGTCACTAACTAAAACGAATCAGGCGCGTCCTCTAGCGTCTCTGCAGGGTGCAATTTGGAGCCCGGGGCTATCCCTCGAGTACTACGCGCCTAAGTTAGTTTTAAGGAGCACCCTACAAAATTGATAATGCGGCACACGACAATAGATGATTAAACCGAGCTGGGGCTGTACATGGCGCCCTGCGGTTGTGTAATCAGGTTCACGAGAGCGCCACTTACCGTCCCAACGCTTAGGCGTTGAGTGATTAACGGTTATATTACAGTGAGTGATTAACTTATACAGCACGCCTTATGGCTTGCTGGGCGGTACTGTAGGTAAGCAGGCTCCCCGATAAATATGATCTAAGCACAGGCATTGTTTACATTTAAATGTAGCCTACATTGAAAAATGGAGTAATTAAATATTCTAATACACGGGTTCCCAACCTAGGGGTCGCGACCCCCAGGGGGGTCGCGAAGGTCTTTCTGGGGGGTCGCCAACTGGTATACTAAACCTTAGTAATTTGAAACAAAACATAAATATTTAGAAGAATTTTTAAAATTCGGCTTCATTGGCATTACTGGAAATGTAAATAGAGAAGAAACAAAGCGCACTATACAAAGTTGTTCTGAGTCACAAATCTATGAAATCTTCAAAACTAAAACGTCATTTGAGACGAGTCATTCAGAACACACCAAAAAATATATGGAGTTCTTTCGTCGGTAAGAAGCTAGTTGCAAACGCCAGAGACTTGATCGAACAGGAAGTTTTCACCAGCATTAGTACAAGCATCAAGTGAAGTCGCGATAGAAAATGCCAAGCAAGAAAATGTCATCAAACGCTGCATGAACGTAAATGTTAAATAACACATTTTTATTGAAATTAAGCTTTTACCATTGTTTGCTTTTCAAGTTGATAAATCAACAGGCGTGAGTTCGTGTTCGCAGTTGCTGGTCTGTGTCTATATTCATGCGGATGATAGCAAAGAAGAGTTGCTCTTTTGTGAAGATAGCATGGAGAATATAAATACCTATTTTGAAACTGGATGATTAAAATGGTTTAGAACGGCTGTGGGGGTTTGTACGGATGGTGCGCCAGGCGCCATATATGTTTAGCTCAAAATCGGGCTTTCAGAAAACAGAAAAGATTTAGCTCCCTAACCACTGCCGTAACCAATCGACATCAAGAGTCCATTGCTAGTATAAGTCGTAAAGTATATAAAATCTGGAGCCTTCAAAGAACTGAGCAAAAACATTAATATAGATCACGAAGTTCTGCTCTTCTACACTACAGTACGCTGGCTGTCAAGCGAAATGTTGTAAATTGTGTTTTTGAATTGAAATCTGAAATCAAATTGTTCTTGGAAGTGCAAAGGAAACAAGACTTTTTGGTATACTTAAAACGACGTAGAGTGGGTGGAGAGAGTATCATACCTAGCAGATGTGTTCTAACATCAAGATAAGCTTAACCTGAAGCTTCAGGGAAAATGAACGAATATTATAACTTTCCATGATAATCTCGGGGCATTTTTATCTTTAAAGAAAATAAATCTTGGAAATATTGTAAATTTGAGAAACTCTGCGGTGTGGTAGATGAATCTGATTGTGAGATAATTAAAATTTTGAAATACGCGATTACTGGGCATCTTGAATCTCTTGAAAACGAACTGCATCTCTGAGCTGAAAAAGGAAGAATCTGGATTTACGCATTACCCATTCTCTTCTTCCCTTGATGTTGCCAGCATTCCCGATGAATTACAAGATGAATTCTTTGATTTGCAGAATGATTCCGAGTAAGATGAAATTCTGCAGACACAGTATTCATACCCACACGTAAAATTGATTGACTTTTCGAGAATATATTTTCAACACTATTCTTCGATTAAAAACAAAATTAAGATAATTATAATGACATAGGTTGGCGTTAACAATTTTTTTTTAAATTAAAAACTTAACCACGAAGGTTTAGTGAATAGTATGCAATTTTACTCACAGTATTAAAACAGTTATCAAGAGTAGTTCATATTGAAAGTCTACTAGAAAATCTTATTTTAGTGCTTATTCATTTCCATACTAATTTCGGCTTTTTAATTCTATTTGGGTCGCGGGTCACTTGCTTTTTATAAAAGGGGGTCACCACTCGAAAAAGGTTGGGAACCACTGTTCTAAAAGAATAAGGATATTACACTAAACCAGGGGTCGGCAACCTTTTGAAGCGAAAGAGCCAAAAGTTACAATTTTCAAAATTTCCTTGGTTTTAAAGAGCCACTAACATTTTTTTTTTTATTACAAACATTTTTTTTTATTAAGATTATTAGTATTTGTGCAAGGAGCTGGAGAGACGCACCTTGATATCAAAAGAGCCGCATGCGGCTCGCGAGCCGCAGATCTCGCGAGGGGGCGGGGACTAGCTCTGCTCGTGTGGAGAAAAAAAAAGGGTGCGAACATCTACGGGTGATTCGTTCGGTCACAAAAAATTAATTAAGGAAATTGCGCTTAAATTGTCACTAGACTTTTTATTAACTTGTCTTTTCTATGAAATGTCTCTATCACAATAAAAAACAAATCTTCTCTAAGTTTAAAGATCATTAACGAATTGACCAAAAAAAAACATTTTAGAAACTTAAAAGAGGTCTATTTATGTGTAATCATGTTTCTTTATTTCCGAAACATTGATTTGGGAAAAACAAAGAACACTAATTAAACCATAAAATAGACTATTTTAGCTCGAAAAGCAATTAACCTTTTCATTTCTATTCTTTAAGAATCTTTAGAAAGAAAAAAAAAACAGGAATCACCGTTTAATAAATAATAAAAAAATATATTGAATTGTTAAAATTTATATAGATTTGCATTAAATATTTCTTTTTTTTTTGGTTGTTTCTCATTTGTAAATTTTAAATTTAATAAAGGGAAACAATCAATTTCCTGATTTTCGCTACATAACGAAAATTATAATACAATGGAAACGAAAAACGATTGTTTAAATTGTTATTTTAAACAATAGTAATAATATGTTTTTATATGAAACATACTGTTTTCTCTTATTTATTTTTTAAAATTTTGAATATATAATTTGCTTTAAAATATATAGGAAAGCTTAGCACAATGACCTGCTGAATGTTTTAAGAAATGAAACCACCTCAGAATATTAAGAATTACATTATCAAATCAAGTTATAATTTTGGATTCCTTAATCAAGGGACAAGATCATATTGTTCGTTTTCACCCAGTCTTTGAGTTTAATCGATCAGTTGCTACTGTTTAAGTTTTCAAATAATATTGTATTATAATAATCTAATAACATAACTTATTTTATCATAGTTAAAAACGCTCTTTCTTTTTTTTAAAACATGGTTTAGCGGCAAACCTTGTACATTTCTTATGAAAACCTACTATACTATTTCCCTGGATTGTCAATTTAACTGAGAATCCAGGAAAATAGTAAAACATCCTAAGGTTGGTGGTAATGCAAATAACTTTTTTTTTGTCAAATACTGCTATAACAACATAGTCCAAGTATAGCTAAAAAAAAAACCCCATAAACGTCGAATGAAAATAGACAAATTTAGTAACAGAAAAGTTGAAGTAACATTTTGTAAGCGGTAGATGTGTGACAACAGTGCGAAACACGGAATTTAAAACGCAATTAAGCAAATGTATCAACGATTAAGACGGAGATTGACTTTTGGGGAATCTAATCTATCATTAACAGTTATAAAGTCAAAGAAATTATATGAACAATAATAGATGATTTACGTCTTCCCTGGGACTATTGAGAATTTAAAAAAAAACGAACCATATCAACAAAATGAGCGATGTAAAAAGAACTCTTAGAATTCACGTTCACATACATAGAGAAAGGACTGTTAGAGGACGCTCTACCAGAACTTTGTGAGCACGATCACAATTTAAAAAATGTTCAAAATCTTCGGAGGAAACTCATCACTATTATGAAACATCAACATCCGAGTGACTTAGATCCTATACTTTTAACAGTTCAAAAAAACACGGTGAACACTTTTACATTATCATGAAACATCAATATCAAGTCGCTTAAATGCAATACTTCCTACAGTCCAAAAAACGACCATGAGCAATATTACATTATGATGAAACCTAAACACCCGGTGACAGAAATGCAATACTTCATTCAAATCTCTAGCGACGAACAAGAATATAGTGTGGCTATTTAGCAACTGTAGGTCGAATGTATAATGCTTACACTCAAAATAGCTTATTTATATGAACGAAGTATAGAGAAAGTTTTGTAATCGTGCAAAAAAATCAAGATTTTTGCAAATCTCGATGTTTTACAGCTCCCTGAGTGGGAAAACAAAGTTTTGCAATATTGTCCGTATTTCTCTCTGTGTGTATGTGTGTGTGCGTGTGTGTGTATGTGTCTGTAAACATGATAACTTGAGTACCGTTACAGCTAGGTTGATGACATTTCAAACATAAGTATTTTATCAAAATCGTAGATCCGTATCAACTTTTGATCGATTTCAAATAACCGGAAGTGGAACTTTTTCTACTTTGAATTTTCAAAACCTTATAAATTTAGTACTATTTCATATAGATAAATGAAATTCCACATGTAAGTGAAAGATTTATTTCTCTGCCTTCTGGCAAATTTTTAGTAATTTCCCTTGACCGGAAGTAGTAATTTTCGCTATTTCCGTTTTCTCAAAAACGCATGTGAATTAATAAGGTATATATACCGCCCCCCCCCCCCCCCCCCGAAAATTTCAAGTGCCCCCCAGGAGAAAAAAGTCTGGAAGAAACACTGGCAAAGTATTATAATGGTGCAGTAGCTAGTAACGGCAAGCAGTAACAAAGCTATTAGCCAAGCATGATGACCATTTGTCTTGCAAAGCTTTACAGAAGTAAAATGAAGTACATTTCATCTGATTCAAGGACCATGGAATAAAAGGGGATAATGTGGTCAGCTTTGTTTCCATAACACGAGTTAGGTACTTATCAGAGCTGGGTCGACTCAGGACGTTCCAATTATTGGAACCGGGATTCGAACTCGAGACTCTCGGGTTAGCAATCTAGCTCCCTACCGCTAAAAAGAGTGTTCAAACTAAGTAGAAGTTACGTATATTTATGAGTTATGTGTTGAATACTATCGAGTAGCATTGTTTTTTCTCAGCAGAAACGATTTCAAAACTTCCAACCAAAATCGATGTCTTCATCGTTTATTCAGAGGTTGATACTGCACTAGTAATGAAGGCAAGGAATTATCTTTTTTTTTAATTGTTCTAATGGGGAGGTGACACCAAAAATTTCTGCACCGGGTGACACCCGACCTAGCCAATGACTATTTAATAAAATATTTGTTTCTCAAATATCATTAAAATACACAGGTAATTTACGTGTAACTGGTACCGATGGCTGACTGTTGAAAATTGAATCGATTTACATACATTTCTTATGTATTAGTTGTTTCCCATTTCAAAATTCAGAATAACCAGGGGAAGAAACAAATATTTTTCAATTTTTGCAAAAAAACAAAAGTAATAATACAATAGAAATTAAAATGATTGTTTTATTTATTAATTTTAACACTGCTATTAATATGTTCTTACGTAGCATTGTGTCCATTTCTTATATGTTTTGTATTCTGAATAATTAATTTGCTCTAAATTATTTTTAAAAAACCATTAAATTATTGACCGGCTTACTTTTTTAAATATGATAAGTTACCGCATAAAAAGGTTGCTTTCTCTAATGGCTTTTTTTTTAGAAATTTTGGATCCCTTAAAATCAATGGACAACAACAAAGTGGTAGATAATTTGAGGAGGAAGCAATGCTATAATAGAGGTCGGCAAGCTTTTTGAGACGGAAGAGTCAAGAAACAATATACAAAATTCACTACATCAGGGGTCGGCAACCTTTTTGAGACGGAAGAGTCAAGAAACAATTTACAAAATTCACTACATTATAAATAGCCACTGACATTTGTATGCACTTTGGTAGTGGAAAACATGGAACCATGGCCACATGGTTGGACACAGTTGTGGGGCTGGGTCTAATGCCCATTCCTTCAGGCATCATCCAGGGGCGCTCCCCCCCCCCCCCCCCCAGGAGAAAGCCTACCACCCCTCCAACCTCCAAACGAAATGGAACTTATATAGAAAACTAGGCATACTGCTTAATTAATTAGTGATTTGCTAATTTGTGGAGTGCTGACGTTTAAGCAATAATGCTAATTTTAGACACATTTTAGAGCAATTGTTATTGTTGTTGTTTGTTGTTTATAGATCGTTTACATAAAAATTGAAAGGATGTTCGCTATATGTAAATCAAAAGGTAATTACAACTACAGAGGTTTCCTGAACGGTATAACTCATAATTTATATTACATTGACTTTTAAAATTAATGTCTACAGTTTAATTAGTATAGGCCTACATACTTTAATTTACAATTTAATTTTTTTTACTGAGACGAATGCTAAACGTCGCTATTTTCTGTTTATGTTTAAAATAGTATAAAATTGTTTGAAAAATAATTATCCTAATATATAAAATGCCATGTGCGCTCTTCTCTCTCTCTCTTTCTCTCTCTCTCTGTCTGTCCTCAAAATATTTGCGCCGGACATTACGTCAGAATCGGCAGCAATGTATGTATACTTTCAAACGGACTTTAGTTGAAAATAATAAGGTAGATATTTTAAATGTATAACGACAATTTTATTTAAAGAAAAAAATAAAAAATAAACGCGTATTCAAATGTAGAAAAACAATTTTAATTTTGCAACCGGAAAAGTGTTTAAACTTGGGACAAGAACGCATTTAACAATGACGTTGCTTATTGTTTACACTAAAAAAAAGAGCACGAAACTGATGACTGTTTTATTCATTGTTCCGAACTTCTATTAGATTTCCATTTGGAACCTTGTGTGTGTGTTAATTTTTATTCTTCACATTTTATACAGTGTAATTACTTTTTTTTTCATTTTTATTTCTTGTGTGTGTTGTCTGGCCCCGGGTGGGCCTCACGCACAACTATGTCGGAAAAATACATCAAACGGCTATTCCTGCCTAAGTTTGGCTTGGCAGGACATGCGCCAAAAACTCTAGAGATTTTCATAGAGGAGGGTTTTTCTTTAGCTACTCTCACAGCTGACGAACTAAAAAGAGAGCTATGTATGTTATGTAGCCTATCACCAGCTGAATTTGAAGGTCTGTATAACTATGGGACACTGCGTAAATGGTATGTCACCATTAGATCAAAGGAACTATATGAGAAAATGCACCTAAAAGAATTTCACACAGATTTGCCACCTGCTTAAATACAGAGTGCAGAGAATATCAATAACCCACGCCGATAAATCCGGGCAAAGGGGCATGCTGAAATGGCTGCCTTCCAAGACAAGCGACGATGATATAATGGCGATTCTGAAATCTATTAGCAGTCAGGACTCAACATCAACATTTAAGAGAATAGACCAATCGAATGTGGTCCAATTCACCATCTCTCTGGAGAAAGAAGATGTGGAGAGTGTCCCACACTATATTATACTTACAAATGAGGCCAACAAGGAGAGCAGAGTCCTTATAATCCTCAATGGGAGGAGGGTGCAATGTTGCTCACTGCAACACAGACAGGCACCTGCCTAAAATGTGTGAGCATGTGAGGACTCACGCTCTTGACGGCGTCCAGCTAGTAGATGGACAGTACAGGGCAATTGAGCCTTGGGATGCAAATGATAAAGAAGTTAGGGAGCATCTAAGTAACAATAGAAATTTCTTAAAGCATTGGGACAGTTATGATGTTGACGGAGAAAGACAAAATGAAATGCTTAGAGAAACAAGGCATAAAGAGTTAGAAGATGCCTTTTGAGTAGATGGCCAAACTGAAGCACATCATACTACTGCAGCATCACAGCAAGTTAACGAAAGCGTAACAGAAACCACCATAGAGGCCGAAGCCATGGAGACAATAGCGACCGGAAATTCCATAGTAACAGGGTCTCAAAAAGATGGGAATCAAGAAAATTTGGAGGCAGTCGACGAAACAATAAATGATATTCTTCAAGATAACACTAGTTCAGAAAACGTAACGAAACCGCTAAAGGAAATTAAAAGCTCACAAAGTATATCAGCAACAAAGGTATCAGGTCAACTGTCATATAGTCAAGTAATCAGTTCAAGTAAAAATCAATTACCTACAGTAAAGCCACCTCAAAGGGTCGTGACCAGGGCCAAACGGGATAGCAAACCAGCGGCTGGAAAGTTTGGCGTTAAAAGACCACCACCATCTAGCCCTCCAGAAACATATGTTCGAAAGAAAACCCCAAATAATCCATTCTAACTCTGGCAACATTGAACATCAGGGGGGCTAGGGACAAAACACATTATATAAATAACATAATAAATAAACACAATATTGACATCTTACTTATACAGGAAACTAAGATTGGAACTATAGAAGGAGCAAATAAACTAGATGCATATATCGACAGTCTCAAGCCAAACATCACTCGATCAGCCCTGAAGTAAATTAACATTAGAACAGTCTTCTGTTTCCCAGGTTTTTAAAAGTGCACAAACTGAATGGTATAAAGAGATACACACCTCACCCCCCCCCCCCCACACACACACACACTTCCCAACACTCAACCGGACATTAATTAATTTAAAGAGTGAGACAGGCTACTCACTCTTTAAATGATTATTTTTAGCATGTTTATAAAGACCTATTGTCCTTGAATTGCCATATGAAACCTTGTAGTTATTTAAAAATATGCAAAAAAACATTACGGAGATCATTCTCGCTATATTTTGTTTAGCTATAAAAATGCTAGACCAGCATGGCCTACACTGCCAAGTTTAGCTTTAATTAAAAAATGTCAAGCTATAATGGTCAATTTAATATAGACAGCATTAGTAACAGAACCGTTAAAGTAACCTTTGTACGCGGTAAATAAATGACAACAGTGTGAAACACGGAAATTAAACCTGAATAAAACAAAGTGATCAATGAATAAGACAATGAGATAGACATCACAGTGCTAGGCCAGGGGTCGGCAACCTGCGGCTCGCGAGCCGCATGCGGCTCTTTTGATATCAAGATGCGCTCTCCAGCTCCTTGAACAAGTACTAATAATCTTAATAAAAAAATAAAACATTTGAAATAAAATAAAATGTTAGTGGCTCTTTAAAACCAGGGAAATTTTGAAAATTGTAACTTTTGGCTCTTCCGCTTCAAAAGGTTGCCGACCCCTGTGCTAGGCACATCCATGTCATGTGTAGAATTCACCATTTTGGATTTCATGGCGGCGTAAATTTAGTTGACGGGAAATACATATCGCGGCAAATCCCTGAACTGAATAGAAACAGAAGTATATTTCCGTTTGTTAGTTGTTTTAAAAAGTTATTGCAAGCAAGGGAAGCAACTTACATCCTTAAATTTTTGTTTGAGATTAAAAGTAATAATACAATAAATACAAAAACAATTATTTTATTTATTATATTATTCGCAGTTATTAATTTTTTCTTACCTAATTGATTGTCCATTTTTGATAATTTTTGGATTTCTAAATAACTAATTTGCTCTAAAATATGTAGAAAAGCATTAGCTCAATGACCGGCTGTATTTTACCAGATGGGAAACCACCGCAATATTGTATACGCTAAATAAATTGAATATCAGAAATTTTGGATCCCTTGAGAATCAAGGGGGGGGGGGGGAGAAGCCCCACACTCAATCGGACTGGCGGACATTTCAAGGTAGCGTGCCCTCATTGCCAAGGGTCAATTTTATGTCTTGGAAAGTTTTGGAATGATAGATCAGTACGTGATTACAGAGACCCTTCTCCTACAGTCGTTTCTATTTCTGTCCATGGGTGGCTACAGTGTGAACTTTTGACTCCGCAGCACACTAAACTAAGCAGTGAAGAGAAACCTAGTTTGCACACCTTATTTTAATCTAGTTCTTATGCCATTTTATTTTTTCCCTTTGATTATTATATATGCAATTGATGTTCATTGTTCATGTCTTTGATGCTATGTAAAATCTATCAAATATATTATTATTACTGATTTAAATGTTTAAAACAATTGAATTAATAAAAATAAAAATAAATAAAAAATCTACCCCCTCCTCTCTCCCCCTCTATCCACTTTACCCCCAGACATGATAACCCCACAATCCCTTTAACTGTTCCAACGACCCCACCACCCACCGCAACATCAATATCCAGAACTTATTTAAGGGGGAAGGCTCCGGTAAAAAAAAACTTTTTTAATACTCGTTAGAAAACAGTTATTTATATACAGCTTTATTAAGATACATCCGCATATGCATTTCCACTAAAAAAAATTTTTGAAAAAATCTTGGTAACTATGACAATGGCGGCCATCTTGAAAAATTAACCCCTTCGTAGGTTTTCCACCATTCATAAAATATTACATTTTAAGCCCAAGAAACAATCAATTCATAATCTACTTCCATATTTTGGGGTAATCAGCTAAAAATTTTAAGTGCATATCTTCAAACTAATTTTTTATGAATTTTCACCACCCCCCCACCCCCACCCACCCCCCACCCCCCCAAAAAACATGTCTCGTTGAGGAAGGATACAACGGGCGCTAGGCTGATAGTGCTGTCTCTTTTCTCTAAACTAAAACCACAACACACACCCCCCTCCCACCCCCAACCCCCCCCACCCCACCCCTACCCCCCCCCCCCCCCACCCCCAAAAAAAACATGTCTACCGTCCCATTCAACGAAATATAATTATATACTTTTTTCCAGTGTCCGCCCCCTCCCCGAAAATTCTAACCCCGCCCCCGAAAATTTTAAGTACCCCCACCCCTCTCCGGGGAGGAAAAAGTCTGAAAGAAACACTGGTGTCGAGCTTAGCCACTACCCGAAGAATTGCATTAAAGAAATTGCAAGAAAACCACTTTTTAGATTAGACACATTAATTAGGCGGTAATTTTATTATAGAGTATCGATGAAGAAATTTCTTTTGAGTTGGGGAGGGGGGGGGGGGCCTCAGACGTTCTTACGCGGGGGTGGGGCTTCGCCCCTACCCGAAGAATTGTATGAAAGAAACTCTTCACGCAAACCACTTAGATTAGACCAAATTGCCTTTGTATTCAATGTTTACTCGAGAAACAATGACGTCATATTACTGAGATTATTTTCTACTCTATGCTAAATGTGACCGCGTCATACTTCGTTTTTCGAATTACTGTGCATGTTTTTATTTTGCTTGTGTTTTCTCTACAGCGTTCTTGTCAGATAGATACATAGACAGACAGCGAAACTATTAGTATTATAACGAGAAAAATGGCCCGTTGAGGAAGGATACAACGGGCGCTAGGCTGATAGTGCTGTCTCTTTTCTCTAAACTAAAACCACCCCACCCCCCCACACACACACCACCCCCCACCCCCACCCCCCCCAAAAAAAAAAACATGTCTACCTTCTCATTCAACGAAATATAATTATATACTTTCTCCAGTGCCCGCCCCCTCCCCGAAAATTCTATCCCCGCCACCGAAAATTTCAAGTACCCCCACCCCTCTCCGGGGAGGAAAAAGTCTAAACTAAATCACCCCCCCCCACACACACCACCCCCACACCCCCCCACACACCCCTCCCCACACACACCACCCCCCACCCCCCCCCCCCCCCCCCCCAAAAAAAAAACATGTCTACCGTCCCATTCAACGAAATATAATTATATACTTTTTCCAGTGTCCGCCCCCTCCCAGAAAATTCTACCCCCGCCCCCGAAAATTTCAAGTACCCCCACCCCTCTCCGGGGAGGAAAAAGTCTGAAAGAAACACTGAAACCAACCCACCCCCCCACACACCACCCCCCCCCCCACACACACACACACCACCCCCCACCCCCCCACCCCCCCCAAAAAAACATGTCTACCGTCCCATTCAACGAAATATAATTATATACTTTTTCCAGTGTCCGCCCCCTCCCAGAAAATTCTACCCCCGCCCCCGAAAATTTCAAGTACCCCCCACCCCTCTCCGGGGAGGAAAAAGTCTGAAAGAAACACTGAAACCAACCCACCCCCCCACACACCACCCCCCCACACACACCCCCCCCCCCCACACACACACACACCACCCCCCCCCCCCCCCCAAAAAAAAAACATGTCTACCGTCCCATTGCAAGAAAACCACTTTTTAGATTAGACACATTAATTAGGCGGTAATTTTATTATAGAGTATCAATAAAGAAATTTCTTTTGAGTTAGGGAGGGGGGGGGGGGGGCTCAGACGTTATTACGCGGGGGTGGGGCTTCGCCCCTACCCGAAGAATTGTATGAAAGAAACTCTTCACGCAAACCACTTAGATAAGACAAAATTTCCTTTTTATTCAATGTTTACTCGATAATCAATGACGTCATATTACTGTGTGCACTCTCCGGATTGAGATTATTTTCTACTCTGTGCTAAATGTGTCGGCGTCATACTTCGTTTTTCGAATTACTGTGCATGTTTTTATTTTGGTTGTGTCTTCTCTACAGCGTTCTTGTCAGATAGATAGATAGATAGACAGACAGCGAAAAAAGATCTTGGTTAGAAGTTCTTCTTGTTGCACCAATTGTGAGGGTCGGGATTTTTAAGAAGGCGGAACGAATCCATTAACACACAGTTCAAGTTCCAAATACAAAGTTCTTTATTCAAATGTATTTAATCAAGTTTCTACCTAACTAACTTATTCTATACTCTCTACTGCTAACTTGTAACTATACTACTAACTACGCACTCGCATGACCAATCCTAACACTAACTAACTGTTCCCTAGCTCTGCAAATTACGACCGTCTCTAACCGCTTCCTAACACCTTCTCTACCCTTCGCTAGCTACCTATCAACTGCTGGCCTATCCCTCCACTGACCCACGCCTCAGTGGTCAGCTGACCGTCTCACGTGACCGGTCAGTTCACGGATTTTTTATTGGTCTCTCTCTGACCAACTCGCTATAGCCTGTTTCTGCTATCTACCTGACCTCTCCGACGCAACCTTGCGTCATCACATATCTCCCTCCCTTTCTGTAGCTGACAAATTATATTTTTCTGCGTCTGCTACTAATCTAATGCATCAACAACTATCTATGTTACTACTCTATTCTATCCCTAACATCAATCATATAAATCAATACAAATGGGACAGCACAGTTTACAAAAACATAAAATCCTGTGTCTGTGTTCCTGAAAAAGAATGTCATTGTTCTAGTTCCTGTGTAAGTATCCTGACGTCTGTGGTGTCTCTGCTTGATAATGTATTATCTATGTTTCATGGTATGTGTGAATTCAATCTTTTACAACGCAAGTTCTGGCTAGGTTGTCGTGTACTGGCCTTGAGCTAATCTTAGTAGAATATGTAACAGGTTGAACGGGTTATGCGAGCGTTGTAAGTGTTTGTGTAAGTGTTATGTAATTACTGGCGTTCCTCTGTGGTGGGTGGGTTGTGGCGAGTTTTGATGTAAATTCCCGTGAGGCGGGTGTAGGAGTAACTTTCGTTGGTCAATGTGATGACGCAACAATCTCATCTCAACGCTGGTTGAGATGTCCACGTAGAGTGGTTATACGATGAACTGGAGCTGTCTGATGCGGTGCGAACAATGACGCAACATTCCGACGCTAGGGAACTCGGACGATGGGTCTTCTACCCTTTGTATGTGCCGAAGTAGGTGTACGTAGCTGGCGGTCTGTTATTCAACTCCAGTGCGGGGGCGAAGCGGTGGCGATGCGTCCGTTGTCTTGACCAAGGCAATTCTCTGTTCAGCAGGGCTGTTCGCTGTCCAGGTAATTCAACGTAATCAGGGCTTCAGGTGTTCTTGCCACTGAACTTAAAAACAATAGTTGTAAATTAGCCAAATGGACTGTCAGTGCTTTGTTGGCAGGATCTGACCAGATTAAATTTGGATATGTGTCTCGGTTACACGTGAAAGACACAGCCAAGCATGTGCTACTTGGAACCCAACAGTTTAAGCCTGTAGAATTTGCCAGTCAGATCAACTTGAACATGGATAATGCTTGGGGTATTCTAAGATGTATTGTGGACACGTGTATGAAACTGAAAGGAGGCAAATATCTCATTATGAAAGATCCAAACAAGCCTGTTGTTAGGATCTATGATATTCCTGATCACACTTTTGAGTCAGATGAGGATGAAGATGACGACGATGATGATGATGACGATGATTCAGATGATGATTCAGACGATGATGATGATGATGATGATGAAGTCGAAAAGTAAAATTGATTTGAGACAGCTTGAATATTTTTTCTTGATGATGAAGAACTTGTGTAATTGGAGCTAAAAGAATTGTATACATGATGTAAACAATGACCCAAAGTTAGACATTCTAAAGGCTACTAAAGTTTCAATTGATCAGTGTATAGTTGTACCCAATTTTTAAAAAGCAGGTCTGGCTTTGCTATTTATATCTTACAATTTAAAATGTGTATTTTATCTTTCATTTCATGGGTATTTAGTATTATCACCCCTCAAGGGTGTTAAATTATAAATTAAAGATTTTAATTTTGTTGGGAAGCTAGTGAAAAATAAACATTTTAAATTAAAAAAAAAAAAAAAATTGAAATCAAGGGACACACGTTTATTTCAGCTCTACTTAGAAACCCTAATCCCCCCACCTCCACCCACCACGCCGAGGCGAAAATCCCTTGAATCATCATTTTCAGGTTGGTTTTATTTAATTTTTTAAAAAATATTTAGACGTTTTGTATTAGATCTATGTATAAGTAAACCATCTTAAGTAAATGAAAGTAGGCTACAAGTAAGAAAGAAATATTACTATTATAAATTTGTATCAGTCCTCACAAGCCGGTGGTGAAAACTGTAATACTAAAACGAACACACACAACTGACGCTATAAATTACATGTCTGAGGCAACAAAAATAAATAATAATAATAATTGAAATCAAGGGACAAGATCAAAGTGTTTGAGTTTGTGAGGAGAGCGTAATGCTGGAGGGCTGGGTAGTCTTAAATCTCTTGAGTTTGGGATGACGAGTTGAAAGTAAATCATCTTAGCTTGGCCGAGATTTGATTCGTTGTTGATTGGTAGATAGGGTTGAGTAATCGTAGTAGCGTTTTTTTTTAAATAGTTTATTGGGATAATGTTATTTAAGTAGTCGAGAGATGAATAATCGTAAGTTGGGAAATTTGAGTAGTTGTGTTGATCGTTGAGTATAGTTCGTCGAGATTATCGTAAGTTCGATGGTGTCGTGACGGATCTCCCTACCTAGGATTGCTCCTAGGTAGGCGTCGTCTAGCTGAAAAATCGAAAATAATTCCAAGCTACACTTCCTAGGATCAAATCTACCATCAACAACAAAGACTACAGCTATCTACGATACCTCAACAGCCCGCTACATCATCATTACGATACTAGCTCAGCAACTCTAGTTCCATTGACACCACCACTGCACACAAATCATATCGCTTATCTCCGATGGTTCAATGTACAATTGGCGATGTACTGACTTGTACCCGTAACATAATTTGTATGTAGTTTGTGATTTGGAAAGAAGTTCCGATCCGTAGTTGGTTAAAAAGTCGCGTCCTTTGTCGACAATCTTCAGACTGAAACGTTCAGGTGTCAGATTTTGTGCCAAACATTTGTCTCATTAGGGCCTATCATAAAAAAAGGTCAGGTCCATGGAATGAAATATGTCTTAAAAGTTAAGATCGCATTACCACGAGCAATGTCTTTATTAAAAATATCCCAAACTATACGATAGTGGGCACGTATCAATGGACAGAAAATATTTGACAAAACAATGTCAACGAAATTTAAAAAAAAAACGCACTATAACCGAAAAGCAAATTCATTAAAATTATAAAAAACGTGTTCTATACGTTTAATGAAACATCAACGAGTTGACCACAGACAAATATTTTAAAAACAAAACGAGAGGTCTATTCTTCGGTAGTCATGTTTCTTTATTTCGCAGACATTGCGGTGAGAAACTAAAACAACGAAAATTAATATTTTAAAATAATATTGGTATTTGGAAATATATTTTTTTTAATCATTAAAATTAAATATTTTAAATACTTAAGAAGCTTTAGTAAAAAAAATCGTAATGTGAATACATTGGTGAATATCGATTTTCGTCACGGGTGCATGAATCGTCTTACTATCAAAAGAAATTGGTGCATACGTAAAGCTACATGTATGCAAAAAATAAGATCGTAATTTTAAAATATTTATAAGTCTCATTCTCTAATTGGCACGTGGATATGGTGCATATTTTGTGAATACACAAACCCGGCAGTTATAAACATAATACGCAAAACAAAAGACGGTTTAATAAACAATAACAATAAATATAAAGCATATTTTTAAAAATAGATTCAATTTACATTTGTCATTTATTTGTATTGGTTGATTCCCATTTATAAATTCATTATTACCAGGGGAATTAACAAACATCTTATGTTATTGCTAAAAAAAAAATAACACTACTATAAAAACAAAAATGGTTGTTTTATATACAATAGTTAACACAGGTATTATTATGCTGATAGGGTGTATTTTTTCCATTTTTGAATATTCTTTGATTTTCAAACTATTATTTTATTCTAAATGGTGATTGAAAACATTAGCTCAAAGACTTAATGAATCGCTTAAGGTGTTAAACATCCTCTTTACTATATGTTTTTTATCAGATGGAATTAAATTAAATTTTGGATCCCTTGAAATCAAGGGACAATCTCAAAATATAAATCATCAGCTCTTGTGTTTAGGTCAGGGGTCGGCAACCTGCGGCTCGCGAGCCGCATGCGGCTCTTTTGATATCAAGATGCGGCTCTCCAGCTCCTTGAACAAGTACTAATAATCTTAATAAAAAAAAATATTTGAAATAGTGGCTCTTTAAAACCAGGGAAATTTTGAAAATTGTAACTTTTGGCTCTTCCGCTTCAAATGGTTGCCGACCCCTGGTTTAGGTGACAAGTAGCTGCGCTCAAAGTTTGCTATCAATTAAAATAATTTAATATGACTTGTTTGTCTCCTTTAAAATGTTTTCCATACACTAGTCGTCGCTACCCGTTACACATGAATTATAGGCGTATATATATATTTTTTTTTTAATTTTTATACTTCTTTGAGACAAATATTTTATTAAATTATGTATTGGTCAAATCGCAGTGTGCTTTAATACATGTTGAGCGATATTTTTTGATAAATAAATAAATAAATAGCAAAAACACCGACACATTTAAAATAACATAGGCTACCAATGTTGTAAGAAAAATTAAAACCAAATTACATTATTTATCAACACAACACCATATTAAATGCACACGCTGATGTCACAATAATAAACACTTTTCCGGTTGGATAATTTAAAATGTTTTTCTACATTCGAATATGCCTTTATTTTTATTTCCCTTCTTTAAATAAAATTCAGTTTATACAATTTAAAACATTAAACATATATTAGGATTGTTCAACGAACAACGTTGTTTACCTCTTATGTAAAGCCATTCTAGTACTCTTCTCGGTTCTCCATTTAATGTAGAATCCACTAGGTGGGTGGTAATGCAAGTAACCTTTTACCTTCTCGTATACAGAGTATAGAAAAAGTATTGTAATTGTGCACACAATTTTAATGTCATTTTGACAGTTTGCGCCGTTTTACACCTCCCTACTTTACCGTATATGGAATAAAAAGGATGTATTATAATCTTGCAAACAAATCTAAATCAAGACAAATTCTGACATTTTACAACTATCTGGAGCCCGAATAACGTTGTTTTGCAATCATGTCTATTCAGTTAGCGTGAAAAATTTTCATATATACATTATTTCATTATTGTATCAAATTTGTAGTTTTCTCTAAACTTTGGAACGATTTCCGGTCGGGACAGGTATATACTTCACTACCGGGTTCTCAAACGCCTCACTCTTGCGAACCGTTTAAGTTTGGTTGACGAAATTTCAGAATATATTTCAGATTTCTTTAAAAAAAAACTTCAGAATTTGATACTTGATATAATATTTGATAAAATAATATCATACTCGCATTAAGCATAAAAGCAAAGATCTTTTCACTAAGGTCTATATGTCTATAGACCGATTGCATTTGAATACTATTTGAACCCTTATTGTTACTTAATAATGTACGAGAAAGTTTAAAGTAGATCACTCCCGCTTTATTTTTGTTTTGACCCAGAAACTGCTTGACCAGCATGGCCGACACGGCCAAGTTTAGCTTTAATTTAAAATATGTCAAACTATAATGGTTAATTTAATGTAGACATCATTAGTAACAGAACAGTTGAAGTAACCTTTGTACGTGGTAACCGATTGACAACAGAGTGAAACACTGAATTTAAAACTCAGTAAATCAAAGTGATCAATGAACACGACATTGAGATAGACATAACATTTAGTTATGGGGACGCTAATCTATCTTACACGATGATGTCAACGATAAAAAGGTAAAGAGCACCCAAATCCTGTGTCAAAACAATAATACCGTAATAATGTTAAAAATCATTAAAATAATGAAATTCCCCGGTAGGAGGGTCCGAGCCACTTCTCTACCGGGAATATTGTAAAGTAAAATAGTAATCAGTAAGTATCTGATTCAACTGTCACGTGAACTAAGTCACGGACAGAGCAAAGCATTATAATGTTGCAGTAGCTAGCAACGGCAAGCAGTAACAAACCTATTAGCCAAGTCTGATGACCATTTGTCTTGCAAGGGTTTACAGCCGGCATGTAAAATTAATAATCAGGTCCGATGACTCGGGTCAACTCAATGTCCGAGTTTACGGCCTGTAGTAAAATTATATGTTACTCAATAAACACACAAAGTTACCTGCAAGCGTAGGCTAGATGTGCCTTTGATAAATATTTTATGAGATTAAAAAGTTTTACAGTAAATAAAAATAACAAAGTGAATAATACGATAGCAAAGAGAACGTCGGAGTAGGGACGACGGCCCTCAACTCCACGTATAAAAGCCAGTAAGAAGAGAGTAAAAGCGATTCAGGTTTTCCTCCCCCTTAATATACACCTGTACTAGGTGTATCACGTGGCTAGCCCCTCCATCCTGACTGGACAGTGCTTTAGGTGTCCACGTGTTGGTCAAGCCAATGATTTGATTGGCCGCTATATCAGATGACCAACGATATGTGTGCTGAAATAACATACAAAAAGTGAGTGTGATGGGGTGGGGGTATAAGAATGCGGGTAACTGGTGGGTGTCGTAGGCAAGGTAAGATGGTGGCATAACACTTTTACCGCCACACATGACTAAGTCAAACAAAATATATTAAAATTAATTGCTTATATTAGTTTTGTCGCCCTCAGAATGACTGGGAACAAAAGAAAACGCAAAGTTTGCTAAACATTGAAGTGAAACATATCACCAAATAACAAATATACAAAAGGAACTCGTAGATGTACGCGTATATACTCATGGAAATGTTAAATAACGTTTCATTAGAACTGTGAGCTGGCCACAGACCGAAATGTTTTAAAATCTACGAATGAAAACTCCAACATCAGTATCGTGAAACCCAAGCACTATGTGACATAGACGCCATACCTCATCCATATCATTATCGGCAAACAAGAAGACAATGTGGCTATCTTGTTACTGTAAGATAGAGGAATAATGTGCTATAATTGCTAAACACGTCTATGACATGTGTAGAATTCACCATTTTAGATTTCATGGCGGCGTAAAATTAGTTGACGGGAAATACATAGCGGCACATTCCTGAACGGAATATAGATAACAAGAGAATATTTCGTTTTGTTAGTTCTATCCCCTATTAAAATGAATTACAACCAGGGGAAGTAATCAAGATACGGAATATTTCTGTGAGAACAAAACTAATAATACGATATAAACTAAAATGATAGTTTAAATGTATTATATACTACGCAGCTATTAATATTTTGCTCTCATATGTTACCTAAAATTCTGTCTATTTTTTTGTAAGTTTTAGATTTCTGAATAATAAATTTGCTACAAAATATGTACAATAACATTAGCTTAATGACCGGCTGCATTTTTCCAGATGGGAAGTCGCAACATTATTCATTTGTTGACATTAGTGTGTAATAAAAATTTTGGATCCCTTAAAATCAAGGGATAAGATTAAAGTGTATGAGTTTGTGAAAGGGATCGGCAACCTTTGAAAACTGAAGAGCCCAAAAATTTCAGTTTTTAAAGAGTCACTAACATTGTTTCAATATGTTGGTATTTGATAAAGATTAGGTAAATAAATTTGATTTGAAATAAATAACATTAATTATGAATTAGTATTGATTCATATAAAAACATACATAATGTTTTGCTAAAAAAATGTTTTAGCTAGCTCTGCTATGATAAAATTAGTAATAAAATAATTATAATTATACGAATTTCCCTATCCACTTTAGAAGCCAATAACTTTTTTTTCTTTCTTTCTTTACGGACACAGCCAGGCAGGCCTCAACTCGGCAAACTCCGACTAACTGGCTTGGGTATCGGTTTGATTACTGTATCGGTCACTTCCGTCTTTCGGTTCACACAAGGCTTATCTTCCACCCTAGTCGTACCCTACTGTTCAGTACCTATCTCAACCGTAGGAAGCTAATAACTAAAATACTGCGTCACTCAAGTTAAATTAATGCATACTGACTGGTAGAGGAATGCTTTCTCAATAAAATAACATTTCCTATTTAAAGAAATTCGAAAAAAGTTCTCAGCTGTCCGTATACTTTCTACTGCACCTATTCTCACTGTTCTCTGATGAGTGTTTTAGTCCTGTTTGTGTTGAAGTTGTGTTTCTTTACAATATAATATTTTTATGAGTTTTGAAAATAAAAAAAAAAATAATTATTAATATTTGTGTATGGAACTGGAGAGCCGCATTTTGACACCAAAAGAGCCGCATGCTGCTCGAGAGCATAATTAAATTTAGAACTAGATTCTAGATGGAAATATCTTAAAAAATCTTCCAATTACATTTTATTATTACTTTTGATATTGGTCTAATGCTATTAGCTATGAAAAAGGCTGAGCATTTTTGTTTTATTAACAGTTGTATATTAATTAAAATAAAGTTTAATGTTTACCGCCTCTACCAAAAAGAAATGGTGCATACGTAATACTACATGCATGCACAAAATTAGTTTGTAATTTTAAAATCAACGCACTAATCAGTACAAAAGATAATCGAGGTTCATTCCCTAATTGGCACAGTGATTTGATGACTTGCTGCGTAAAATTATCTGACGGACAATTTATCCCGGCATTCTGAGAGGAATAGATGCAAGAGAATATTTGATTTTGTTAGTTGTTTCCCATTTAAGTATTCTAGCCAAGGGAAATAACCAAGAATATGAATTTTTGCATTAGAACTTAAGTAATAATACAATGTAATCGAAAATAATTGTTTTATTTATTACTTTTGACATAGCTAATACTATGTGATAAGATATTATTCTGTCCATTTTTGGTTATTTTTGGAATTAAAAAAAAAATTAATGTGCTTTAAAATAAATTGAAAACTTTACCTTTATTACCTGCTAAATATTTTAAATAGTGAAACTACCGATCAAACTGGAATAGCAGGATCAACATCAAATTCAAATTTTGGATCCCTTGAAAATCAAGGGACAAGATCATATCGTTTATCTCAGGGGTCGACAACCGAGCCGCATGCGTCTGCTTAGATGTCATGTGGCGGCTCTCGAGTTCTGTACAAATATTAGAAATTACTATATAATTTCCAAAACCCATTACAAATTATATACTGTAAAGAAACACAACTTTAAACATAACAAAAACACTAATCGGCGAACAATGAGAATAGGTAGCAGGTGGGAGAAGAGAGTATTCGGATAGCTGACAGCCGCTTGGGCACCAAGTCCAGCCCCACAGCCGTGCAATCCTTGCCACTTCCCAAGTGCCGACTTTTTCGAATATCGTTAAATGGAGAATGTTATTTTATTTAGAATGCATTTCACTATCTGTCAGTAATCATTAATTTGACCTGAGTGACGTAGTTTTTTTTTTTTTGTTATTAGCTTACTACAGTTGAGGCGGGTACTGGACGGAGGGGTACGAGTTTACACTGGGCTCTGTGGGGTGGAAGATAAGCCTGGTGAGAACCAAAAGTCAGAATCGATGATACGGTAATTAAACCGATATTCAAGCCAGTTAGTCGGAGTTTGCCGTGTTGAGACCTGCCTGGCTAATGGGAGACACCTCCTGAGCCGATGATGTCAGTAAAGAAAAAAAAAGATAAGAGCTTCTACAGTGGATTGGGATAGTCCTATAGTTTTTTTTTTTTTTTATTTGATAACTAAGTATATCATAGCAGAGCTAGCTAAAATAATTTAATATGTTTTGTGCGAAGCATTTGTATGTTTTTATTTGAATAGATATTATTTCACAGATAAAGCTACTTATTTTAAATTTAAAAAAAATAACTTATTTACCTAATCTAAATCAAATACCAGATACTGAAATAAAAATGTTGGTGGCTCTTTAAAAACTGGAAAAAATTTAAATTGTAACTTTTGGCTATTTCGTCTCAAAAGGTTGCCGACCCCTGGTATATCTCACTTAGTCGTTGAGTTTGCAAATAATATTATTTTATAAAAATGAAATGACACGATTTATTTTCAGATGTTTTTTTTTAAATACATAGTTTATCTGCATATCATGTATGTTTCTTATGTAAACCTACTCTACTATTTCCCTGGATTGTCCACTTTACGTAGAATCCAGGAAACTAGGTTGGTGTTAATACAAATACTTTGTTGTTGTTCTTACCACAAACATGGCCAAGTTTAGCTTTAAATTTAAAACATCTCAAGCAGTAAAGATCAATTCAATATAGACAACATTAGTAACAGAAATGTTGATGTAACTATTGTAAGCGGTAAATGATTAACAACAGTGTGAAACACGGAACTAAAGAAAGTATATGAATAATAATCTCTGATTCATGGAAATGAGCAGTCGAACGGTAGAGCATACGAATGCTAATTTGAAAGTTCAAACTTCGAATCCAAGTTCAAGAACGTAGAACGTTCCTGAGTCGACCCAGCTCTGATGGGTACCTAAATCACGTTAGGGGAAGTAAAGGTTGTTGGGCATAGTGCTGACCACACCATCTCTTCATATGCCGAGTTAGGCACCCTACAGAGCTTTTTTCTACTCAGGGTTAGCACCCTAGCGCTCTATCGCTTAGACCACGCCGTCCCACAATACGTTTGAGTTAATTACCATTCAAACATTCAATGTAACTAAGGGAGGCTACAACTATCTTATTTGTTTTGCTAAAGATAAAACTAAGAATATTGCAATATAACTTAATGTCATTGCTTTGTTAATAAAAAATCAGCACATGTGTTAAAATGTTAATGGAAGAAAACATTTCGTTTTATTACTTTCTCTGTTGTTTTTTTTTAATGTGAAACATCATCATCATCAATCTCTCAATGCTACAATCATGTGCTGAATTATTGGATCTAAAATCGTTTAATTACATCAAACAATAAAGGAATAGAGTAAGTTCATTTTAAAACCAGACTGCTCATAAGAGATATGAAGTAGCTTATGTGTTACTTCGACCGTTAGAATTTGAACGGATAAGCTCTCTCGCCTTTTTTTTTTCATTGACTTAAGTCAGACAATCATTAGAGCATGAAACGAATTGCAGGATTGGAACCGAACTTTTCAGTTACTAACCTTGCGCTTTATCGAACGACCAGGCCGTCCCACATAGCTAAGACTACGTGTAAATTCACGGCGTGGTTGGAAGATAGAGAGCACGATTTATAACTCGAAGTTGTGAGTTTGGATTCCTAGCCTATAGAGTAGAACGTTCCTGAGTCCATACGAGGTTGATGGGTATCTGATTATCGTTAGGGAAAGTAAAGACGGCTTGACATAGAACTGACAACACTATCCTTTTATGTGCCGAGGTCACGAAAACAGATGAACTCTACTTCAACTGCCCCATTGACTGCTAGTCCCTAGAGGATAACGGAATTTGTCAGTCAAATAAGATTTAAGAATTATTTGTTAAACTCTGAAGTTAATTTGACGTTTAAAATGTCTCACTTTAAGCGTGATAAAGATTTAATACATAAACTGTTGTGAATTTGACGTTTAAAATGTCTCACTTTAAGCGTGATAAAGATTTAATACAAAAACTGATGTGAATTTGACGTTTAAAATGTATCACTTTAAGCGTGATAAAGATTTAATACATAAACTGTTGTGAATTTCACTTTTAAAATGTCTCACTTTAAGCGTGATAAAGATTTAATACATACATTGATGTGAATTTGACGTTTAAAATGTCTCACTTAGCGTGATAAAGATTTAATACATAAATTGATGTGAATTTGACGTTTAAAATGTCTCACTTAGCGTGATAAAGATTTAATACATAAATTGATGTGAATTCGACGTTTAAAATGTCTCACTTAGCGTGATAAAGATTTAATACATAAATTGATGTGAATTTGACGTTTAAAATGTCTCACTTAGCGTGATAAAGATTTAATACATAAATTGATGTGAATTCGACGTTTAAAATGTCTCACTTAGCGTGATAAAGATTTAATACATAAATTGATGTGAATTCGACGTTTAAAATGTCTCACTTAGCGTGATAAACATTTAATACATAAATTAATGTGAATTCGACGTTTAAAATGTCTCCCTTTTAGCGTGATAAAGATTTAATACATAAAATGATGTGTATTTGACGTTTAAAATGTCTCACTTTAAACGTGATAAAGATTTAATACATAAAATGATGTGTATTTGACGTTTAAAATGTCTCACTTTAAGCGTGATATAGATTTAATACATAAATTGATGTGAATTCGACGTTTAAAATGTCTCACTTAGCGTGATAAAGATTTAATACATAAAATGATGTGTATTTGACGTTTAAAATGTCTCACTTTAAGCGCGATAAAGATTTAATACATAGATTGATGTGAATTTGACGTTTAAAATGTCTCACTTTTAGCGTGATAAAGATTTATACATAAATTGATGTGTATTTGACGTTTAAAATGTCTCACTTTTAGCGTGATAAAGATTTAATATATAAAATGATGTGTATTTGACGTTTAAAATGTCTCACTTTAAGCGTGATAAAGATTTAATACATAGATTGATGTGAATTTGACGTTTAAAATGTCTCACTTTTAGCGTGATAAAGATCTAACACAAGCCCTGTCAAAACATGAGATTACATTGCCAGGTAGGTGGTTGTTATATTGGACCCATCTTTTTGTTGCGATGTTCTTGGGCGTCTAATTTATTCGGGTTCAAATCCTAACCATGACGAAAAATTCATTGGGGGGTGGGGGAATATATGAAAACATTATTTTCAGTGTAAATAATTTAAACAATGTCAATTTACTAGTACGGAAATAATGTATACAACGTCAATTTACTAGTACTAGTACACGGACAATCAGAGGGAACAGGTGAGGTGACATGGACATTCAGAGGGAATATGTTCATACAGGTGAGGTGACACGGACATTCAGAGGGAACATGTTCATACAGGTGAGGTGACACGGACATTCAGAGGGAACATGTTCATACAGGTGAGGTGACACGGACATTCAGAGTGAACATGTTCATACAGGTGAGGTGACACGGACATTCAGAGGGAACATGTTCATACAGGTGAGGTGACACGGACATTCAGAGGGAACATGTCGATACTGGTGAGGTTACACGGACATTCAGAGGGAACAGGTAAGGTCGCACGGACATTCAGAAGGAACAGGTGTTGTGAAGTGGCTTGTCAAGGGGAACATGTTTAAAAAGGTGAGGTACTGTTGTCGTTCATAGAGTAATTTTTCAAAGGAATTTGGTATGAACAAGTACTTTAATAATTTTTTCTTGTCTCAGACATGTAGTTTCAAGTGTCCGTGTGTTCTTTTTTTTTAAAATAAAAATACTAGATACTAGTTGAGTTAATAGGATCTAGCTAAATGCGTCAAACAAACGAGGTTATCAAATTTTCAAATACAACAAATTTTGGATCCCTTGAAAAAGAGGCAAGATATTTTCGTTTGTTTTCATCTAAAAGAGCTGTGTAACGGGGAAAGTCCCCCCCCCCCCACCTCTTCCAGAGCGAAATGGAATCTATATAGAAAATATATTATTTTACCAGTGTCGTCGTCCCCCCACACAAAAAAAAAAAAGTTTTAATTGCCCCCCCCCCCCCCCCGAAGAAAAAAAAAGTCTGGAAGAAACACTGTAATGGCCATACTCAGCGCGTGCGAAAACCAGTAAAAAAGATAATAAAATCGATTAAGGTTTTCCTCCATGTTGCGTATCAAGTTAGGTGTCCACGTGTTAGTTAAGCCAATGATTTGATTGGTCGCTATGTCACATGAACAGCTTTCTGCGTGCTATCATAACTTTAAAAAGTGTGGGTGAGGTGGGGGAGGAGTTGAATAAGAAAGCGGTTAACTGGTGGTTGTCGCAGACAAGGCAAGATGGCGGCATAACACTTTTACCATCACAAATAATTAAGTCAAACAATATATATATATATATATATATATATATATATATATATATATATATATATATATATATATATATATATATATATAAAGAATTGCTTATTGTAACTTTTGTCGCCCTCAGAACGAGCAAAGATTGCAAAACATTGAAGTAAAACAAATCACCAAATAACAACTATACAAAAGGGACTTGTTGTTGCACGTGTATATACTCATGGAGCTGTTAAATAACGCTATCTTAGAACTGTGAGCTGGCCACAGACCGAAACGTTTTAAAATCTAAGAATGAAAACTCCAACATCAGTATCGTGAAACCCAAGCACTCTGTGGCATAGACGCCATACCTCATCCACATCATTATCGGCAAACAAGAAGACAACGTGGCTATCTTGCTACTGTACGATAGAGGAATAATGCGCCCTAACTGCTAGACCAGGGGTCGGCAACCTTTTGAGACTGAAGAGGCAAAAGCTACAATGTACTCAATTTCCTAGTTTTTAAAGAGCCACTTACATTATTTAAAAAAAAAAAAAATCTTATGATAGTTGATAAGGATTAGGTAAATAAATTTGATTGATGATTTTAAATGAATAGCGTTAATTACGAACTGATATTGAAGCATATAAATACATTCATATGTTTTTCGGTTTTAGCTAGCTATGCTATGATACATTTAGTAATCAAATAATATAACTATGTGACTATCCCAATCGACTTTAGATGCCAGTTACGGACACCACTGGCCCAGGAGGTGTCTCCTATAGCCAGGCAGCCCTCAATACGGCAAACTTCGACAAACTGGCTTGGGTATTGGTTTGATTACCGTATATCGGTATTTTCTGTCCTTCGGTTCTCACTGGGCTTATCTTCCACCCTACACGAACCCAGAGTCCAGTACCTGGCTCAACTGTATGAAACTAATAACTTAAATACTTGGTCACTCAAGTCAAATTAATGCATACTGACAGGTAGAGGAATGCATTCTGAATAGAATAACATTCCCCATTTAACGATATTCGAAAAAATCGGCACTCGGGCAGTGGCAAGCATGGAATTGTTGCCACGGGGCTGTACACAGCACGGACGTGGGGCTGGGCCTGTTGCCCAAGCGGCTGTCAGCTGTCTGTATACATTGTATTTTACCTATTCTCAATCTTCTCTGATTAGTTTTTTTTTTTTACAGTATGCTTTTTTATGAATATTTGTGCATGAAAATCGAGAGCCGCACATTGACATCCAAAGAGCCGCACGCGGCTCCATGACATGTGTAGAATTTTCTGTTTTAGATTTCATGACGGCATAAAATAAGTCGACGGGAAATACATCGCGGGACATCCCTGAACGGAATAAAAACAAAAGAATATTTCTTTTATTAGTTGTTTCCCATATAGAAATTTATAGCGCCCAGGGGAAGCAACAAAAATCTTAAAAGAGATGATGAAAACAAAAGTAATAATACAATAAAATCTAAATTAATTGTATTATTTATTACATACAACGCAGTAAATAACATTTTCTAACCTAATACTCTGTCCACTTTTGATAAGTTTTGGATTTCTGAATAAATAATTTGCTCTAAAATATGAAGAAAAGCATTAGCTCAATGACCGGCCGCAATTGACCATATGGAAACCACCGGTTATTTGCATACCTATTAGAAAGTTAAAAAAAAAAAAAAATTTTGGATCCCTTGAAAACAAGGGACAAGATGAAAATGAAAGTTATCTGTGGTTGTTCATATGACATGTAGCTGCACTTTAAGTTTGCCAACAATTATTTATTAGTAACAGTTAATATCATGATTAATTTAAGCCTTCGACAGTGCGTTATGTGTAAACGAGTTGGTCAAGCCAATGATATAATTAGCCGCTATGTCACATGACCAGCAACCTGTGTACTGAAATAACTTAGCAAAAGTGTGGTTAAGGGGGGGGGGGGGGGAATGCAGGTAACTGGAAGGGTCGTAGACAAAAGCAAGATGGCGGTATAACTTTTTACCGTCACAGATGATTAATTCAAACAAAATATATATAAAAAACAATAATTGCTCTTAGCAGCTAGTGTCGCCCTAAGAACGACTGAGAACACACAAAAAAACGCAAAGATTGCTAAACATTGAAATGAAACATATCAGCAAATAACAACTATATACAAAGAACTCGTAGATGTAAGTTGATATACTCATGGAGCTGTTAGAGGAAGCTCTCTCAGAACTTTGTGAGCCGGCCACAGATTGAAACGTTTTAAAATCTACAAATGAAAACCCTTACACCATAGTCCTGACACCAAAGAACTGAGTTGCAGACCCGCCACACTTTATTCATATAGTTGAAGACATTGCGGCTATCGAGCAACTGTAGGATAGAGGAATAACTGCTAGATACATCCATGACATGTGTAGAATTCTCCATTTTATATTTCATTGCGGCGTAGAATTAGCTGAAGGAACATTCATTGCGACACATCCCTGGACGGAATAGAGACAACATAACATAGTGGATAAAAATAGACGGGTTCTTGAGGATTTTGGACGGCATCAGAACACAAGTGGCGATTTCAGTTTCAAGAGGGAGAAAAAGTGAAATGAAAACAAACAAGTAAATACATCACCAGACAAAAATCCTCGGAGTCTTGTATTAAGTTAGCCTATAATGTAAATGATTTGGAATAAAAGTATGGCATAAAGAAATATTATTATAGATAATTATCTATCCTTACAAGCCGAAGGAGAAAATACACATAAAAAAGCGAAGAAGGTAATACGTTGACTGACATTAAAAACCCGTGTGTGATGCGAAAATTTTGTTTAAGCGGTATTGATCTCTATTACGAATAAACAAAAAAATGACAACAAACAACGAAATAACATCACCAGACAAAACTCAGTAATTAAGTATAATGTATATGATTGGGGATGAATATATAGGCCTACGTCAGAAAGAAATATTATTGTAAAACAATGTCAGTCCTCATAAGCCGTTGATGAAAATCGTAATATAAAAGCTAATAACGCGATAAACTAACTGACACAAAAAGTAAGGTTGTTGTTGCGAAACTACAAATAAAACTATAACGCGGAAGTGATCTCAACTAAACTTTATTTATATTGCTATATAACAGCTACCCGGGTTTCTATAAATAAATAAGACAATTACAATTAAAAACTTAAGACGACAACGAAGACGACCAAGAATGTAAAAGTTAACGTTCGTATAAAAAACTCGATTGTTATAAATATAATATGCTTAATACAACACTTTTTAATAAACAAATATATAATATATTAAATTTTTAAAAATTGTAGCAATATACATAGAATATTTATTTTTGTAAGTTAATTCCCATTAAAAAATTCATTGCAGAAAAGGGATGCAATAAAAAAATAATGTTTTTTTTTTTTGCAACAGAACAAAAATTAGTATACACCGCAATCGATAACAATTGTTTAAATTATTATACTTTACTTAGGTATTAATATAATTTTATGAAAGATAAAGTCCAATCTTGATGATTTTTTGAATTTTGAAAAATTAAATTGCTTTTAACCGTTATAGGAAAACTTTAGCCCAATGACCTGCTGAATTTTTTAAGTAATGAAACCATCACTTATTGTTATTATACAAAAGTGTTGAAAAAATTCAAATTTTGGATCTCTTGAAATCAAGGGACAAAAAATAATAATAATAAATCATTGATTAATAAGATATCGCGCATTTTCACTTAGTTGTTGAGTTTAATTGATCTATTTCTGCTGTTTGAGTTTGCAAATAATATTGAATTAAAATGATCTAAATGGTTGAGAATGATAGTAAAGTTGGGATTCAAGAGGCAATTAAGTAAATTGATTAGTGATAAAAAATATTTAAACAGACAGCATACTAAATTATAGAAACGCTAATTTATGGTACACGGTGATTTAGTCAAACAAAATATATTTACAATAACTGATGATTTCGTCTCCACATAAACGATTGAGAATTTTTTTTTTAAATGCAGTTTGCTAAAAAAAGAACATGTTCAGAGGAAACATGTTCAGACAGGTGAGGTGACACGGACATTCAGAGGGAACACGTAATATGACACGGAAATTTAAAGGGAACATGTTCATACAGGTGAGGTTACACGGAAATTCAGAGGGAACATGTTAGGTGACGTAGCTGTCGGGGTGAAAATGTTCAAACGTGTGAGGTAGTTTGGTCGCTCAAAGGGTAATGTTTCAAAGGAATTCGGTATGAACAAGTACTATAATTTTTTTTTTCTGCCTCAGACATGTAGTTTCAAACGTCCGTTTGTTCTATTTTTTATTTATTTTTAATAAATAGTAATGTTTTTAGTATACATACAATCAGTAAATCATATGATTGAGTATAAATACATAGTTGCAGCTCATTAGAAGTCTGTAACTCGTATAGAGGCACAGCGAGTGGGTGGGAGGCTGGGGGTTGGGGACATATGTCTAACCCTAACCCCCTAACCCTAACACAAAATGGGTTGGAAAACAAATTAAAAGTTTGAGGAGGGGGGGTGCAAATCGAAAGTTTGTCCCCGGGCGCCGGGAAGGGTCGCTACGCCTCTGAAGTCGTCCCTTTCTCTCCCAGTTACCGAATCTAGTAGGTTCAGGGCCTCTTGGTATTCCCACTTCGCCAGTAATTGGGTTAATATTGTCTGGAAATCGTTCTAAAGGTACTTTCTCTCCTTGGGTTTGAGGTTCTTGCACTTCAGATTTTAATTCAAGCTTATCATCAAATTATCCAGCAGGTGTTTTTCCTTTCCTTGCTCCTGATTTTGTGTTTGCACTTTCTGAATAACAACATGATGACTGTGTTATATGAGATCAATATTATTCCTTTTAAACACCGCGAGAGCTTTGCTCTTGAAGTTTAAGCTATTGACATTGTTTTATTATGGGATTGAATAATTTCGTAAGCCGTTTGTTCTACTTTCTAGTTGTGATAATAGGATATCTAAATAAGTACTCTTAAGTACTCTTAGAATTAATCACATATTGCGTTTCATATTGACTTCACGTTATATATAAGTTTTAATACTCATGTTCTGTTAAATAACAACATAAATAAATCACATTTTCTGTTTTATTACCCTTTGTTTTTAACTTTCGCAACACAAGATTAGTTATTTCCCTTGATTATTTAAAAAATGTAATGTAATGTAAACTAAAATTATTTTAAACGAATTAGTTTTTCTACATAGGTACATTCATGGATGAAAGCCATGTCAATACAGGCCCCAGAGACGGATCCGGGCCCTAGAAATAAGATGTCTGATGTCCTAATGTACGCCTGTGATGGGGTGAGGGGGGGGGATTAGCGAGGGTAACAAAAGAGAAGTTGGTTGGATTTCATCTGGGACTGGACCGAATCGTCTTTTGCAAATTCACTGAGGGTAGAGTTTCTTCAAGGCATCAATTCGGGGGGGGGGGGGGGGGCGGCTCTGCCCACAGAACAAAATGGAATTTATATAGAAAACATACTTTTATCAGTGTCCACCCTCCCCCGGAAATTTTAGCCCCCCCCCCCCCCTGGAAATTTCAAGTACGTCCCCCAAAAAATCAACTATTTATATTTAATTATATTATATTTTCGATGAATGAAAACAATATTTGTGATCATGTGTATATATTTAGATGTACCGCTCACAGCTTTACTTATTACAAAGTGTTATTTACTTTGATGGATGCTAGATTGAAAGAAAACTAGAGATTAGCCATATTTCGTGATAAATGATTTTATTTTTCAATAAATGTACATGGGGCCGTTCGTTGCTAGCGTCCCATTTATGGGACGTTTTTTTTTTTTTTTTTTTAAAAATCGATATTTCAAAAAGTATTGATTTAAAAAAAAAATAGTCATTCCTTCATCCAGTGCCCAAAAGCTAAACCATATCAAAAAATTATTAAAATTTGGGGCCTTGGGATAATATGGGTTCAACACTGTGTAATAAATAATATATAATATATTGAATTGTTAAAAATTGTATCGATTTTCATAGAATATTTATTTTTGTTAGTTTTTTCCCATTTAAAAATTCATTCAAAACAGGGGAAGCAACTATAATTCTTATTTGCAACAGAACAAAATTAGCATACAGTGCAATCGAAAATAATATTATACTATACACAGGTACTAATATAGTTTAATGTAGGATAAAGTCCATTCTTGATATTTTTTTTTCAATTTTGAAAAATTAATTTAATTTAAAACGTTGAGGATAGCTTTAGGTAAATGACCTATTAATTTTTGTTAAGGAATGAAACCACCGCTTAACTGTGTTCCTGGGAACGTAGTGCAGAACTTTAAAATATCATATTTCGGGTAAGTGGCTTTCGGGCATTTGACGCATTCGGGTAAGTGTCCATTCGGGAAATCGGCCTTCGGGCAAACGGCATTCGGGCAAGTGTCCATTCGGGAAATCGACCTTCGGGCAAACGGCATTCGGGCAAGAGTCTTTCGTGAAATTGTCGTTGACCCTTTTGAAATATTTTTTTTTAATCGGTAAAAAAATAAAATAAAAATAAACAGAAAAGCCAAGCCCAATTATTGACGGTTATTAAAAGGCAGATAATTTAGTTTTAAACTATTTGAATCTAAGAGGAGTTAACAACAAGTTATGCTTTATCTTTTCATAGTCGTCTGTTAACTGTTGTCACAGTCGGCTGCTTTCATGGGGGCGAGTGGGGGAGGGGGTGGAAACAGAGGGTGAAGATAATCGACCTTCACGAGCTACTGAAAGTGTTTTAAAGCAAAATATTTTCTCTCGCAACATTGGTAGTGTCGAATTCACGAATTATGATTTACCGAATAGTAGAAAATTAAACATCAAAATATCAGCGTATGCTACGCCGCGGATCGGTTGGTTTTTTAATATTTAAGAAGCTTTAGTAAAAAGCAATCGAAATGTGAATACATTGGTGAATAGGGATTTTAACCTCTGGTGCATGAATCTTCTTACTATCATAATAAATGGTGTATGTATAATAATACATGTATGCTAAAACAGTTTGTAATTTTAAAACCAGCGCACTTACCAGTACAGAAGAACTTCATTATCTAATTCGTACGGGGAATTGATTTTTATTTTGTAAATAAACAAACTCGTTAGTTATAAATATAGCTTACGAAATAAAACATCGTTTGGAAGCTATTAACATTAAATATATTGTATTGTTGACGAATAGCATCGATTCACCTTAGTTGTTTATTTGTATTAGTTGCTTCCCATTTGAAAATTTTCTGCAACCAGGGGAAACAATCAATATATATTTTTTTTAATTAAAAAAGTAAAAAAGTAATGCAGTAAAAACAAAAACAACTGTCTAATCTTCAAAACAATAACAAGCATTTATATCATTTCATAGCCTATTGTATCTATTCTTGAACATTCTTGGATTTTAAAAAAAAATTATTTGACTCATAAAGGTGTATAACAAACTTTAGATCAAGCACTTGTTGAATAGCTTAAGTAGATAAATCTACATCTAAAACCATAGTATAAATGTAAATTATCGCTTCTCTTCTTATGTGACATGTAGCTGCACTCGAAGTTTGCAAACAATTATTTAAATAGCATAATTTAATACCATGATTTATTTAAGCCTTATTAAAAACGTTTCTATTACATGGTTCAAGGGCCAACCTTGTTTGCTTCTTAAGTAAATTATTCTAGTACTCTCCCCCGTTCTCCATTTAATGAATAATCCACTAGGTGTGTTGTAATGCGAGTAGCATTATACCTTCTCGTATACAGAGTTAGAGAAAGTATTGTAATTGTGCGCACACATTTAATAAAATATTAACAATTTGTACTATTTTACACCTCCCTATTTTAACGTTTACGGAATATAAAGGATGTATTACAATCTTTACAACAAAAAAGCTGAATCGACATTTGGACAAACCCAGAGAACAAAAAAACCTAGTTTTGTAATCCTGTCCGTTTCAGTTAGTTTAACGAAAATTCATATAATATTAGTATTGTAGCAAATGTGTAGTTTTCTCTAAACTTTGCAACGATTTCCAGTAAGCTTAACAGGTGCTTACTTTACGTCCGTTACATCAAAAGCCTGTATCTTGCGTACCTTTTCAGTTTGGTTGACACAATTATACTTTTGTATTTCGGATTTCTTAAGAAACCTTCATAATTTTATACTTGTATACGTTTGATAATTTATATCATACTCGCATAAAGCATAAAATACATCGGTCTTGTCACTAACGTCTATATATCTGTAGCCCGATTGCACTTGAATACCTTAAGAACCCTTATTTTTATTCAAGAATATACGAGAATGTTTAAAGGAGATCACTCCCGCTTTATTTTGTTTTGCCCCAGAAACTGCTAGACCAGCATGGCCGACACGGCCAAGTTTAGCTTTAATTAAAAAATGTCAAGCTATAATGGTCAATTTAATATAGACATCATTAGTAACAGAACAGTTGAAGTAACATTTGTACGCGGTAAATGATTGACAACAGTGTGAAACACGGCATTTAAAACTCAGTAAAACAAAGTGATCAATATACAAGACATTGAGAGAGACATCACATTTAAGAATGGGGACGCTAATATATCGAACACGTTGACGTCAACGATAAAAAGGTAAATAGCCCTGATGTCAAGGTTCAAAATAATAATACCGTAATACTGATAAAAACCAGTCAAATAATGGAATTCAACAGGTAGGAGGGACCGAGACACTTCTCTACCGGGAATATTGTAAATTAAAATAGTAATCAGTAAGTGTCTGATTCAACTGTCACGTGAACTAAGTCACGGACAGAGCAAAGTATTATAATGTTGCAGTAGCTAGTAACGGCAAGCAGTAACAAAGCTATTAGCCAAGTCTGATGACCACATGTCATACAACCAGGGGCGGAACTACCGTGCCGCCAGACCCCGCAATGCGGGGTGGCCCGGGCCGTTTAGGGGCCCGCAGCCGACCATAATCAATTTTTTTACAGCTAAAAAAATAATTTTCTTGCATTTTTGACTTGATGGTTGTGTTTTGTAAAAAGAATACTGTAGCTGCGGTTTCATTATCTTTATTCTATAAACAACATCCCGAGTCCTCTTTCTCCTACAATCAAACACACAGATAGGTAAACGTTCTAACCACTTCGATGACTTATCTCCCTTTTTTAAATAGTCTATGTGTGCTCTTCAACACCTTTTAATAGATTTGCACAAAACAAATTAGCTATTGTCGCCCTCAGAAAGAAAAGAAAAAAGAACGCAAAGATTGCTAAACATTGAAGTGACACATAACAACTATTAACTCTTTTCTTTTTTTTTTTTTTCTTTGAAATAGTATGTAGATCTAGATCTACTTCTGAATTGTATATCGATATCCGACTCTCTTTTTAACTCATACACTTTAATTATGTCACTTTATTCTCAAGGGATCCTAAATTTCAAAGTAATAATTATGCACCACGTGGCAATCGTTGTGGTGGTTTCCAATCTGGTAAAATGCTCTCTGTCATTGAGAAAATGGTTTTCTACATACTTTAGAGCAAATTAATTATTCAGATATCCAAAACTTCTAAAAATGGGCAGAACATTAGGTAAGAAAATATTAATAACTGCGAGACGTCAATAAATTAAACACTTGTTTTTGTATGTATTGTATTATTACTTTTGTTATCACCAAAAAATTAAGGAAGAAAGTTGTTTCCCTTGGTGGCAATTAATTTAAGTATGAGAAACAACTAACAAACGGACACATACTTTTGTTTCTATTCAGTTCAGGGATGTGCCGCGATGTATTTCCCGTCAACTAAATTTACGCCGCTATGAAATCTAAAATGGAGAATTCTACACATGTCATAGATATATCTAGAAGTTAGGGCACATTATTCCCCTATCTTACAGTTACAAGATAGCCATATTGTTTTTTTGTTTGCCGATAATGATGTGGATGAGGTATGGGGTCTATGCCACAGAATGCTTGAGTTTCACGATACTGATGTTGGAGTTTTTATTCGTAGATTTTAAAACGTTTCGTTCTGTGGCCAGCTCACAGTTCTAAGAGAGCGTTCTCTAACAACTCCATGGGAATATACACGTACATCTACGAATTCCTTTTGTATAGTTGTTATTTGGTGATGTTTCACTTCAATGTTTAGTAATCTTTGTCTGTTTTTTTTTTTGCTCTGTCCACGACTTAGTTCATGTGACAGTTGAATCAGATACTTACTGATTACTATTTTACTTTACAATATTCCCGGTAGAGAAGTGGCTCGGACCCTCCTACCGGGGGAATTTCATTATTTGACAATTTTGTTTACAGATGTTTTTTTTTTTTTTTTTATTACTGTATTATTATGTTTTCTTAACATGAGGGCTATTTACCGTTTTACCGTTGACATCATAGCTTGCAAAAGGTTAGCATAAATAGATGTGATGTCTATCTCAATATCTTGTTCATTGATCACTTTGATTAACTGAGTTTTGAATTCCGTGCTTCATATTGTTGTCAGTCGTCTGCCACGTACGGAGTTTTGACAAGGTATCTCTTCCGGGTGAGAACCCCACAACCCCCTCCCCTTCCCTGGAAGAAAGTCTTTTTGCCAAATATAACGAAATGGAATTTATACCGAAAACATATACTTTTACCAGTGTCAACCCTCCTCCACCCTAAACAAATGTTGTCTCCCCCCCCCCCTCCTACCCCGAAAATATCAAGTTCCTCCTCGAGGAAAAAAAGTCTGACAGAAACACTGGTACACAGTTTACTTCAACGGTTCTGTTACTAATGATGTCTATGTTAAATTGTCCATTAGAGCTTGAAATATTTTAATTAAACCTAAACTTGGTCGTGTCGACCATGCTGGTCTAGCAGTTTCTGGGGCAAAACAAAATAAAACATCTCTTTTAAACTTTTAAAATAAAGCCCCCCCCCCCCCCACCCCCGTCCTCCCATAGTTCCAACTTTTATGGCCACAGAACGAAACGTTTTAAAATCTACGAATGAAACCCCCAACATCAGTATCGTGAAGCCCAAGCACTCTGTGGCATAGACGCCATACCTCATCCACATCATTATCGGCAAACAAGAAGACAATGCGGCTATCTTGTTACTGTAAGATAGAGGAATAATGTGCCCTAAATACTAGACACATCTATGACATGTGTAGAGTTCTCCATTTTAAATTTCATGGCGGCATAAAATAAGTTGACGTTAGATACATCGCGGAACAACCCTGAACGGAATCGAGACAACAAGAGAATAGTTCTTTGTTGTTTCCCATATTCACATTTTTAACAAACAAGGGAAGTAATACACATAATAACATTTTTGTGAGAGAACAACAGTAATAATACAATAGATTATAAAATGTTTGTTTTATTCATTATACTTAACGCCGCGACTATTATTTTTTAAACTAGATTTTTGTCCAATTTTGATAATTTCTGAAAATTTTAATAAATAATTTGCTCTATAATATGTTGAAAAGCATTAACTCAATGACCGGCTGCATTTGTCCAGATGGGAAACCACCGCTTATTTGACTTTGACTAAAAATAAGACAAAATCAAAATTTTGGATCCCTTGAAATTAAGAGACAAGATCAAAATGTAAATTATATGTTGTTGTTCGTATGTGACAAGTGGCTACACTAGATGTTTGCAAACAATTATTTTACTTACATAACTTGATACCATGATTTATTTAAGCCTTGGTTAAAACGTTTCTGTTCAACAATCACTCTTGTTTGCTTCTTATGTAAATTATTCTAGTACTCTCCGTTCTCCATTTAATGAAGAATAAACCAGGTGTATGCTAATACAAGTAGTATTGTACCTTCTCGTACACAGAGTACAGAGAAACTATTGTAATTGTGCACACTAATGTAATACAATTTTGACAGTTTGAACCGTTTTTCACCTCTCTACTTTAACGTATACGCAGTATAAAGGATGTATTACAATCTAGCAAAAAAATATCTAAATCGAGACCTGGACAAATCTGGACATTTTACAACCACCCAGAGCACACATAAAAAACGTAGTTTTGTAATCATGTCCTTTATTGTTAGCTTGACAACAGTTCATGTATAAGTATTATAGCAAATATGTCGGTTTCTCTAAGCTTTGGAACGATTTCCAGCATCATATTTGATAATTTCTGATAATTTAATATCATACTCGAATTGAAGCATAAAAAACGAGGGTTTTGCTATCCGAAACTTTATTGTTACTTAAGAATATACGAGAAAGTTTAAAGGAGATCACACCCACTTTATTTTGTTTTGCCCCAGAAACTGCTAGACAAACATTGCCGACACGGTCAAGTTTAGCTTTAATTAAAAATGTCAAGCTATAATGGTCAATTTAATATAGACATCATTAGTAACAGAACAGTTGAAGTAACATTTGTACGCGGTAAATGATTGACTACAGTGTGAAACACGGCATTTAAAACTCAGTAAAACAAAGTGATCAATGAACAATATATTAATATAGACATCACATTACTTATGGGGACGTTAATCTATCTTACACTATGATGTCAACTATAAAAAGGTAAAAAGCCCTGATGTCACGGGTCAAAATAATAAAAACGTAATACTGATAAAATATTCAAATAATGGAATTCAATATGCGGTAGAAGGGTCCGAATTACTTCTCTACCGGGAATATTGTAAGGTAAAATAGTAATCAGTAAGTATCTGATTCAACTGTCACGTGAACTAAGTCACGGACAGAGCAAAGTATTATAATGTTGCAGTAGCTAGTAACGGCAAGCAGTAACCAAGCTATTAGCCAAGTCTGATGACCATTTGCCTTGCAAAGCTTTCCAGAAGTAAAATGAAGTACATTTTATCTGTTTCGATGACCATGGAATTAAAGGGGATAATGTGGTCAGCTTTGTTTCCCTAACTCGAGTTAGGTACTTATCAGAGCTGGGTCGACTCAGGTTGTTCTACTTATTTGAACCGGGATTCGAACTCGAGACTCTCGGGTTAGCAATCTAGCTCCCTACCGCTAAAAAGAGTGTTCAAACTAAGTAGAAGTTATGTATATTTATGAGTTATTTGTTGAATACTATCTAGTAGCATTGTTTTTTTCTCAGCACTAATGATTTCAAAATTTCATCGTTTATTCAGAGGTTGATACTGCACTAGTAATGAAGGCAAGAAATTATCTTTTTTTTAAAATTGTTCTAATGGGGAGGTGACACCAAAAAGTTTCGCACCGGGTGACACCAGACCTAGCCAATGACTATTTAATAAAATATTTTTTTCTCAAATATCATTAAAATACACAGGTAATTTACGTGTAACTGGTACCGATGGCTGACTGTTGAAAATGGAATAGATTTACATATATTTCATGTGTATTAGTTGTTTCCCATTTCAAAATTCAGAATAACTAGGGGAAGCAACAAATATTCTTCAATTTTTGCACCAAAAAAAAAAATTATACATTATAAATTAAAATGATTGTTTTAGTTATTAATTTTAATACTGCAAATAATATCTTAATCCGTAAAATTGTGTCCATTTTTGAAATATTTTAGATTTTTAAATAATTTGTTTGCTCTAAAATATACAAAAAGCATTAGATCATTGACCGGCTGAATTTTTCAAATTGAGAAGTAACTGCTAAATTTACATTTAATAGAAACAAGTATATTTTGAAATTTTGGATCCCTTGAAATCAAGGGACAACAACAAAGTGTTTGAGGAGAAAGTAAAGCTATAGCAGAGGTCGGTAACCTTTTTGAGACGGACGAGCCAAGTTAAATTTTACAAAATTTTCTACACTTTAAATAGCCACTGACATTTGTTTGCACTTTGGTAGTGGAAAACATGGAACCATGGCCACAGGGTTGGACACAGTTGTGGGGCTGGGTCTAATGCCCATTCTTTCAGGCATTCTCCAGGGAGAATCACAATGCTTAATTAATTAGTGATTTGCTAATTAGTGGAATGCTGACGTTTAAACAGTAATGCTAATTTTAGACACATTTTAGAGCAATTGTTATTGTTGTTGTTTGTTGTTTATAGATCGTTTTCAGAGAAATTGAAAGGATGTTCGCTATAAATAATCCAAAAGGTAATTACAACTACAGATGTTTCCTGAACAGTATAACTCATAATTTATATTACATTGCCTTTTAAAATTAATGTTTACAATTTAATTAGTATACGTACTTTAATTGACAATTTAATTTTTTACTGAAACGAATGCTATACGTCGACATTTTCTGTTTATGTTTAAAATAGTATACAATTGTTTGAAAAATAATTACTTTAAATAAACCGCGAATGATCTACCCTAAACTTTCTCGAATATTCATAAATGAAACAACAGGGGATGGTGACTCGTGATATATACATGATTTTTAATCCATTTTAAATACTTAAACTTTTTAAAATAGAATAAAATCTCGTAAAAAAGGAATTGCACCCCAAGTGAACGTCAAATAAAATGTGCATAATAATGCGGAATATTATTAGTAGGCCTACTTTATAAATTTACACGCGTTTTTTTGAGAAATCGGAAATAGCGAAAATTACTACTTTCGGTCAACAGAAATTACTCAAAATTTGACAGATGGCAGAAAATTAGATCTCTTACTTACATGTAAAATGTCATTTATCTATCTGAAATAGTTTCAGTAATAGGATTTTAAAAAATTCAAAGTAGAAAAGTGCCACTTCCGGTTATCGGAAAACGCTCAAAAGTTTATACGGATCTACGATTTAGATAAAATACTTATATATGAAATTTCATCAACCTAGCTGTAACGGTACTCAAGTTATCGTGTTTACACACACACACACGCAGACACACACACACACACACACATATATATATATATATATATATATATATATATATATATATATATATATATATATATATAATTGAAAACTCCTACATCATTATCGTGAACTCCAGCTTTGGCAAAGTCGCAACATTTTTCTACATCGTTATTGACAGACAAGAAGACAGTGTGACTATCTTACTACTGTAGAATAGAGGAATAATGTGCCCTATCTACTAGACACATCTATGACATGTGTAGAAATCTCCATTTTAGATTTCATGGCGGCGTAAAATTGGCTGTAGAAAAATTTATTGTGATAGAACCATGTACGGAATAGAGACAACAAGACATTTGGAACACCAATCGACGGGTTTTTTGACGATTATTGACGGCAGTAAAACACAAGGGGCAATTTTAGTTCAAGGAGGGAGAACGAGTGAAATGCAAACAAACAAGGAAATAAATCACTAGACACAAATCAGCAATCCACAGAGTCCTGTAAAAATGATTGGGAATAAAAGTCATAAAGAAATATTATTGTAAATAATTGTCTGTCCTCACAAGCCAAAGATGAAGTGAAGAAGTTAATAAGTTGATTGACATAAAAAAAAACGTGTCTGATGCGAAAAGAAAAATATAAAGCGGCTGTGATCTTTACTACGAATAAACAAAAAAAAAAATAACGACAAACAAGTAAGTAACATCACCCGACAAAACTCAGCAATTAAGAATAATGTAAATGTTTGGGAATTAAGTATAAGAATGTGTGAGAAAGAAATACTAATGTAAATCAATGAAGTTCTCACAAGCCTTTGATGAAAATCGTATTTCAAAAGCAAATAACGTGATAAGCTAACTAACGCTAAAGTAAAATGTACGTGGTTGAGGCGAAAATAAAAATAAAAATATAAAGCGGAAGTGATCTCCACTAAACTATTTTTATATTGCTATATAAAAGCTAGCAGCATATCCGGGTTTTTGTAAAAGAATAAAATGTTCGATGTTATTTTTTATTTAAATCAAAATCACAATCACAATTACAAATACAAACATGACCATGACCACAATAACGACCAAGAATGTTAAAGTAAACTTTCATATAAACGAACTCGATAGTTAAGAATATAATATGCTCATACAATACTGTGTAATTAATAATATAAAATACATTGGGTTTTTAAAATTGTATCGAATTACATAGAGTACTTCTTTGTGTTCTTTGTTTCCCATTTAAAATTCATAGTTAGCAGGGGAAGCAACCAATATCTTTTTTTAGATGCAGAAAAAAAATAGTATACAGTGAAATTCAAAATAAGTGTTCAGTTTATTACTATCAAGAAATAAAAGAAAAAATATTTTTAATTTAACTAACTGTCAATTTTAGATACATTTTGACTTTTGAATACTTAATTTGCTTTGAATCTGTAAAGAAAACGTTTAGCGCTCTGACCTGCTAAATTATTTTAAAAATGAATATGAACTCTAATTTCCAGCTCGTAATCCTTATTTATAATATAATTTTGGATCCCTTGAAAACAAGGGACAATATCATTTAGCAACTTTCACTCACTCGATGAAAGCTGATCTGTTTCTGTTATTTGAGCTTGCAAATAACTTTAAATACTAATAATGTAATGATATTTTTTTTATTTTAAACTCATATAAAAAGCTTTTTTTTTTAAATACATGGTAAGATTTTTTTTATGCAAACCTACTCTTCTGTTTTCCTGGATTGTCCACTTAATATAGAATCCAGGAAAATAGTAAAACTACCCTAGGTTGGTGGTAATGCAAATACTCTTTTTGACAAATAATGGTATATCTACATAGCCGAATGTCCAAGTTTAGCTGAAAATAAAAAGATAACAAGCGGTAAAAGTAATATCGATGTAGACAACATTAGTAACAGAAAAGTTAAAGTAACTTTTTATAAGCGGTAGATGGTTGACAACAATGCCAAACACGGAGTTCAAAACGCAATTAAATTAATCAATGAACAAGACATCGTGATGGACAGCACATTGAATTTTGGGGACACTGATCTAACGTACACAGTGATTAATTCAAACATAATATAATTATAAAGAATAATTGATGATTTCGTCTCCCAAGAAACGATTGGGAATTTTTAAAAATGCAGTCTGCTAAAAAATGAACCATGTCAACATAAAGAACGATGTTAAAAGAACTCTTAGAAATCACGTTCTCATACAAAGAGAAAGAACTGTTAGAGGACCCTCTACCAGAACTTTGTGAGCCCGATCACAGATAAAAAATGTTCAAAATCTTCGGAGGAAACTCATCACTATCATGAAACATCAACATACGGTGGCTTAGCTGCTATACTTTAACAGTTCAAAAACACGGTGAACACTACTACATTATGATGAAACCTAAACACCCGGTGACAGAAATGCTACACTTAATTCACATCTCTAGCGAAGAACAAGAATATAGTGTGGCTATTTTACAACTGCAGGTTCAAGGAATAATCTGCCCTAACTGTTAGACACATCCCTAACATGTGTAGAATTCTCCATTTTAGATTTCATGACGGCATACAATTAGTATACACATCCAGAGACGGTGGACGACAGACATAGACTGTTGGGGTTTGCTTTTATTAAATTAAAAAAAAAAGATATAAACACCGTTTAGTCATGTATTTCTTCACGCTTAATTAAACAGTGCTCGGAAAGGTGCGGATTAGTAGAGTTGCGGAGGTGCGTATTAGTGCTAGGGGAGGTGCGGATTAGTGTTAGGAGAGTTGCGGTTAGTGTTAGGAGAGTTGCGGATTAGTGTTAGGAGGGTTGCGGATTAGTGTTAGATAAAATGCGGACTAGTGCTAGTAGAGGTGTGGACTAGTGGAGGTGCGGATAACTGCAAGGAAAGATGGGAACTAGTGGAGGTAAGGACTAGTGCCGGGGGAGGAGTAGACTAGTGCAAGGGGAGGAGTAGTCTAGTGCTAGGGGAGGTGTAGACTAGTGCTAGGGGAGGTGGAGACTAGTGCTAGGGGAGGAGTAGAATAGTGCTGGGGATGTGTAGACTAGTGCTAGGGGAGGTGTAGACTAGTGCTAGGGGAGGTGTAGACTAGTGCTAGGGGAGGTGTAGACTAGTGCTAGGGGAGGAGTAGACTAGTGCTAGGGGAGGAGTAGACTAGTGCTAGGGGAGGAGTAGACTAGTGTTAGGGGAGGTGTAGACTAGTGCTAGGGGAGGTGGAGACTAGTGCTAGGGAGGAGTAGACTAGTGCTAGGGAGGTGTAGACTAGTGCTAGGGGAGGTGTAGACTAGTGCTAGGGGAGGTGTAGACTAGTGCTAGGGTAGGTGTAGACTAGTGCTAGGGGAGGTGTAGACTAGTGCTAGGGGAGGTGTAGACTAGTGCTAGGGGAGGTGTAGACTAGTGCTAGGGGAGGAGTAGACTAGTTCTAGGGGAGGTGTAGACTAGTGCTAGGGGAGGAGTAGACTAGTGCTAGGGGAGGTGTAGACTAGTGCTAGGGGAGGTGTAGACTAGGACTGAATAATCGCGAAAACGTACGATAGGATCATATCGCTTATCTCCGCTGGCTCAATGTACAATGTTAGCGATGTAATGATTTTTGTCCGTCAGATGATTTGCATATACTTAGTGATTCGGAAAGAAGTTCCGATTCGTAGTTGGTTAAAATGTTACATCTTTTGTCGACAATCCTTCGACAGAAAAGGGCATGCGTTCTTTTTTGTGCTGAATATTTGTCCCGGTATTGAAGCTCGGAAAGCAAATTACTTTTTTTTTTCGACTTTAGTATTAAAAAACTCGCATAGTAAATATGGATTTTCATCACTTGTGCATGCATCGTCATGCTATCAAACGGTGTACACGTAATATTAGATTTAAGCACACAATTAGATTGTTATTTTAAAACAAACGCACTTACCAAAAGACTTTTGAGTTTCATTCTCTAATTGGCACGTGGATTTGATGCATATATAAATAAACACATTCGCTAATTATAAATATAATATGTGAAATAAAACACTGTTTAATAAATAATACGTTTAATATATCGCATTGTTTTAAAGTAGATTTGATTCGCATTAGTTATTCATTTGTATTTGTTGCTTTCCATTTTAAAATTGCATCTCTATCAAGGGAAACAACCAATACCTTATGCTTTTGATAAAGCAAAAAATAATAGAAAATGTAAACAAAAAAGATTGTTTTAATTATTATGCTCCACACATGTACTAATATTTTTTAGGGTATATTTTATTTAATATAGAAAATGTTTTAATTTTAGAACACTTTTTTTACTCTAAATGCTATCGAAAAGCTATAGCTCAAAGATTTGCTGATTTCCTTAAGACTTAAAACCTCCGCTTGAAAAATGACAGGGGATGAGAAAAATTTTACTCTTAATTTAATTTACTCTTAATTTTGGATCCCTTGAAATCAAGGGACAAGTTTGAAGTATAAATCACGGGTGGGCAACCTTTTCCGACGGAAGAACCAAAATATGCAATTTACCAAATTTACCAGTTCTTAAAGAGCCACAAACGTTTTTTTTTTCAATATTTAGGATTTGGTGTATATGCATATATATAATATATATATATATATATATATATATATATATATATATATATATATATATATATATATATATATATATATATATATATATATATATATATATATATATATTTAAATGTATAGCTAAATATGAAATAATATTTATTCATATTTTTTTTTTAAATACACATGTTTCGCACAATACATATTTAGTATTTTAGTAGTTCTGCTAAAAACTAAAATTAAAATTAGTAATCCAATAATACAACTATAATCATTGAGTATTTAGATTAGTTACATCAATTGGAACATTGACATTTCATGCAGTTTGAAAGTTTCTTTAAATCTGGCTCATAACTTCTTGTTTTAGGAGGTTTCAACCACGCCTCTAGATTTTTATTTGTTAGTTGGCTTCTTACTTAACTTGTAACTATATTCATGTAAGAGAATGTAAGACTATTCCATGCGTCACATATGAGTTCCTCAACTCGCGATATTTCTTTTACAGTTGTCCAGTTGTGCAGCGTAACGTGAATGTTTTACTGGACCTTCAAATATTTTTACTTGTCCTTGAGTTCTGTGAATTTTCCGCTCCAAAAATGAGTCGTTTTCAAGTCCAGCAATTGCATTTGAAGCGAACCAGCATCAATTCCAAATAGCTCAAAGTTAATCTCATTTGTTTTTGTGTTGAGAGAGTCTACTATGAACGTCAGAGTACTTGTATTTGTTTTGAATTGCTCAAATCTCTCAGTGAATCCATCCTTCGTTTTGTTTGTTGTAATGCTGAAGCAATTCATGCTAATCGTTGCATTGGTTTCTATATATTTTTTTCAGATTTTTTTTTTAAATCATGTAATTTACCGCTCTCCGTGTCTTCAACAAAAAAAAAAGTAATTTATTTTTTAAACATCCAGTTCTCAAGCAAGGCATAGGCTGAGTTTTCCTTTCCTTGCTGTTTTACATTTAGCTAATTTAGTCTCTATGTGATATCCACCATATAGTTGAATGTTTCAATTCGGGATAAACAATTTAATAGGAAGTGAATTGAAAATAGGGTGTACCTAAATATTCTAATAGAATAGCGAGTGTTTATTGTTTAAATTTATTATTAAATAATTCATTCCCAAGTGTTGCAGAACAATATTTTGATGAGTTTTGAAAAATAACATAAAATAATTATTAATATTTGTGCATGGAGCCGAAGAGCCGCAACTTGACATCAAAAGAGCCGCATGCACGCGAGCCGCAGGTTGCCAACCCCTGGTATAAATCATCAGGTCCTTTATTACGGTGACTTGCTGCTGCACTCGAAGTATGCAAACAAAGAATGTAATAAAAAATTAAGACCATTATTTGTTTTAGCCTTGTTTAAAACGTTTCTTATGCATTGTTCAACGGCCAACCTCGTTCGCCTATTATGTAAAGCTATTCTAGTACTCTCCTCGGTTCTTTATTTAATGTAGAGTCAACTAGGTGGGGGGTATTACCGTTTTACCTTCTCGTATATATAGTATAGAAAAAGTATTGTAATTGTGCATATTAAGGGCATGGGCGGGTGCTGAGTACCAGCTTTCTTATGTCCGAGTCTAAAGATGTAATACTTGGCTAATAGTTATTACTGAAAGAGTTAAGCATAAACATATTTTTTTATTAATTTTTTAAATCTTCCGTGGCCATGGTGACGGCGGCCATATTGGATTTTATTGACGATTTTTAAACGGAAATAACTCAAACATAGTTTGTACACATTTGATGAAAACTTAATATAGTCTGGAGACACATGTGTTTAACACTTCTGATAGATTACATTTTAAAAAAAGAAGATAGTTTGTTTTTTTTTTACTTTTTTTTTCCATACATCACTGTAAAAAATGTATTATTTTGTCCAATTTTTTCACTATTTGAACAATAAAGAATTAAAAAAGAAATTCCAAAAGTGTCCTATCAATTTTGTTTAAACATATATACAGAGTAACTGGAGCAAATTTAGTTCAGTTCTGATAAATTTTAACAAAGTTAGTTCAACATTGGCACAAAAAAAACATCAAACTGAGAAAAACGCAAAAAAAATAATTTAAAAAATTTAAAAAGTTGCAAACAAATTAAAATTTACCGCTGTATGTCACTAAAATCGACCACATTTATAGTCTGAAGTATGGTGCCGCTGAATATATTCCTTCTGAGCTTGTTTAGCTGTTAGTTTCCTTTTTTTTCTGGCGCTCTTTGTAGTAAAGCTGTTGTCAAGGCGTCTTTTTGGCATCCTTCAATGAGTCTTCGACCATGGTTTCCTTCTTTTGACAGCAATGCCATAGCATGCATGGGTCCAAAATTGAATTATGCTATCGCAGAAACAGCAGTATATTTTGCATGGTCACATGTCTAAAACCAATTATGATAAGACGATATCTTTGTTTATTATGAATGGCCTTGTTCTGGATTCTTTTGCATGTATTATTACAGTTTACAACATTTTTATTACTGCCACACCATGCTTGAAGCAAACCCTTAACACTATTTCATCAATAGTAGCCACTACATCATAATTGCACTCTGGGCAAGGAAATGAATTGATAACATCAAGAAGCAAATCACAGTCGACAATAATTCTGCATGGCTGTGGTTTACAATTAGCACTACCAGTATTAGATGTAACAGTGCTTTCTTCTGTCTGTAAAAACTGTGTCTTACATTACCTCAGTTTCTTAGTAAATGTGCATATTACATCTGCACCAGTGCTTGTCTGAATAGTGCTAGATTGAGTTGAGGTAGCTGCAATCAGTTTCATTCGGACGTGCCCTAGCTTTAGTAAATTAGCTAGATGTTTGCATCTAATTTTAGCGAGTGTTTTGTTCCATTCATTATCGAAAGAGAAACAAATTAAATCGTCTCACTGCTTATGATAATTCACACATATTAATCTAAACTGTTTAAATAATTATATGCTAAAATAATATAAGTATTTCACAAAAGCTTAGAGAAACAAAACTAGATCAAAATTAGCAACGTGCTGAAACTAAGGGAATGTTTACTTCCGAAGCGAAACGACCAATCGCTAACTAGCTTCCGCCGTTCAATGCCAATGAAAAAATTGAGGTCAATAATTTGCATACCGGAAAAACCTGACTTAGTAAAATAATCACATTAAAATAGGTATTTTGATTGGTCCTTTAATTTTAGAACAAATAAAGAAAGGAGGTCACGGCCTTTCTATTGATGTGAAACACATTAGGCTTCCGCGAAGCCTAATAGTACTTTTCTAGGTCGAAAAATTGCTATTTTTACAAAAAAAGTAAACAAATGACCCTGTACACAATACTTTAAACCCGGTTTTTCATAAATAAATAATGTGTTTAGGGTCATAACAATGTCATTTTTAGATTCAACGATGGTTATTCTGTATAGATCAAGTAAAAGTGGGAAATCGATGAATTAGTGGATTTATGACGAAAAGTACACCAGTCCATGCCCATAACTGTATTTAATATTGACAGATTGTGCCGTTTTACACATCCCTACTTTATGCGGACTATAAAAGATGTATTAGAATCATGCAAAAAAAAAAAAAAAAAAAAAAAAAAAAAAAAAGCAAAATCAAGATCTGGACAAATGTGGACATTTTACAACCATCGAGAGCCCAAAAAACGTAGTTTTGTAATCCTCTCCGTTTCAGCTAGCTTGAAAAAATAATATATATATATATATATATATATATATATATATATATATATATATATATATATATATATATATATATATATATATATTAACGAATAAGATGTTTTCTCTAAACTTTGGAAGGATTTCCATTAGGCGTAACAGATGCTTACTTTAATTCCGGTTTATCAAAAGCCTGTATCTTGCGTACCGTTTTGTATTTCGAATTTCTTAAAAAACCTTCATAATTTGATACTTTTATTATTATAATTTTTGATAATTTAATATCATACTCACATACAGAATAAAAAATGAGGGTTTTGTCACTAAGTTCTTAATTTCTATAGCCCGATTGCACTTTAAGTGTTGTCTGAACCATTATTTTTATTTAAGAATATACGAGAAAGTTTAAAGGAGATCACTCTCGCTTTATTTTGTTTTGCCCCAGAAACTGCTAGACCAGCATGGCCGACACGGCCGAGGTTAGCTTTAGTTAAAAAATGTTAAGCTGTAAAGGTCAATTGAATATAGACATCATTAGTAACAGGACAGTTGAAGTAACCTTTGTACGCGGAAAATGATTGACAACCGTGTGAACCACGGCACTTAAAACTCAATAAATCAAAGTGATCAATGAACAAGACATTGAGATAGACATTACAATAAGTTATGGGGACGCTTATGTTTTGTAAGCGATGATGTGACGTAGATGTCTATAACGAAAAAGTGTAGGCACGGAGAGAGTGGCCTCCCCTTGAGTGTGTTGTGCAAGAGCGGGACAAAGTGTGTGAACGAAGCGGTGCGTGAAGGAATGTGGTGTGTGAAGGAATGTGGTGTGTGAAGGAATGTGGTGTGTGAACGAAGCAGTGTGTGAAGGAATGTGGTGTGTGAACGAAGCGGTGTGTGAAGGAATGTGGTGTGTGAACGAAGCGGTGTGTGAAGGAATGTGGTGTGTGAACGAAGCAGTGTGTGAAGGAATGTGGTGTGATGTCAACAGTGTACCTACCCGTCCGTCTTAGCGTCATGTTTCTTGGTGTTGGTGAAAATTACCCGTAAATTATACAGATTCTCTCAATGGACTATGTTTATTTGCAATTGTTACACTTAGTGTTTCTTCCAGACTTTTTTCTCCGGGGGTGCACTAGATATTTTCGGGGGGGGGGGGGGGGGGACAAAATCATCCGGGGGCGGGGTGGGGGACACTGATAAAAGTATAAATATTCCAAATACATTCTATTCTGCCCCCCCCCCCAAGAAATACCTGGAAGAAACTCGTATTACACTTGGCTCAAACGAGCAAAATAAAGCCGATAAAGTGATGATGTCAACGATAAAAAGTAAAGAGCCCCCATGTCAAGAGTTAGCATATTTATACCGAAATACTGATACACATTAGTCAAATAATTGAATTCAACCATTAGGAGGGACCGAGCCACTTCTCTACCGGGAATATTGTAAAGTAAAAAATAATCAGTAAGTATCTGATTCAACTTTCACGTGAACTAAGTTACGGACAGAGCAAAGTATTATAATGTTGCAGTAGCTAGTAACGGCAAGCAGTAACCAAGCTATTAGCCAAGTCTGATGACCATTTGTCTTGCAAGGGTTTACAGCCGGCAAGTAAAATTAATAATCAGGTCCGATGACTCGGGTCAACCCAATGTCCGCAGTTTACGGCCTGTAGTAAAATTATATGTTACTCTATATATCATAAAGTTAACTGCAAGCGTAGGCAACATGTACGTTTAGTAGTTTTCATTAATACTTGGTAAGATTGGTAATTATTGTTTGAGATAAAAAGTTTTACAGTAAATAAAAATAAACAAAGTAAATAATACAATAGCAAAGAGCACGTGGGAGTAGGGACGACGGCCCTGAACTCCACGTATAAAAGCCAGTAAGAAGAGAGAAAAGACGATTCAGGTTTTCTTCACCTTAATATACACATGTACTATCTGTATCACATGGCTAGTCCCACCATCCTGACTGGACAGTGCTTTAGGTGTCCATGTGTTGGTCAAGCCAATGATATGATTGGCCGCTATGTCAGATGACCAACGATCTGGGTGCTGAAATAACATACAAAAAGTGAGTGTGATGGGGTGGGGGTATAAGAATGCGGGTAACTGGTGGGTGTCGTAGGCAAGGTAAGATGGCGGCATAACACTTTTACCGTCACACATAACTAAGTCAAACAAAATAGATTAACATTAATTTGTTCTATTAGCTTTTGTCGCCCTCAGAAAGACAAGAAAAAAAAACGCAAAGATTGCTGAACATTGAAGTGAAACATTTCACTGAATAACAACTAAACAAAAGGAATTCGTAGATTTACGTGTATATACTCATGGATCTGTTAAATAACGCTTTATTAGAAGTCTGAGCTGGCCACAGACCGAAACGATTTAAAATCTACGAATGAAAATTCCAACATCAGTATACTTTTTTATGAATTTTGTAAATCAAATAATACAAATATTAATATGTGTGCATGAAAATCGAGAGCCGCACATTGACAGCCAAAGAGCCGCATGCGGTTCCATGACAAGTGTAGAATTATCCATTTTAGATTTCATAGCGGCATAAAACTAGTTGACGGGAAATACATCGCGGCACATCCATGAACAGAATAGAAACAAAAGAAAATTTTGTTGTATTAGTTGTTTCCCATATTTAAATTTATTGGACCTAAGGGAAGCAATAAACATTCTAAAATAAGTGTGTAAAATCAAAAGTAATAATACAATATAAAGTAAAATGATTGTTTTATTTATTATATACCACGTAGTTATTACTATTTTCTTACCTAATGTTTTGTTTATTATTGATACGTTCTGGATTTCTGAATAATTAAGTTGCTCTAAAATATATAGAAAAGCATCAGCTATATGACCCGCTGCATTTTTCCAGATGGGAAACCACAGCTTTGTCGATGCTTTTTGAAGAATAATTGATTTTAAATTTTGGATCCCTTGAAAACAAGGGACAAGATAAAAATGAAAATCTGTTGTTGTTCATATGCGACATGTAGCTGCACTTGAAGTTTGTCAACAAGTATTTTATCATCATTATTTAAACCATGATTAATTTAAGCCTTAGACAGTGCTTTATGTGTACACGAGTTGGTCAAGCCAATGATATAGTTGGCCGCTATGTCACATGACCAGCAACTTGTGTACTGAAATAACTTAGCAAAAGTGGGGGTGATGGGTGGTCGGGGACGGGAGATGATAATGCCGGTACCTGGAAGGGTCCTAGACAAAGGCAAGATGGCGGTATAACTTTTTACCGTCACAGATAATTAATTCAAACAAAATATATAAAAAATAATTGCTCATAGCAGCTGTTGTCGCCCTAAGAACAACTCAGAACAAGAAAATAACAAAAACGCAAATATTGCTAAACATTGAAGTACAACATATCAGCAAATAAAAGCTGTATAAAAGAAACTCGTAGATGTACGTTGATATACTCATGGAGCTGATATAAGACGCTTTCTCAGAACTGTGTGAGCCGGCCACTGATTGAAACGTTTTAAAATATACGGATGAAAACTCCTACATGATGATCGTGAAACCCAAGCTTTCGGTCGCAATTTTCTTTTTACATCGTTATCGATAAACAAGAAGACATTGTGGCTATCTTGCTACTGTAAGATAGAGGAATAATGTGCCCTAACTACTAGACACTACTAGATACTAGTCTTTTAAACCAGGGGAAACAACCAATATCTCTTTTTTTTTTAGCTAAAGAAGGACAAAGTAATACAAAAAACAAAATGATTGTCTTATCTTTATTATTAAATACAAACATTCATATAATGGAAGGGAGAATATTGTCTATTCTTAATAATTCGTAGATTAAAAAAAAAATTTGACTCTAAAGGCTTTAAAAATCTTAGTTTAAGGACGGGTTGAATAGTTTAAGTAGGTAAACCTACTTTTAAAATCAGTGATACTGTGTGTGTACACTTAGATTTGAATCTCTTGATAATTAGGGACAAGGTCTAAATATAAATATCTTTCTTCATCATTCGACAGCGTTTGACTGGTACAGGCTTATTACAGGGGTCGGCAACCTGCGGCTCGCGAGCCGCATGCGGCTCTTTTAGTGTCCAGTTGCGGCTCTTCAGCTCCATGGACAAATATTAATAATTATTTATTTCCAAAACTCACAAAAATATTAGTCTGCAACACTCTGTAATAAACGATATAACAATAAATAAAACAATAAACATTCACTATTATATTATTTAGTTACTCCCTTTCTCAATGTACTTCCTATTACATTGTCCATTCCGAATTGAAACATTCATCTTCATAGTGGATATCATAAAGAAACTAAACCAGCTAAGTGTAAAACCTGAAAGGAAAATCTAGCCTATTGAAGAAGTGGTTTGTTTCGAAAAATTTTTTTACTTTTTTTGTTGAGTACAAGGTGACCTGTAAATTACTAAATTGCGAAAAATCGGAAAAAAATATCCTTAAGAAACCAATGCTACTATTCAATCACTTCAGCATTTATATAAACAAAATGAAACAAAAAGAGATTTGACCTATTCAAAACAAATGCAAGTACTCTGACTTTCATAGTAGATCCTCTCAACACAAATTCAAATGAGATTATCTCAAATATTTAAAGCTATTTATTTTAATATATATATATATATATATATATATATATATATATATATATATATATATATATATATATATATATATATATATATATATATATATATATATTATCATATTTGTTTAGGATTATATATATATATATATATATATATTTATATATATATATATATATATATATATATATATATATATATATATATATATATATATATATATATATATATATATATATATATATATATATATATATATATACACTAAACAAATATACAATTGACATAAAAATGTTAGTGGCTCTTTAAAAAACGGGTACTGTTGTAAATTGTAATTTTTGGCTCTTTCGTCTCAAAAGGTTGCCGACCCCTGGTTTATTATCTATAGCTATCCTGTTCAGAGTTTCTTGCAGGCATCTCTTCGGGCCTCCACTCCCCCCCCCCTCCCCCCGAACGAGATGGATTTTATATAGTAAACATACACTTTTACTTGTGCGAAGTAGTGCTAAGTTAATCGCTCATGTATGCCTTTCCGTTGGCCAGACATTCTACTGCCATATAAAGATCACTCCAAACATCAACATAAAAAGTACAGTCTGTTACAAAGTGTTTAAAAAGTATAAGCGTGGCGACTATACAGACAAAGCAAACCATGAAAACGACAATGATGAAGAAGTGGGTGTCCCAATAACAACCGGTTTAGAGAAACTGTAAAAGATTTGAAAATTAGGGGAAAGTTTTGGATAGAAAAGAAAAATGGCGTGATGGGGTGTTGTAACTGGCCTTAACTCCACTGTGAGTTGAAAAGGAAGAAGAAAAAGGGTGGCTATCTAAAGCATATCTTGTGCAAATAGGATTTTTTTTTAAAACTGCGTTTGGGTTTTAGTGATATTTTCAGTGTTCGGCAGTATGCTTGTAACTTTTGACCATAAGTATAGATTAAACATCAGCACACACTTGTGTTATATATCAATGTGTAGGTATTTGATTTGTCTTTAATATTACTGAAGAGTTTTTAGGTGTTAACAATTGGTTTTAGTTTTGTAGCCTAAAATCTGATGGTTTAATTTTTAAAAAATAATTAAAAACTTTAAAATCAACAGTTCCTAAGAAGCAAAAAAATAATTGATAAGAGCTATTGAGTTAATATGTATTTTTTATTGACTTACATCCATATATACATAAATGTGACAATTTTGAATGCACTGTGCCATGAAATGGATTTTTCACAAATTAATTGATCTTATGATGATCTTTACATGATTTGGACCTCTCCGCAAACATTTTTACACTAAAAGTGGCAAACATAGGTTAACATGTAATCAAACACACACATAAGTCAATGTAATGAAATAATCAAATTGTAATATCTACAGTGCTTCTTATTACATTAAAACAGATGCTTTTAATGATCTTCAATTAATAAATAATGCGAACACACATGATAACTAAACAAACAATTTCCTTCTTTTTGTAAACATAAAGTGTATCATATACACTTATCTACACTTAACTTATATTCTTTTAATATTGTTTTATCAATACAATAACAATTTAAAATCCTCATTCTAATCTGATATAGTATGGTTCATAGAATGGTTGGAAAATAATGGTGGCTTACAAGCCAAAGAAACAGTATGGTTAAGTGAAATATTACCTAACTTTCCAACTAACTTTTAAAGAGTGTAATTGGCAATACCATGTTGGAATTTTTTTTCCTAAGAAGATATCTGGATTCTTTTCTCAATAATCTTGAAGTAAAATACAGAAATTAACTTTAGTTATATCTCAAAGGTGAAAAAAATTTAGTTCTAGTACACTACAAGTACTTAATTGTTTACCGAAGGACATTACAGTTTTATTAACTGATCACTTCTATCCACCACATAAGCTAACCCATCTGGCCCACTGACCAGAATAATAAAATATAAAAAACAAAACCTTATGTGTAACCTCTCAATGATCAGCCAAAGCTCATAATTGCATACCCTACTGTTGGCTTATCCACAATCATAATCATGATAATGTATTGTCAAGAAAAATATTCTTTCTAACCTTTGTCTTATCTATGGAAATATATAAAGCTACAACAATTTACTGCACTTAATTTTGATGTAAGTTGGGAGCATTATTTGTATAATATGTCCTCTGTATGTTCAGTATCTTGATAGTACATCTTTAAAAAAGCACGACACCTTTGAAGCAATAGCGTGATATGAAAACTTGAGCCGCAGTCCATTGTAGAGCATAGAGTAAATTCTTGCTTCAGAATCTGTCAAAATGAGTGTTGATAATCCCCAGAACGTATTATAAGTCCATAAAACCTGTAAGATTTAATCAGGTGTCGAATTAAACCATCCCGAGACAGATAGGTGATCTGCGTCGCTTTACATATCCATTGGTAAATTGACATAATGAATGTATGTCACTATATCCTCTGTAGAGTTTACAAACACAATAGGTTTGAGTAAACATATACTTCATTGTACTGTCTCCTGTCCTCATCTCAGCCAGCTGAATTCCTGGTTCTTTCTCAGGAGGTAACAGTCCCGGTTGATAAGGGATACCCATTCACTCCTTTTTTTCCTTTATAAATTCTCAGTTCTGTTGAAAAGAAAAAATGGTAAATATTTAAAATATGGATTCTATTTAATATTTTCACATATAATAATTTCATCATAAATGTTAGGTGATTTATAATAGGTTAGTACAAGTTAGTACTGTTTGTAACAAAAGAAAACTGAGTTTTTATTACAGTCATGTAAGATCAGCTGATTTGTGTTTACATTCTAGACGGTAGACAGTACTGCTACCAATACTACTATTATTTAATAATTGTCATATACTATGAACTGAAACTAGGCTAGTTACATAGTAAAATGATTGAAGTGTTCTTTTAACTACACATTTATATCTAATTAATATCATTAAAAACAAAAATTTATAAAAATCGCCAAAAAATTAGTAGGAAAAAAACGGTAAAATCTTAGTTTAGCGTCGTAAATTCCAACGTAGCTAGTAATGTGCGATGAAGGTAACTAATGAATATTTCTTTCATTTGGCCATATTTATGTCATATTTTACATAACATAACAGATAATTGAATAACAAATCACAATCCAAGACCAAACCAGTAATAAATATCCTGGAATAAACTTTAAACTACCCCGTTCGAGACAACAATGAGTAAATACGAGCAGCGGCCATGTTTTAAAAACAATAAATTGTCTATTCGCATGTCTTTTGTGTTGATTTTGTGGTTTAATATTATTGTTTTGTATTGTTTTAATATATGCCGGGGGGGTCGTCCATAAATGACGTCACACTCGTAGGGGGGAGGGGGGTCCGTAATTTTGTGACGTTGTGTGATGAGGGGAGGGGAGGGGTTCAGATGGTGCGACGTCACACTTTTGCATTTTAAAAAAAGCAATGTTACAAAACGAATTTTAGACGTTATTTTGCGTTTTAAAAAACTTTTAATACATTGTAATAACAATCTATATATATAATTCTCTTCTGGGAGCCGCTAGAAAACAAGCTGCAAATGCGCCTAGAAAACAAGCTGTAAACGCGCTCCCTACCTCCCCACCCCTACATGGTTTTAGTGAGCTGTGTTCACTATAAATTTTAACAAGCAGAGCAAAAGATTTTAAACGTAGGGGAGGGGGGAAAAGGGGGGGGGTTATGGTCCTTAACGAGCTACTTATAGTGTTTTAAAGAAATATTTTCAGTGGCAGCGTTGGCACTGTCGAATTCACAAATTTTGAATTACTGAAAAGTAGAAAAAACAACTAAATAGCGGCGTATGTTATGCCGCGGGCCGGCTCGTTGATTAAAATACTCTATTTTGGCAGAGTTCAGAGAGGATTTTGCAAAAATATAGCTGTTTAAAAAAAATTCAACTGGATTTTGAGGGGGGGGGGGGGGTGGGGTGTAGGCTGAGGTGTGACGTCATTTTAGGGGGGGGGGGTCTGGCTTTTTGTGACGACGTGTGACGGAGGGGAGGGGGGGGGGTAAAAATCGTCAAAAAAAGCGTGACATCATTTATGGATGACCCCCTGTATAGTAATTTTTCTTTTTTTTTAATATAGTTGACATAAATGACTAATAGACCTTATCAGACTTAATAGTGTGCATCCAAGACCACAACAATTGTTGGGAGGTCGAACTTTTGAACACTTTATTTGCAGTAAGCAAATCAATATTAGATCGCTCATAAATGACGTCGCTCTTAAGATAGTAATGACAGCGTGCATTATTACATAGCAAACATATGAACATATTGTTTCAGATAGAAATTGTGATTTGTGGTGGGGAGAGGTTGAGTAGAACTCAGCGATGTGATTTTGGAGACGGGTCAGGTTTTTTTTTTTTTTCGTGAAAACGGGATGGTTGTGGGGGAAAGACCAGCTGTAGAAGTATGACGCGTCATTCATTGGTGATCTATTTTCTCAGTGGGGACGAAAGAACTATTAAGAAGGGTCAAGAAATGTAAAAAGCTTGCCGAGTCGCATTTCTTGAACCCTACCTTTTTCATTCCCCCACTTAGCACATCGTCACCGAGTTTACGCTCGCACGTGACGTGACGTCATGTACCGGTACCGCCGACCGTTAGGCTAATTTTATAGGAAAAAACAAACAACAAGCGCTGCCGTTTTGGCGCTTATGCGACGTTTAATTTGATTACATAAGTTGGTGTTAATTAAACAGCCCATAACACATCTATCACTCGTCCATTTAAACGTACGTGGTTATTTCTGCAAGCTTGCTGTCTTGAGACTTTCGGCCCTTTAAAAATGTATTAAGCTCTCACCGTATAGAACTAGACTACCCATATTAAGCTCCAAAAGAAGCTTGGTGAAAACAGGATGGCCGTCCGATTTTGAAGCTGCTCTGCGCTTTATAAAAAGCACAATAAACGATAAGATGACACTTATATTAATGTAAATTATAGTTCTGAATCTTGATACATTAAAAGTGATATTCGGAAATTAAGAGCCAGACAGTCAACATGATATTTCAATTTAAGTCCAAGAAAATAAATTTCCTCAAACGATGGAACATTAATAAATTTTCGCGCAGTTTAGCGAAATTGAATTAAAGTATATACGTCATCTTACAAAGCGCGATAGCCTACTGGTGCTCTAACGCGGCCCATGCTAATGGCCGTATTCCTAACGCCCCGCATTAGACGCGGCTTATTCGTCGGCAGGCATTTGGTGGCAAGCCTTTTTGACGGGGATAATGTGTTGAGGCCGTTTTGCCAAATGTCTTAAACTATCAGGCTTGCAACATTTGTGATGATTCGTTTTAAGCAGCTTATTTATCGTTATTTTGATTGAACAAAGCATTAAAGAAGTTCTCCATCAACCACCTAGGTATTTTTCCCCGTTCACCTCCTTTCATGAGACCGACACGTCATAAATTGCAGAGCCGCCTGAGTTGACGTCACAAATCTTCACTCACCCCCGTAGCAAATCATATGTGACATCATTTATGGACAACCCCATATCACTCACTTGGGTACTTGATATTGACAATTTGACAACAAAGGATAACCAAAATCTGTCTGGCAGGTGGAGACTTGCGATCGACCATAAATGACAACACGCACTTGAGGAATGGAGTGGCTCATTGTTTTAGATGATGTTTTACGAGGGAAGCTGGTGGATAATGCATTTTGTCTCTCTGTATATATAAATAATGACAAACATTTAATGTTGTCAAAATTATGGTTAGAGATCTTAGATAAGGCAGAGTGAAGCGTAATTTTTTACATTATGACTTGTTGTGACATTGACAACAAACATATGACGCAGGTTGGGGTTTAATTAAGGTAAGAGAAGTAAAAAAATGTCATAAGTTACGATAGAATCACTAATTGATGAAAAGAAAAACCTGAAATGAAAATAGTGAACATTCAAACAATAAGAAAAAACTCAAACTATATAGATCTAGTAATAGTAAGATTAAATAAACATTAGTAATAAAAAACGTGATTTAATACATGGATACAAGTTGCATCTCACAATGCTTCTAGAATTAATAAAGTTGTTTGTTGGGAAATTCAGTTTTTAAAGAGCAGAATAAAAAAAAATGCTTTGTAATACGGACTATACAACAAGACAAATACATTTTCATACGAATAGAAATGAAAGGGAAGCTACTCTAAATAACATTTTCTTAAGATGGCTGCTGTTTTTAATAGCAAATTTACTATCTCGAACAGAGTTGATAAAAATTAGTTTCAGGATATTTAAATTAATTTAACCATAAATGGTGATCTATTATTTAATTATTTATAATATTTTATCAAAATATACCAAAATATACTCATATTTAATGACATATTCATTAATTCACTCTCTCCTACATTACTAGTTTTGGCCGAATTTACGACGCTAAACTAAGATTTTACCAAAAAAACGATAAAAACTGAGTTACTTACGATGTGTAGAGAAAGAGTTCAAAATAGTGTTCAAAACTGTATTTCCATTATCTCCAGTGTCTAGGACATCAGTAAGGTCTTACACTTCTTCGTTACTTGAATCTAAATCATTTTCACGCAGATAATTAGAATCTAATTCCATTTTCCATGAGGTCTGACCGAGGATGAATGCAAAGTCGGCAAGATGGCGGCGTCTCGCCGATCACGCGATAGCATTAATTTTCGTACTCGAAAATATATAATAAGTTTAAAATTAATAATATTTGTTTGCAGATTATGGTTAATGCATCATTTATTTTGATATAAAATGCTATTGTGCTTGAAAAAAAACATGTTTATCACCATTTTTATGACCTCAAAGTCACATGACAATAATGGGACATAAACCAATCAATCGTTGGGTGGGAGGCGTTTAATTAAACTTAAATATAACAATGTAAATTTTAAAAGAGAGCTTTATTTCTTTAGTAATCATGTTTCATTATATCTTATACATTGCTTTGAGAAAATCAAGAAACAAACATTATTTCATTATAAAGAATATTGGAGCTGAAACAAACTTTTTCTTTTTGATTTCTCACTTTTGAACTTAGACCTACATATTTTAATATATAAGAAGCTTTAGTAAATAACTCGCAGTGTGAATAAATTGGTAAAAAATAATACTAAGTAAACTAAATTGATTACTGTATTTTTTAAAAATTCAACACAGATATTAATATGTATCAATTAATTATTTTTGTCATCTGATAAATTATGTTTTACTTTTGAATAATTAACTTGCTCTAAAATGTATAGCAAAGCATTAGCTCAATGACCTGCTAATTTTTGAAAGAAGTGAAACTGACGCTTTATTTATAGTGTTGTTTTATGTACAAAAATATTTTTTTGGATCCTTTGGAATCAAGGGACTAACTAAAAATACTTAATAAGGGCACGGTTTACTGACTCTGACACACCACCCGTACCCTTCGCCCTTCCTTTTAATATTTATCAAGTACCACTCTTTTTTCTAGGCTTCGATGGGACTTGACTAGCATTTACTTACTATCTATGTGCATACATGGTATATACATGTTTTGTAAAATGGTTCAATCAGATTTTTTGTTAGATATAGGGGGCCTACATAAAACTGTAAACTCTGCGTTAATATTAAAAAAAAAATATGTATTTCCACTTTCCATAACTTTTTTTTCTTCCTTTTATGGGAACACTTCTAATCATATTTCGACTTTGAGACCCCACTGTAGGCCCAACACCTTATGACTAAGTTTAACTCAGACAACAATACAAAAATACAACAATACAAAAATCACTCCCAAAAACAACGCAACATGACAAGTGTCTTGCCTACTTTATGCCTCCCCTCCCCTGTACGCAACAGTCACAAATGCTACAAAAATAAACATAGAAATGTCACGATTCACTGACTGACACATCACCCCTACCCTCTCCCTATCATTCAGTTTTAAATACTCGCATACACAGCAAACACTCTGGAGGGGAAAAATAATGTAAGATAAAATGGAAAAAAAAACTGTTTAAATATTCCACCTTCCCTTTAGAAAAAATATTATAGGCCATTACAAAATATACATTTAAAATATCGAAACACTTACTGTCCTCATAAAGGGACAAAACCCAAGAAAAATTCACCCCAGCTCCATCCTTCTTCAACTAAAGTTGTATGGTTGCATGGTTACTAACATTGTATCAGTAGCGTAGCGAGGGGGCGGGGGGGGGCATATGTCCCCTGGCGCCGACCTTAGGGGGCGCCTGAATGGGTTGGAAAAATAAATTAAAAGGTTGAGGGGGTGGAAATCGAAAGTTTGAGCGGGGTGCAAATCAAAATCTTGAGGGGGGGGGAGGGGGTGCAAATCGAAAGTTTGAGGGGGGAGGGGGTGCGAATCGAAATCTTGAGGGGGTGGGGTGCAAATCGAAAAGTTTGTCCCCGGGCGCCCGCTACGCCTCTGCATTGTATCACCTTTTGTTCATATAATGATGCTGATATTTATTCCTCTTTAATTACTAATAACTTTCTATTTGCAAATCGTGATGTACATAACATTGTTGTATTTGTTTGTTTTTTTCTTTGTATGGAATATATTATAACAATTTTGATGTGAATATTTTTTAATGGACTTAAAACGCATTTTTAAAGATATTAAATCAAGGGACTAGATCAAAGTTTTTATTTACAGTCGTTGAGCCTAGGCGACCTGTAACTGCTCTTTGATTTTGCAAATTAGTATTGTATTATATAAATCGAATACCATGAATAATTTTAGCCTCGTTTAAAAAAGTTTTTTTTTTTTTTTTTTTTTTTTTTTTTTTTTTTTTTTTTTATACATAGTTAAGCGACCAACCTTGTGTGTTTCTTACAACTCGAAGTTGTACGTGTATATACTCATGGAGCTGTTACAGAACGCTCTCTTAGAACTGTGAGCTGGCCACAGACCGAAACTACGAATGAAAACTCCAACATCAGTATCGTGAAACCCAAGCACTCTGTGGCATAGACGCCATACCTCATCCACATCATTATCGACAAACAAGAAGACAATGTGGCTATCTTGCTACTGTAAGATAGAGGAATAATGTGCCCTAACTGCTAGACGTATCTATGACATGTGTAGAATTCTCCATTTTAGATTTCATGGCGGCATAAAGTAAGTTGACGTTAAATACAACGCGGAACTTCCCTGAGCGGAGTCGAGACAACAAGATAATATTTAGTTTTGTTTCTTGTTTCCCATATTCAAATTGATTGCAACTAGGGGAAGCAACCTAAGTAATAACATTTTTGTGAGATTACACCAGTCAAAATATAATACAAACTTAAACGATTGTTTTATTTATTACATTAAACGCCGCTATTACTATTTTCTTACCTAATTTTTTGTCTATTTTTGATAATGTTTGCATTTCTGAATAAATAATTTGCTCTTAAATATGAAGAAAAACATTAGCGCAATGATCGGCTGCATAAGTCAAGATGTGAAACCTCCGCTTATACCTACTAGCATTGATTATAATTGAATATAATAATTTTGGATCCCTTGAAATCAAGGGACAAGGTCTAAAAGTAAATTATATGTTGTTGTTCGTATGTGACATGTGGCTGCACTCGATATTTGCAAACAATTATTTTACTTGCATAATTTAATACCATGATTTATTTAAGCCTTGTTTAAAACGTTTCTGTTCAACAGCCAACCTTGTTTGCTTCTTATGTAAATTATTCTAGTACTCTCCTCCGTTCTCCATTTAATGAAGAACAAACTAGGTGTGTGCTAATGCAAGTAGTATTGTATTGTACCTTCTCGTACAAAGAGTATACAAAAAATATTGTAAATGTGTACATTAATGTAATACAATTTTGACAGTTTGTACCGTTTTACAACTCTCTACTTCAACGTATACGTATAAAGGATGTATTAATATCTAGCAAAAAAAAAATCGAGACTTGGACAAACTTGGACATTTTAAAACCACCAGGAGCACAAAAAAAAACGTAGTTTTGTAATCCTGTCCGTTATTGTTAGCTTGACACAAATTCATATAAAAGTATTATAGAAAATATGTAGTTTTCTCTAAGCTTTGGAACGATTTCAAGTAAGCGTAACAAGTGCTTACTTTAATTCCGGTTTATCAAAAGCCTATATTTATCGTAACGTTTAAGTTTGGTTTACGAAATAACATTTATATATTTCGGAATTTAAAAAAAAATACAACTTTATAATTTGAAACTTTTATTATCCTATTTGATCATTAAATATCATACTCGTATCAGGGGCGGAACTACAGTGCCGCCAGACCCCGCAATTCGGGGGGGGGGGGGGGCGGGACATTCAGAAGCCTGCAGCCGACCATAATCATTTGTTTTTTACAGTTAAAAAAAAAAAAACTTCTTGCATTTTTTACTTGATGGTTGTTTTGTAAAAAGAATACTGAAGCTGAGGTTGGATTGTCTTTATTCTATAGACATCACCTCAAGTCCTTTTTCTCCTACAATCAAGCACACGCTGTTGTCGGCAAAATTATTTAAAAAACAAAAAATCCATCGCGTGAAAGATACGCAAACGTTCAAACCACTTCCATGACTTATTTCCCTTTTTTAAATAGTCAAATATGTGTGCTCTTAAGCACCTTTTAATAGATTTGCACTAAACAAATTAAAAAGCAATTACTTTTCTTAATTATTATTTAAAAAAAAAAAGCATATTAAAGAAAGACAAAGCATAAAAAGGAAAAAGTATTTAAAACTAATAATATAAATACACAAAAAAAAACATAAAAATAAACATAGGGCAAGAAACCATTACACATACACAGCTTTCATGCTTCATATTATTTAAACATTATAGGCATTATAGCAAACATGTTAAAAATAAGATTTTCAAAACAGACTAATAGCAATCGCACAAATGACGTGTTGTAACTTGTTTTTACTTTTTAATGCAATTAATTATTCTTTGTATTAAACTCGAACTTCGCCGAAATGAGTATTCTAATCTATATTGGTATTTTCGTATATATATATATATATATATATGTATATATATATATATATATATATATATATATATATATATATATATATATATATATATATATATATATATATATATGAATATATATATATATATATATATATATATATATATATATATATATATAGGGGGCCCAAAAAATTATCTTTGCGGGTTGGCCCTTTTTTTTTTCTAGTTCCGCCACTGAACACAAGCTTGCGTAGAGAAAAAAAAAAACTACATAAGTTGTAGTATGAAAAATAGGCAAATCTTTAAAAAAACTACCATGAATTATTCAGTATTCTCTTCTTTAAATAGTCGGATCGGGGTGCTGTTAAAACAAATTAAAATATTTTTTTTTTACTAAGCCAACTAAAACTTAAAATGACTAAGCTTTAAAAAGAAATTAATTCCAAATTAATAGAATAAATAATAATTAAAAAAAAAAAAAGAACGCCGGAAACAATTACACATATTATGATCAAGTTTCCTTGATTCGCCTAGGGCGCTAAATAACCTGTCGCCGGAACTGTAAGTATGGAAGCATAATTTTATTCGTTTTTACAAAAATATTTTGTCTACAATGATAATTAAATATTTGTCATCATAAATGCTAAAATCTTACAGCATAATGAAAGTTTTTTTTTTAAATATGAGTTGGTATAAAATCACGCTTTTCATTACATATTCAAACTAAATCTAACAAAAAAAAACCCGCAAAGATTGCAAAACAATGAAGTGAAACATATCACCAAACAACAACTATACAAATGGAACTCGTAGATGCACGTGTATATACCCATTCAGCTGTTAGAGAACGCTGTCTTAGAACTGTGAGCTAGCTACAGACCGAAACGTTTTAAAATCTACGAATGAAAACTCCAACATCAGTATCGTGAAACCCAAGCACTCTGTGGCATAGACGCCATACCTCATCCACATCATTATCGGCAAACAAGAAGACAATATGGTTATCTTGCTACTATACGCTAAAGGAATAATGTGCCCTAACTGCTAGATACATCCATGACATATGTAGAATTCTCTATTTTAGATTGCATGGCCTCGTAAATTTAGTTGACGGAAAACACATCGCGGCACATCACTGAACTGAATAGAAACAAAAGTATATTTCCGTTTAATAGTTGTTTCCCATATAAACATTTATTGAAACCAGGGGCAGCAACTTTTATCCTTAAATTTTTATGTGAGAACAAAAGTAATAATACAATATATACAAAAACAATTGTTTAAATTATTAGTACCTCGCAATTTTTAAATATTTTCTTACCTAATAATTTGTCCAATTTTGAGTAAGTTTGGATTTCTGAATAACTTATTTGCTCTAAAATATGTAGTAAAACATTAGCTCAATGACCGGCTGTATTTTACCAGATTGGAAACTACCGCTTTATTCTTTCTGTCCTAATAATTTAGCAATTACAAAATTTTGGATCCCTTGAGAATCAAGGGACAAGAAGTAAAGTGTAGTAGTTAATGATGACAGCGAAGGAGTGTGAACGTTTTGTGAGGGAAGAGTATAAAAGGTACAGTTTACCAATGTTTGCAATGAGCCACTAACATTTTAATGTCAATTTTAAGATATTTGTTTAGTATTATATATATATATATATATATATATATATATATATATTTATATATATATATATATATATATATATATATATATATATATATATATATATATATATATATATAAAACCCTTAGCTTAACGACTTGCTGAATTTGTTTAAGTGGGTAAACCTACTTTAACCATCAGAGGGCTGTTTAATATGAAGAATTTAATTTTGGATCCCTTGAAAACAAGGGACATTTACATAGAAAATGCTTCACTGTTCCCCCCACCCCCACCTCCCCCCCTTGAACAACCTCTCCTCCACTCCCCACCCTGAGTCCTGACATCTTCATTTGACTTTCACCCCCCTTACTGTTATCCCATTTGATTTTTTTTACATAAATAAATATATAAATATTGTGTTAGGGATGTTGGGGAATCCTAAATTACGTTTACTGGAGCAAGTTGTTCTACTTTAAAGAAAATGAAGGCACAGTGAGATCGGGCTTTTAGGGGAGAGTGTCGGGCGGTTGGAATGGGGGGGGGGGTTACACCAAAAAGCCGTTTGTGTAAAATGTTGGTCTGGTTCAGGCAGAGGCGTAGCGACCCTTCCCGGCGCCCAGGACAAACTTGAGGGGAGGGAGGGGTGCCCATCGAAACTTCGATTTGCACCCCCCTCAAACTTTCCATTTGCTATTCTAACCCATTTTATGCCCCCCCCCCCTTCTCGCTACGCCTCTGGGTTCATGTAGTAGCTCCAGAAATAGGGCATGTATTTTAGTAGGGCGGGACAATGATTATAATGTACGTTTTTATCTTATTAAAAAGAATAAATAGCATCACTCTGTTCAGTTACACCTACTACCTACCACATAATAAAGGGAGACAGTCCTGGCTTACTGCCTGACTCTGCTCTGCAATTACTTGATGGCTTCCCCTTTGCAACTCCAAAGCAGCTAGAATAAAGACAGTGATTCCATATGATTAATAACTAAGAGCTTAATGTACCAACAGAATAAACCTCAAATTGAGTGCGTATGTGTTTTAAATATAGTTGGAGAACAAAAGAATGTGGCCGAACTTGGCCTTTTTACCTGACCCTGCATAACATTTTGATTTCCCAAAGAAGGGGGAGTACTTGCGGTTGCATGACTACTTGGTATGGCTCTGAGATGTTTACTGTTGTAGTGCTTGTGGTATTGCGTCTTGTTGTTTCCCTTTCAGTCTTGTGTTCGTCGTCTCGTGGTCCATAAGGTCATGTCCTCTACGTCGATGGTACAAGTCGGTCGCAGGAGCTCATCATTCCACCGGTTTTGCTAGACTGTTGATGTAATCTGTCACGTTTTATTTGTAGTTGTCCTTCATTAGTCCTTAACTACATAATTTCTTGATCGTCGTTTGGCTTGGTGTGTTGTGTGCTTGATCCCTGCCTTGTCGTCAGTGTTTCTTCCAGACTTTTTCTCCGGGGGGAGGGGGGGGGCGGACACTGGTAAAAGTATATATTTTATTCGCCCCCCCCCCCCGAAGATGCCTGGAAGAAACTCAGCTTTTCGTCTACAATGGAGTGGGGGGGGGTTGTAACTTGGCGGTAGGCTCGTGGCTGTCCCCTCGTGGTCCCTAAGGTCGTGACCTCTGTGTGTATGAGTTTAGTTCGGCCACCGTAGCTCAGACATTCCCCGAGTTTATCTGTGCTATCAGTTGAGTTTGTCACGTCTTATGTTCTTATGTCCTTCATTTACTCTTCGCTACAGTATCGTCTTCGTCGTCTATGTTTTGTTAGGTCATTACGTTTCATTGTCGTGTTTTTTTTTGTTTTAGGCGGGATACTTGTGGGGAGGGGAAGGGGGATCTTATGAAGGTAGTTGTCAATGTTTAGTAAGTTTAAAAACCTCAAAGCTTGCTAAACATTGAAGTCATACCCAGCTTGTTATCTAATCAAACATTTCACCTTACAAACTGAGAGGCGCCTTTTACTGCATCGACGGGAACGAGTGCTAGGGGAGATGCGGTCTAATACCAGGGAAGGAGTTGAATAGTCTTAGGGGAAGGTGCTGTCTAGTGGAAGTGTGGAATAGTGCGAGGAGAGACGCAGGTTAGTAAAAAGAGAGGTGCGAAGTACTGCTAGGTTAATCGCTCATGCATGCCTTTACGTTGGCCAGACATTCTACTGCCATACAAAGATCACCCCAAACATCAACATAAAAGGTACAGTCTGTCACAAAGTGTTTAAAAAATATAAGCGTGGCGACTATCCAGACAAAACAAACCATGAACACGACAAGGATGATGAAGAAGTGGGTGTCCCAATAACAACAGGTTTAGAGAAACTGTAAAAGGTATAAAAATTAGAGACAAGTTTTGGATAGAAATAAAAAAAAATGTATCTATACATTGCTTTGAGAAAATCAAGGAAAAAAAAAACATTCATTAAAATGAATATTGGAGCTCAAACATACCTTTTCTTTTTGATTTCTCAGTTTTGAACTTAGACCTACATATTTTAATATTTAAGAAGCTGTAGTAAATAACTCGCAGAGTGAATAAATTGGTGAATATGGATTTTCATAAATTGTGCATTGATTTTCATACTATCAAAAAAGATGGTGCATACGTAATACTTCATTTATTTAACATCAACGCAATTATCAGTACAAATGATCTTCGAGTTTCATTCTCTAATTGGCACGTATGTTTAATGCATATTTGTAAATTAACATACTCGCTAGTTATAAATATACGATGCGCAATAAACCATTGTTTATGAAATAATAACACTTAATATATTGCGTTTTTGAAAAATATAATAGCTTTGCATTATTAATTTTTATTAGTTGCTTACCATTTGAATTTTTTTTTAACAAGGGAAGTAACTAACAAACTAAGTTTTCGCCGAAGAAAAAAAAAACTCTGAGTAAACTGAATTGATTACTGTATTTGTTTATTCATCACAGGTACGAATTTGTAGATATGAAATATATTGTCACCTGATACATTATATTTTATTTTATAATATTAAACTGGCTATAAAATGTATAGAAAAGCATTAGCTCGATGACCTGCTAAATTTTAAAAGAAGTGAAATCGACGCATTATTAATGTTCTCCGCTTTCCCTGAAAAAATATTCTGGATCCCTTCGAAATCAAGGGACTAACTAAAAATACTTATTTAATAACGACACGGTTTACTGACTCTGACATACCACCCCTACCCTTTGCCCTTCCCTTTAACCTTTATCAAGAACCACCCCCTTTGCTAGACTTCGATGGGACTTGATCTGCATTTACTTACTATCCCTTTGATTACATGGTATATAACTGTTTTGTAAAATAGATCAAACATATTTTTTGTTAGATATAAGGAGACTACATAAAACAGTAAACTCAGCCTCAATATTTTCAAAATTTATTTATTTCCACTATTCATAACTTTTTTTTCTTTTCCTTTTATGGGAACACTTCTAACCATATTTCAACTTTGAGACCCCACTGTAGGCCCAACACCTTATAACTAAGTTAAACTCAGACAACAACACAAAAATCACCCCGAAAACAACGCCACATGACAAGTGTCTTGCCTACTTTACGCCTCCCCTCCCTTGTACTCAACAGTCACAAATGCTGCAAAAATAAACATAGAAATGTCACGATTCACTGACTGACACAATAACCCATACCCTCTCCCTCTCATTCAGTTTTAAATAATTGCTTACACAGCAAACAATCTGGAGGGGAAAAATAGAGTAAGATAAAACGAAAAAAAAAAAACTGCCTGAATATTCCACCATCTCATTAGAAAAAAATATTATAGGTCTTTACAAAATATACATTTAACATATCGAAACACTGTCTGTCCACATAAAGGGACAAAAAATTCACCCCAGATCTATCCTACTTCAACTAAATTTCTTGCTGTATGGTTACTAACATTGTATCACCTTTTGTTCATATCATTATGTAAATGCTTATTCCTCTCTCATTATTAATACCATGCTGTTTGCCACTGGTAGTGTATATAACATTGTTGAACTTGTTTTTTTTTTTGTTTTTTTTTATGCAATATATATATTAACAATATCGATGTGATTATTCTTAAAATGGAAATTGAAAGTATTTTCAAAAATATGAAATTCCTTATCCATCAGTAATCATTAATTTGACCTCAGTGACGTAGTTTTTTAGTTAATAGCTTCCTACTGTTGAGCTGGGTACTGGACGGCGGGGTACGAGCTTACCCTGCGTTCAGTAGGGTGGGAGATATGCCTGGTGAGCACCAAAGGACAGAAGTGACCAATATACGGTACTCAAACCGATATCCAAGGCAGTAAGATTGAGTTTGTCGTGTCGAGGCCTGCCTGGCTAATGGGAGGCATCTCCTGAACCGATCATGTCCGTAAACAAAGAAAAAATAAAGTTAACTACTAAAGTGGATTGAGATAGTCCAGGGTTCGACAACCTTTGAGACGGAAGAGCCAAAAGTTACAATTTACAAAATAAATAAATAAATAAATAAATAAATAAATATATATATATATATATATATATATATATATATATATATATATATATATATATATATATATATATATATATATATATATATATATATATATATATATATATATATATACATTCTTTGCGGGGTGGCCCTTTTTTTCTAGTTCCGCCACTGCATGACGACCTAGAATATAAAAGTAAACTTTCATAATATGCTCGATACAACACTGTAATAAATAATATAAAATATATCGAATTGTTAAAAATTGTATAAATTTACACAGAATATTAAATTGTTCTAGTTGTTTCCCATTTAAAAACTCATTGTAAACAGGGGAAGCAACGTATATGTTTTTTTACTACAGAACAGAATTAAAATTCAGTGGAATCGAAAACGGTTGTTTGATTTATTATAATAAAACAAGTATTATTACATTTTTGTTTTTTGAAGCATACATTTCATTTTTTATATATTTTGAATCTTGAATAATTAATTTGCTTTAAAATGTACAGGAAGCTTTAGCTCAATGACCAGCGGAATGTTTTAAGAAATAAAATCACGGCAAAAAATTGCCGCCACATTATGATTATAGATAAGCCAAATTTTTGATCCCTTAAAATAAAGGGACAAAACCATATTTCGTATTGACACACAGCCGTTGAGTTTCTTCTATCTGTTTCCGCAAATAGTATTGTGTTATAATAATCTATTAACATGATTTATTTTATACTCGCTTAAAACGTTTTTTTAATACATGTTTTTTTAATACATGATTTAGCGGCAAACCTTGTATATTTCTTATGTAAACCTACTCTACAATTTCCTGGATGGTCCACTTTATGTAGAATCCAGGAAAATGGTAAAACAACATTAGGTTGGTGGTAATACAATTACCTTTTTTGTTGTTACCACAAATACTGGTAGGGTCCTATCTTACGAAGGTAAATGCAGCTGGGCATTGACATGATCACACAAAACTCAGTACCCACTGTTTCAGCACTGAGTACCCATGCCAGTGGCAATATGTAGCTACAGCACTGCCATTGGTAATCAATAGCAGAAACAGTCGAGTACAATAGCCGTAGCACGAATCGGAAACATAGGGTACCATCAACAATAGCAGTGAGTACCCACACCGGTGACACTGAGTACCCACAGCAGTGACACTACCCACAGCAGCTGCATTGAGCATGGACGAATATACAATGGCTAAACACTGTCATTTAGGACAGTATTTGTTCACGTGCTTTGTGTGTATAGCAAATATAGGTCAAATGAGAAATATGCGTCTTTATTAGTTGACCTTGAATAAGAGTTCACGAAAATGACGTAACCGGGGACAGCTAATGCTCTACACATTGAAGGAAGTCCTTTCATATGTAGTGTGTTACTGTTGTGTAGTAGAACCACGACAGCAAGGCTTCAAAATACCCATTCATAAGATTTAGTCAGTGAGCAGTTGCAGTTATGTAACTCTATGCCTGAGCTAATAAAGTATAGTTTTCATGAATGTTGCAAGTGATTCTACAACTCCTTGCATGTCCGTATGTTCAGTAAGTGATATTCTATTGTTTGTGTGCGGATATTTAGAGAAACACGTGACAGTAAAAATAGTAAAATGACCCGGACTAAAAAAAAATAAATTACTGTTTGGTCCATAAGTGCCTGATGTCTCGTTTTCGCGACATACCGTAAGCAGCATAAAAAATAAGTCCAAATTTAAAAACGATTATATACCTCAAATTCAGTGTCAGTATGATGAGAGAAAATCAGCACAAATAATTTTTTACACGCTGGGAACATAATTCAGGCATTAAGGGGTTGTTAAAACGTTTCTTATATATTGTTTAACGGACAACCTTATTTGCCTCTTAAGTAAATTATTCTAGTACTCTCCTCGGTTCTCCATGTAATGGATAATCCACTAGGTGGGTGGTAATGTAAGAACCTATTTGCCTTCTCGTATACATAGTATAGAGAAAGGATTGTAGTTGTGCACTCAATTTTAATGAAATTTTGACAGCTTGCACCGTTTTACATCTCCCTACTTTAACGTTTACGGAATATAAAGGGTGTATTACAATCTTGCAAAAAAAAAACAAAAAAAAAAAAACTAACGAATTTCCGGTAAGCGGAACATATACTTACTTCTCTTCCGGTTTATCACAAACCTACATATTGCGTACTTTTTAAGTTTGGTTGACGAAGTTATAATTTTGTATTTCCGATTTCTTAAAAACTTTCATAATTCGATACTTTTTATCATCATATTTGATAATTTAATATCATACTCGCATAAAACATAAACTACGAGGGTTTGTCACAAAATTCTATATTTCTAATGGCCGATTGCACTTTAAGTGCCGTCCGAACCCTTTTTGTTATTTAAAAATATGAGAGAAAGTTTTAAAGAGATATCTTCCACTTCAGTTTTAAAGATTAAGGAAGATCACTTTATTTTGTTTTACCAAAGAAACTGCTAAACCAAAATGGCCGACACGGCAAGGTTTCGCTTTAATTAAAAAAATGTCAAGCTAAAATGGTCATTTTAATATATACAGCATTAGTAACAGAAGAGTTGAATTTAAAATTCAGTAAATCAAAGTGATCAATGAACAAGACATTGAGAAAGACATCACACTTAATTATGTGGACGCTAATCTATCGCACACGATGATGTCAACGGTAAAAAGGTAAAGAACCCTGATATCAAGGGTCAAAATAATAATACCGTAATACTGATAAAAATCAGTCAAATAATGAAATTTAACCAGTAGGAAGGGCCGAACCACTTCTCTACCGGGGATATTGTAAAGTAAAATAGTAATCAGTAAGTATCTGATTCAACTGTCACGTGAACTAAGTCACGGACAGAGCAAAGTATTATAATGTTGCAGTCGCTAGTAACGGCAAGCAGTAACAAAGCTATTAGCCAAGTCTGATGACCATTTGTCTTGCAAGGGTTTACAGTCAGCAAGTAAAATTAATAATCAGGTCCGATGACTCGGGTCAACCCAATGTCCGCAGTTTACGGCCTGTAGTAAAATTATATGTTACTAAATAAACACAAAGTTAACTGCAAGCGTAGGCTACGTGAGCGTTTATTAGTTTTCACAAGTACTTGGTAACATTGTTAATTTTTTTTTGAGATAAAAAGTTTTACAGTAAATAATAAACCGGGAGTGATCTCCCCTAAACTTTCTCGAATATTTTTATATAAAATAACAGGGGATGTGAACTCGGGCTATAGACATGATTTTTAATCCATTTTAAATACTTAAAGTTTTAAAAATAGAATAAAATCTCGTGGACAAAAGAATTACACACCAAGTGAACGCTAAATAAAAAAAGTGCATACTAGTGCGCAATATTATTAGTACTTTAAAAATTTACATTAGTTTTTTTATTTTTTGAAAAATCGGAAGTAGCGTAAATTACTACTTCTGGTCAACGGAAGTTATTCAAAATTTAACAGAAGGTAGAGAATTAGATCTTTTACTTACATGTGAAATTTCATTTATCTATCTGAAAGAGTACTCAAGTTATAGGCTTTTGAAAAATTCAAAGTAGAAGAAGTACCACTTCCGGTTATCGGAAATCGCTCAAAAGTTGATACGGATCTACGATTTTGATAAAATACTTATATATGAAATTTCATCAACCTAGCTGTAACGGTACTCAAGTTATCGTGTTTACACACGGACACACACACAGACACACACACAGACATACGGACAGAATTGCAAAGCCCGGTTTTTCAGACTGGATTACGCATAAAACCTCTTAGTTTAGATAAATCTGGATTGATAATTTTTGCCCGATTAAAATAAGTCCTCTAAACTTCGGATGTGATGAAGGACTGAGGTGTAATACGGTGAAAATTGTTAAAATTTCAAGTGATTTTTGTGCACGATTACAATACTTTCTCTATACTTCGTATATACGAGAAAGTAAAAATGAACAAAGTAAATAATACATTAGCAAAGAGTACGTGGGAATAGGGACGACAGCCCTCAACTCCATGTATGAAAGCCAGTAAGAAGAGAGTAAAAGCGATTCAGGTTTTACTTTCGCTTAATATACACCTGTACTATGTGTATCACGTGGCTAGTCCCTCCATCCTGACTGGACAGTGCTTTAGGTGTCCACGTGTTGGTTAAAACCAATAATATGATTGGCCGCTATGTCAATTGACCAACGATCTGGGTGCTTATATAACATACCAAAAGTGAGTGTGATGGGGTAGGGGCAGATTTGCAAAAAAACGCAAAGATTGTTAAACATTGAAGTTAAACATATCACCGAATAACAATTATACAAAATGAACTCGTAGATGTACGTGTATATACCCATGGAGCTGTTAGAGAACGCTGTCTTAGAACTGTGAGCTGGCCACAGACCGAAACGGTTTAAAATCTACGAGTGAAAACTCCAACATCAGTATACTTTTTTATAAGTTTTGAAAATGAAATGATACAAATATCAATATTTGTACATGAAAATCGAGAGCCGGACATTGACATCCAAATAGCCGCATGCGGCTCCATGACAAGTGTAGTATTCTCCATTTTAGATTTTTGGCGGCATATCCCTGAACAGAATAGAAACAAAATAATATTTTGTTGTGTTAGTTGTTTCCCATATTTAAATTTATATTATCCAAGGAAAGCAACAAACATTCTAAAATCTTTATATGAGAACATAAGTAATAATACAATACAAACTGAAATGATTGTTTAATTTTTTATATACAACGCAGTTATTAATATTTTTGTACCTAATCTTTTGTCTAATTTTGATAAGTTTTGGATTTCTAAATAATAAATTTGCTTTAAATTATGTAGAAAAGCATTAGCTCTATAACCGGCTGAATTTTTCAAGAAGGGAAACCACCGCTTTCACGACGGTACAGAAATAAATACATATGATAAATTTTGGATCCCTTGAAAACAAGGGACAAGATGAAAACGAAAATTATCTGCTACGAGCCGGCCCGCGGCATAACATACGCCGCTATTTAGTTGTTTCTAATTTTCAATAATTCATAATTTGTGAATTCGACAGTACCAACGCTGACACTGAAAATATTTCTTTAAAACACTATAAGTAGCTCGTTAAGGACCATACCCCCCCCCCCCTACGTTTAAAATCGTTGGCTCTGCTTATAAACATTTAGAGTGAACACAGCTCACTAAAACCATGTAGGGGTGGGGAGGTAGGGAGAGCGTTTGCATCTTGTTTTCTAACGGCTCGAAGAAGAGAATTATATATATAGATTGTTCTTAAGTGAGATTTAGCTGCATTAGAAGTTTGCAAACTATTATTTTATTTGCATTATTTATTACCATGATTAATGTAAGCCTTAATGCGTTACATGTAGACGAGTTGGTCAAGCCAATGATATAATTGGAAGCTAAGTCACATGACCAGCGAGCTGGGTCCTGAAATAACTTATCGAAAGCGTGAGTGGGTGAGGATGGGGGGGGGGGAGGGGGGAATGCGGGCAACAGGAAGGGTCGTAGACAAAGGCAAGATGGCGATATCACTTTTTACCGTCACAGATGGTTAATTAAAACTAAATATATTAAAAAAAGTAATTGCTCAAGGCAGCTGTCTTTACCCTAAGAACGACTGAAAACAAAAAAATATTGCTAAACATTGAAGTGAGACTTATCAGCAAACAACAACTATATACAAAGACCTCGTAGATGTAAGTTGATATACTCATGGAGCTGTTATAGGACGCTCTCTCAGAACTGTGAGCCGGCCACAGATCGAAACGTTTCCAAAATCTACAAATGAAAACCCCTACACCATAGTCCTGAAACCAAAGAACTGAGTTGCAGACCCGCCACACTTTATCCACATATTTGTCGACAGACAGGAAGACATTGTGGCTATCGAGAAACTGTAGGATAGAGGAATAACTGCTAAACACATCCATGACATGTGTAGAATTCTTCATTTTAGATTTCATAGCGGCGTAACATTAGCTGACGGACAATTCATTGCGATACATCCGTGGACGGAATAGAGACAACATGATATACTAGACAAAAATAGACGGGTTCTTGACGATTTTGGATGGCAGCAGAACACAAGTAGCGATTTCATTTCAAAGAGGGAGAAAAAAAGTGAAATGCAAACAAACAAGGAAATAAATCACGACAAAAATTAGCAATCCGCGGAGTCATGTATTAAGTATATTGTAATTGATTGTGAATAAAAGTATATATCAGAAATAAATATTATGGTAAATAATTATCTGTCCTTACAAGCCGAAGATGAAAATACAAATACAAAGCGAAGAAGGTTGTACGTTGACTGACACTAAAAAACCGGCATGTAATGCAAAAAAAAAAAAAAAATAAAGCGGTAGTGATCTCTATTACGAATAAACAAAAAAATGACACCAAACAATGAAATAACATCACCAGACAAAACTCTTAAATTAAGTATAATGTAAATGATTGGGAATGAATGTATAAGCCTATGTCAGAGAAATATTATTTAAAATCAATGAAGTCCTCACAAGCCTTTGGTGAAAACCGTAATACAAAACAACATAACGTGCTAAGCTAACTGACCCTAAAATGTACGTAGTTAAGGCACAAAAAAAAAAATATAAAGCGGAAGTGATCTCCGCTAAACTATTTTTATATTGCTATATAAAAGCTAGCAGCATATCCGGGTTTTTGTAAAAGAATAAAATGTTTGATGATATTTTTGATTTAAATCAAAATCACAATCACAATTACAATTACAAACATGACCATGACCACAATAACGACCAAGAATGTTAAAGTAAACTTTCAAATAAACAAACTCGATAGTTAACAATATAATATGCTCAATACAACACTGTGTAATAAATAATATAAATAATATAAAATATATTGGGTTGTTAAAAATTGTATCGAATTACAAAGATTACTTCTTTGTGTTAGTTGTTTCCCATTTAAAATTCATTGTTTACAAGGGAAGCAACCAATATCCTGTTTTAACTGCAGAAAAAAAAATTGGAATACAGTAAAATCTAAAACAAGTGTTTAGTTTATTACAGGTAACAAAGCTAAAAATGTATGTTATTTAATTTACTGTCAATATTTGATACATTTTGAATACCTATCCGCTTTAAATATGGACATAAAACCTTTAGCACATTGACCTGCTAAATTATTTTGAAAATAAATACCAAAACAAAATTCTAAGGACGTAAACTATATTTATTATCTAATTTTGGATTCCTTCAGTCGTTGAGATTAAGTCGATCTGTTTCTGTTCTTTGAGTTTGCAAATAATAGTATATACTAATAATGTAATGACATGAAAAGTCTGGAAGAAACACTGATGGTATATCAACATAGCCGACATGTCAAAGTTTAGCTGAAAAAGATAACAAGCGGTATAAGTGATATCGATGTAGACAGCATTAATAACAGAAAAGTTAAAGTAACTTTTTATAAGCGGTAGATGGTTGACAACAATGCCAAACACGGAGTTTAAAACGCAATTAAATTAATCAATGAACAAGACATTGTGATGGACAGCACATTGAATTTTGGGGACGGGGACATTAATTTAACGTACACAGTGATTGATTCAAACAAAATATAATTATGAAGAATAATTGATGATTTCTTCTCCCAAGAAACGATTGGGAATTTTTAAAAGTGCAGTCTGCTAAAAATGAACCATATCAATAAAAAAAAAACGATGTAAAAAGAACTAAAAATTTATTTTCTCATACAAAGAGAAATAACTATTAGAGGACACTCTAGCAGAACTTTGTGAGCCCGATCACAGATCAAAAATGTTCAAAATCTTCGGAGGTAACTCATCAGTATCATGAAACATCAACATACGGTTGCTAAAATGCTATACTTTTAACAGTTCAAAAACGAAGGTGAACAGTACTATATTATGATGAAACCTAAACACCCGGTGACAGAAATGCTACACTTCATTCACATCTCTAGCGACGAACAAGAATATAGTGTGGCTATTTTACAACTGTAGGTTAGAGCAATAATGTGACCTAACTCTAGGCTAACATACACATCCCTAACATGTGTAGAATTCTCCATTTTAGATTTCATGACGGCATAAAATTAGTATACATCCCTAGACAGTGGACGACTGACATAGACTGTTAGATCTCATTTTTATTCAATTCCAAATATATAAAACGCACCATTTAGTCATGTATTACTTCACGAAACTTAAACAAATTTAACAGTAATACCTTACTGTGATTGGAGGGTTTTGGGAAGATATGAATGTATCAATTGTATACCTTAATGTATCAACTCACTTACAGTACAGAAGATCTTCATTCTCTAAATGGTACTGGGATTTGATGTATATTTTGTAAATAAACAAACTCGCTAGTTATAAATATAAAATGCGAGATAAAACACTGTTTAATAAATATTAATATTATATATATTTCATTGTTGAAAAATAGAATCGATTAGCATTAGTTATTTATTTGTATTAGTTGCATCCCATTTGTAAAGTCTTTGAAATCAGGGGAAACAACCAATATCCCTTTTTATTTTTTAGATCCAGTAGGACAAAGTAATATAACAAAAAAATGATTGTCTCATCTTTATAATTAAACTCAATCATGTGTATAATGGAAGGGAAAAATGTGTCTATTCTTGAAAATTCGTAGAAATAAAAAAAAAATTGCTGACTCTAAAAAGTGGTAAAAGCCTTAGCTTAAGAACTTGTTGAATTGCTTAAGTAGGTAAACCTACTCTAAACAATTACTTTTCAAATGATATTGAAAGAATTAATTTTTAATCCCTTGAAAACAAGGGGCATGATCTAAATATACCAGGGGTCGGCAACCTGCGGCTCGCGAGCCGCATGCGGCTCTTTTGCCGTCAAGATGCGGCCATCCATCTCCTTGTTAATTGATAGTTATTAGTTAAATTATTTCAATTTCAAAATTCATATCAAATATCATACTGTAAAGAAAAACAACTTTAAACAGAATTAAAACACTAAACAGAGATCAGTTATTATATGTGCAGTAGAAAGTATACGGACAGCTGACAGCAGCTTGGGCACCAGGCCCAGCCCTACAGTCCCGTCGTGGTAACTATTCCATGCTTGCCACTGCCCAAGTGCCGACTTTTTCAAATGTCTTTAAATGGGGAATGTTATTTTATTCAGAATGCATTTCCCTATATATCAGTAATAATTAATTTGATATGAGTGACGTAGTTTTTTTTTAGCTATACGCTTACTATTGTTGAGCCGGGTACTGGACAGTTGGGTACTAGTTTACCCTGTGTTCAGTGGGGTGGAAGATAAGCCTAGTGAGAGCCAAAGAACAGAAGCGACAGATACACGGTAATAGAACCGATACTAAAGGACAGTTAGCCGGAGTTCGCCGTGTTGAGGCCTGCCTGGCTAATGGCAGACACCTCCTGAGCCGGTGATATCCATAAAGAAGGGGAAAATTTAACAGCTTCTAAAGTGGATTGGGATAGTGATGGATAGTCCTATAATTATATTTGATTACTAAGTTTATTATTCTGGCGAAACATGTGTATGATTTTATATGAATAAATATTATTTCATATTTAAAGCTATTTATTTTAAATAACAAATCACATTTATTTAGGCTACCTAGTCCTAATCAAATAATAAAATATTGAAATGAAAAGGTAGTGGCTCTTTAAAAACTGTGAAATTTTGAAAATTGTAACTTTTGGCTCTTCCGTCTCAAAAGGTTGCCGACCCCTGAAATATACATATCCTTCCTCTTCATTCCACAGCGCTTGACTGGTAGAGGCTTATAATCTTTACATATCCTATTTTGTTTCGTATATAAATATAAATATACAATATTGTATTATGGATGTTGAGAGATTTTTAAATACGTTTACTGGAGCAAGTTGTTCTACCTGAAAGAAAACGAATTTTTGCATGAATACTTGGCATGGCTCTGATATGCTTACTGTTGTAGTACTTGCGGTTGCATGACTACTTGGTATGGCTCTGAGATGTTTACTGTTGTAGTGCTTGTGGTATTGCGTCCTGTTGTTTCCCTTTCAGTCTTGTGTTCGTCGTCTCGTGGTCCATAAGGTCATGTCCTCTACGTCGATGGTACAAGTCGGTCGCAGGAGCTCATCATTCCACAGGTTTTGCTAGACTGTTGATGTAATCTGTCACGTTTTATTTGTAGTTGTCCTTCATTAGTCGTTGACTACATACTGTCTTGGTCGTCGTTTGGCTTGGTGTGTTGTGTGCTTGTTCCCTGCCTTGTCGTCAGTGTTTCTTCCAGACTTTTTTCTCCCTGGCGGGGGGGGGGGACGACTTGATATTTTCGGGGGGGGGGGGGGGGGGGCGATCAACATTTTCCGGGGGAGGGGGGGGGGGGGCGGACACTGGTAAAACTATATATTTTCTTCGCCCCCCCCCCCCCCAAAGAGATGCCTGGAAGAAACTCAGCTTGTCGTCTACAATGGGGGGGGGGGGGGGGAAGGTGAATTGTAACTTGGCGGTAGGCTCGTCGCTGTCGCCTCGTGGTCCCTAAGGTCGTGACCTCTGTGTGTATGAGTTTAGTTCGGTCACCGTAGCTCAGACATTCCCCGAGTTTATCTGAGCTATCAGTTGAGTTTGTCACGTCTTATGTTCTTATGTCCTTTATTTCCCCTTAGCTACAGTATCGTCTTTTTCGTCTATGTGTAATGAGGTCATTACCTTTCAATGTCGTGGTTTTTTTTTATTGTCGGGATACGTGTGGGGGGGGGGGAAGGGGGATCTGGTGGAGGTAGTTGTCAATGTTTAGTAACTATAAAAACCGCAAAGCTTGCTAAACATTTAAGTAATACCCTGCTTGTTATCTAATCAAACATTTCACCTTTCAAATCAAGAGGCGCCTTTTACTCCATCGACGGGAATGAGTGCTAGGGGAGATGCGGTCTAATACCAGGGGAGGTGTTGAATAGTCTTAGAGGAAGGTGCTGTCTAGTTGAAGTGTGGAATAGTGCGGGGAGAGAAGAGGATTAGTAAAAAAGAGAGGTGCGAAATAGTGCTAGGTTAATCGCTCATGAATGCCTTTCCGTTTGCTAGACATTCTACTGCCATACAAAGATCAATCCAAACATCAAAATAAAAAGTACAATCTGTTACAAAGTGTTTAAAAAGTATAAGCGTGGCGACTATCTAGACAAAACAAACCATGAACACGGCAAGGAAGAGGAAGAAATGGTTGTCCCAATAACAACCGGTTCAAAGAAACTGTAAAAGATATACACATTAGAGAAAAGTTTTGGGTAGAAATGAAAAAAAAAACATTTCTAATACATTGCTTTGAGAAAATCAAGGAAAAAAATTAATTCATTAAAAAAGAATATTAGAGCTCAAAAAACTTTTTCTTTTTGATTTCTCACTTTTGAACTTAGACCTACATATTTAAATATTTAAAAGCTTTAGTAACTAACTCGCAGTGTGAATAAATCGGTGAATATGGATTTTCATAATGTGTGCATTGATTTTTATACTATCAAAAAAGATGGGGCATACGTAATACTACATTTATTTAATATCAACGCAACTATCAGTACAAAAGGACGTCGAGTTTCATTCTTTAATTGACACGTAGATTTGATGCATATTTGAAAATAAAAAAAACTCGCTAGTTATAAATATAAGATGAGCAATAAAACACTGTTTAATAAATAGTAACCATAAATGTATTGCGTTGTTGAAAAATATAATAGATTTCCATTATTTATTTGTATTAGATAATTCCCATTTAAACAGTCAATGTAAAAAGGGGAAGCTACTTATACACTAAGTTTTTGATGAAGAACAAAAGTAATAATACTATGTAAACGAAATTGTTTGCTTTATTTATTAAATTCAACAAATGTATTAATATTTTGTTATGTATTATTCTTTCCATTTCTGATAATTTTCTTTTATTTTAGAATATTTAACTTGCTCTCAAATGTTTGGAAAAGCATTAGCTTAATGACGTAATACATTTTTTAAGATGTGAAACTGACACTTTAATAACGCATCTCGATCATAATTCAATACTACATATTTTGGATCCCTCGAAAACAAGGGACTAAACAAAATGTATTAACGACACGGTGTACTGACTCTGACACACCACCCCTACACTTAGCCATTCCTTTTAAGTTTTATCGAGAACCACTCCTTTTGCTAATAGGTTTCAATGGGACTTGACCAGCATTTACTTACTATCCTTTTGTCTACATGGTATATAATGATTTGTAAAATGGTTCAAACAGAATTGCTTTTTTAGATATAGAGGAACTACATAAAACATTCACAACCCTTTTTTTCTTTGTTTTATGGGAACACTTCAAACCATATTTTGACTTTGAGACCCCACTTTAGGCCCGATACCTGATATGTTAAACTCAGACAACAATACAAAAATCACCCCGAAAACAACGCAACATGACAAGTGTCTTGCCTACTTTACGCCTCCCCTCCCCTTTGCTCAACAGTCACAAATGCTATACAAATAAACATAGTAATGTTACCATTCACTGGCTGACACATCACCCCTACCCTCTCATTCAGTTTTAAATAATAGTAAAAATAGTGTAACATAAAATGAAAAAAAAATGCTTAAATATTTCACCTTCCCTTTAAAATAAATAGTACAGGCCATTACAAAATATACATCTATGGAAACACTTTCTGTCCACATAAAGGGACAAAACCCGAGAAAAATTCTCCCCAGCCCCATCCTACTTCAACTAGATTTCTTGTTGTATGGTTACTAACATTGTATCACCTTTTGTTCATGTCATGATGCTGATGTTTATTCCTCTTTAATTATTAATTCATCTCTATCTGCCACTCGTGGTGTGTATAACATTGTTGAACGTCTTTGTTTTGGAATATATATATTTATGTTAACAATTTTGATGTGATTATTTTTTTAAAATGGACATTGAACGTATTTTCAAAAATATGATATCAAGGGACTAGATCAAAGTTTTTATTTTCAGTCTTTGAGCTGACACGTAACTGCTCTTTGAATTAGCAAATAACTATTGTATAATATTAATCGAATACCATAAATAAGTTTAGCTTCGTTTAAAAAAAAAGTATTTTTTCTTATACATAATTTAGCGGCCAACCTTGTGTGTTTCTCATGTAAAGCTACTTTAGTATTGTCCTGGATTGTCCATTGTAGATCAATGAGAATAGTCAAACAGTGGTAATGGTTTTTGCAGCCAATGCTGGTAGACTAGCATGGGCGACACGACCATGTGGAGCATTTTGTTAAAACATGTACAAGCAATAAAGGTCGATCCAATACAGACAACAATAGTAGCAGAAAAGTTGATGTAACGATTGTACGTGGTTCGTAAACACGGAATTCAAATCTCAATTAAGTAAATTGATCAATGGACAAGACATTGAGACGGGTGGCACATTGAATTATGGGGACGCTAATCTAACGTACACAGCGATGCGGACAGTAACTTAATGTGAGCTTTTCTTTTCTAGAATGTATACAAGCATCTCTTCGTTTGGGGGGGGGGGTGCGTAGTACCTCTAAAAGAGTCTATACGCTTTTTTCTATGTGCGCTTTTTTCTGTTTGCCCGTTTTTCCGTTTGCGCTTTTTTCCGTTTGCACTTTTTTCCGATTGCGCTTTTTTCCGTTTACGCTTTTTTTCTGTTTGCGCTTTTTTCTGTGTGCGCTTTTTTCCGTTGCGCTTCTTTCTGGTCACCGTATTACACAAATATAAAATTTTTCCATTTTGGTTTAAAAATATGCTTTCTGGGAACAAAAATTTGGAACTATTTGCAACCAGCTGTTCAAGTCTATTGGCACGGGAATTTGATGCATACGTTTGTGTAAAACAAACTCGCTAGTATAAAATGTAATATGCATAATAAAACAATGTCCAATTAATAACATTAAATATATTGTCTTGTTGAAAAATAGATTCGATTTGCATTAGTTATTGATTTGTATTAGTTACTTCCCATTTAAAGTTTCATAGTAATAAGAACAAACAACCAATATCTTATGTTTTTGCTAAAAAAAACGAAAATATTAAAATAATGTAAACACAATTGACTGTATTTATTTCTTACATTTATAACACATTTTAATAATGGTGGTAAGGCATATTGTGTCCATTCTAAAAAAGCATTGAACTTTAGAGTAATTATTTGACTCTATCATGTTTTTTAAAAATCATTAGCTCAACGACTTGATGAATTGTTTAAGCTTTAAAACTTTTACTAAACCAAGAATAACACAATCATTTTAACTCATACATTTTGGATCATTGAAATGAAGAGAAAAAAAAAAGGACGATGGACAAGTTCAAAGTTTAAATCACCACTTCTTGTGCTAAGTTTACATAAAGTTGCGTTAGAAATATACAAAAAAAATTGTATAAAAATAAATTAATACCATGATTATTTTTTGCCTTTTTATATTGACCTATTGCACTTGAATTGCCATCTCAAAAATATAGTTATTTAAGAATTTGCAAGAAAGTATAAAGGAGATCACGCCCGCTGTATTTTGTTTAGCTAAAAAAATGCTAGACCAGCATGGCCTACACGGCCAAGTTTAGCTTTAATTAAAAATGTCAAGCTATAATGGTTAATTTAATATAGACATCATTTGTAACAGAACAGTTGAAGTAACCTTTGTACGCGGTAAATGATTGACAACAGTGTGAAACACGGATTTTAAAACTCATTAAAGTAAAGTGACCAATGACCAAGACATTGAGATAGATATCACATTTAATTATGTGGACGCTAATCTTTTGTAAGCGATGAGGCCAACGGTAAAAAGGTTATGAGCCCCCATGTCAAGGGTCAAAATAATAAGTTACGGACTGGGCAAAGTATTATAATGTTGCAGTAGCTAGTAACGGCAAGCAGTAACCAAGCTACGTGTAACTGGTACCGATAGCTGACTGTTGAAAATGGAATCGATTTACATATATTTCATGTGTATTAGTTGTTTCCCATTTCAAAATTCAGAACAGCTAGGGGAAGCAACAAATATTCTTCAATTTTTGCACACACAAATAATAATAATACAATATTGATTAAAATAATTGTTTTATTTATTAATTTTAATATTGCAAGTAATATATTGTTCCGTAATATTGTGTCCATTTTTGGTTTTTTTTTTAAATTTCTGAATAATTAATTTGCTTTAAAATGAATAAAAAAGCATTAGAACATTGACTGTCTGAATTATTTTAAAATAAAAGTTACCGCCTAATAATTCCTTCTAAATCATGATTCATTTTAAATTTTTGGATCCCTTGAAATCAAGGGACAAGGACAAAGTGCTTGAGTATATGAGGAGAATGAATTGCTATATCAAGGGGTCGGCAACCCCTTTCAGGCGGAAGAGCCAAGTCACAAAATACACAATTCCCTACATTTTAAATAGCCACTAACATTTGTGTGGACTTAGGTAGTGGAAAACATGGAACCATGGCCACAGGGTTGGACACAGTAGTGGGGCTGGGTCTAATGCCCATTCTTTCAGGCATCCTCCAAGGGCGCACCCCCCCCCCCCCCCCCCCAAGGAGAAAGCCTACCACCCCTACAACCTCCGAACGAAATGGAACTTATATAGAAAACTAGGAATATTGCCTAGCTTCGCTTAGGTTTTCAAAAACATTTGAGAATTTCAATGCTTAATTAATTAGTTATTTGCTAATTTGTGGAGTGCTGACGTTTAAACAGTAATGCTAATTTTACACACATTTTAGAGCAATTGTTATTGTTGTTGTTGTTTGTTGTTTATAATTCGTTTTCAGAGAAATTGAAATGATGTCCGCTATATATAAATCAAAAGGTAATTACAACTACAGAGGTTTCCTGAACAGTATAACCCATAATTTATATTACATTGACTTTTAAAATTAATTTCTACAGTTTAATTAGTATGCATACTTTAATTTACAATTTACTTTTTTTTACTGAAACGAATGCTATACGTCGCCATTTTCTGTTGATCATTATGTTTAAATAGTATAAAATTGTTTGAAAAAAAATTATTTTAAATAAACCGGGATTGATCTCCCTTAAACTTTCTCGAATATTCCTAAATAAAAAACATCCATTTTAAATACTTAAACTTTTTAAAATAGAATAAAATCTCGCAAAAAAAGAATTGCACACGAAGTGAACGCCAAAAAAAATGTGCATTATAATGCGGAATATTATTAGTATTTTATAAATTCACATGCGTTTTTTTGAGAAATCGGAAATAGCAAAAATTACTACTTTTGTTCAACAGAAATTACTCAAAATTCGACAGAAGGTAGATAAATATATCTTTTGCTTACGTGTTAAATTTCCTTTATCTATCTGAAACAGTACTCAAGATATAGGCTTTTGAAAAATTCAAAGTAGAAAAAGTACCACTTCCGGTTATTGGAAATCGCTCAAAAGTTGATACGGATCTACAATTTTGATAAAATACTTACATATAAAATTTCATCAACCTAGCTGTAACGGTATTCAAGTTATCGTGTTTACACACACACAGACAGACAGACAGACACACACACACACACACATTCACACACATAATCAGACATACGGACCAGATTGCAAAATTATGTTTTTCCGTATCAGTGAGGTGTGAAACGTCGAGATTTGTAAAAATCTCTATTTTTTTTCACGATTACAAGACTTTCTCTATACTTCGTATATACGAGAAAGTAAAAAAGCTGAAGTCAATTTATTTACAACATGTAGATGTTCTGGTGTGACGTGAACCTTGTATTTTTAATTAAAATGTACTGTTCAGTTTTCTGACTGAACCGTATTTTCCCACGTTTTCTTTAACTTGCTTTCTCTGTTTGTTTGTCTTTCCAATCAAATCTTGCGATCGAAATTTCTGGCACTTCCCAGTTAGCTAGCGCGCTGAAATTTTCAGGGAAGCTTTCTTTTGGATGACCATTGAATATTCAATTGTTATTATTACTAAATTGATCAATGGAAACATTTTATTGAGCATTTTAGACCGCTATATAATCTATATATATAATTCTCCTCTGCTAGCGTTAGAAAAAAAACCAGCGACGCGTACCTCGCGCGCAGTGAAGCGAACGATCACATGTCGCCACAGGCTTAGGGGCAGAGAATTTAGCTTGAACCGAGTTTAAACTTACAGGAGGTAGGCCAGTTTGGGGGAGACGATATGGTCGAGTGGTTGGGCACACGATTGCTATCCCACTCGACACGGGTTCAAATCTATGTGTTCTAGTCAGTAACGTATTCAAACAACGTGTTTTTTACGAGTTGTCTTTTTACGAGTTGTCTTTTTACGAGTTGTCTTCGTTTACCCAAAAAAAGTGAAAAGATAAAATCGATAGCAAGATTTTAATGCAAACAAACAGACAAAGACTAAAAAGTAGAAAATAATAATCATTAAAAAAGTTTTTAAAAACCCACGTTTTCTGATTGAACTAAAAAGTAGAAAATAAATGCTATAGGCCCTACATCACAATAATGCAAGCGATCACTCTACTATAAGCGAGCAAAAACGTGGGGCGCCGTGATTTTCTTACAGTTTCTAATACTGTTGACTCTCTACAAGCTCCCTAATAAAAGTCAATAGTATTATCTAATCAATAGTAATATAACTTTTACTTCGGCGCCCCACGTTTTTGCTCGCTTATAGTAGAGTGATCGCTTGCATTATTGTGATGTAGGGCCTATAGCATTTATTTTCTACTTTTTAGTTCAATCAGAAAACGTAGGTTTTTTAAAACTTTTTTAATGATTATTATTTATAAAGTTTAATTTGTTATGAAAACATGTTAACAGATTTATGTTCCCTATATTCAGATATTAATATTTTATCACATGTCACTGACTATCTTATTATTTGAACGAAATCAATATCCTCTAGATATAGAAACGGCTAAGGCTTTCATCTCTTTCTGAAACAGGTGGTACAGTTACAAGGGCGAGACCACCTACGCCGCATACTTCAACTCGTACCAAAACTTCACCGACGCAGAAACGACCTGCCAGTCTCTGGGTGGCCATCTCTTTGTGGCCAAAACCCTGGCCAGGTTTGATCTATTCAGGTTCATCGTCAACTCCACTGGCTGGATGTGGATTGGCCTGAACGATATACTGGTGGAGGGGATGTTTGTCTGGGTGGACGATGGTCAAGAGGTGGACCCAGTGGTCTAATTACATTGTTATTTTTTTTTAAACGCACTTGCCATAAGACTTTTGAGTTTCATTCTCTAATTGGCACGTGGATTTGATGCATATGTAAATAAACACATTCGCTAATTATAAATATAATATATGAAATAAAACACTGTTACTAAATGATACGTAACATATATTGCATTGTTTAAAAACAGATTCGATTTTGCATTATTTACCTATTTGTATTGTTATCAAGGGAAACAACCAATATCTTATGTTTTCGATAAAGAAAGAAAATAATAATACAATGTAAACACAAAATATTGTTTAATTAATATTGTCAACATATGCATTAATATTTGTGTATAGGATATTTTGTCTATTAATGAAAATTCTTGAAATTAAGAAAATGTTTTTTGACTCTTAATAGTATCAAAAAGCAATAGCTCAAAATCTTGCTTATTAGCTTAAGTTTAAAACCTCCACTAGAATAATCAGTGTGTATCATCATCTTAACAATTTATTTTGGATCCCTTAAAATTAAGGGACAAGTTCAATGTATAAATGATCAGTTCTTTAATACGGTGACATGTAGTTGAACTCGAAGTATGCAAATAAAGCTTAAAGCTTTGTTAAAAACGTTTCTTATATATTGTTCAACGGCCAACCTTGTTTACCTCTTATGTAAATTATTCTAGTACTCTCCTCCGTTCTCCATTTAATGGAGAATCCACTAGGTGGGTGGTAATGCAAAAACCTTTTTGCCTTCTTATATACAGAGTATAGAGAAAGTATTGTTGTTGTGCACTCAATTTTAATGAAATTTTGACAGCTTGCACCGTTTTACATCTCCCTACTTTAACGTATACGGAATATAAAGGATGTATTACAATCTTACAAAAAAACGAACGATTTCCGGTAAGCGGAACAGATACTTACTTCTCTTCCGGTTTATCAAAAACCTGTATATTGCGTACAGTTTAAGTTTGGTTGACGATATTATCTATTACCGATTTCTGAAAAACCTTTATAATTTTATACTTTTTATTATCATATCATTTATATCATACTCGCATAAAGATTAAACAAACGAGGGTTTTGTCACAAAATTCTATATTTATGTAGCCCGATTGCACTTTAAGTGTTATCCAAGCCCTTATTGTTTTTTTTTTTTGTAAATATGCGAGAAAGTTTTAAAGAGATAACTTCCACTTCAGTTGTAAAGATTAAGGAAGATCACTTTATTTTGTTTCACCAAAGAAACTGCTAAATCAAAATGGCCGACACGGTCAAGTTTAGGTTTAATTTAAAAAAATTCAAGCTACAATGGTCAATTTAATATAAACATCATTAGCAACAGAACATTTGAAGTAACCTTTTACGCGGTAAATGATTGACTACAGTGTGAAACACGGCATTTAAAACTCAGTAAATCAAAGTGATCAATGAACAAGACATTGAGATAGACATTACATTTAATTATGGGGACGCTAACCTATCTTACACGAGGATGTCAACGGTAAAAAGGTGTAGAGCCCTGATGTCAAGGGTCAAAATAATAATACCGTAATACTGATCAAAAAAATATTCAAATAATGGAATTCAACTGCTAGGAGGGTCCGAGTGTACACTTTACAGGGAATATTGTAAAGTAAAATAGTAATCAGTAAGTATCTGATTCAACTGTCACGTGAACTAAGTCACGGACAGAGCAAAGTATTATAATGTTGCAGTAGCTAGTAACGGCAAGCAGTAACAAAGCTATTAGCCAAGTCTAATGACCACTTGTCTTGCAAGGGTTTACAGCCGGCAAGTAAAATTAACAATCAGGTCCCGAGTTGTTGTTTTTCCACGCATCACATTTCCGCCCGCCCGAACGAAATAGAAGTTTTGTAGCAAATATATTCTTTTACCAGTGTCCGTCCCCCCCCCCCCCCCCCCCACCCCTGAAATTTTACTCGGCCCTATACTCCGCAGACGATAGCCAATAAGAAGAGATTAAAGGCGATTTAGGTCCACCTCCCCCCCCCCCCCCCATCTTAAGCTACGCCTGCACTTTGCCTAGCATGTGGCTGGTCCTTCTATCCTGAATGGACAGTGCTTTAGGTGTACAGGTGTTGGTCGAGCCAATGATTTGACTGGGCCTAAGTAAGATGATCAACTTGTGGGGGCAGTAGATAAAGGCAAAATGGCGGTTTAACACTGTTACTGTTCATGATTATTAAGTAAAAAAAAAGAAATTGAAAAAAAAAAAAGATCATAACAGCTTTTGTCGCATTCAGAACGGTTGAGAACTGAAAAAAAAAAAAAATACGCAAAGTTTGCTAAACATTTAAGTGAACCATAACAGCAAATACAAACTATAAGAAAAAAAAAACTCGCAGATGTAGGCCTACGTTTATATACTCATGGAGCTGTTAGAGCGCTCTCTCAGAACTTTATCAGCCGGCCACAGATCGAAACATTGTAAAATCTACGGTTGAAATTTCCTACATAATTATCGTAAAAACAAGAACTCAGTTGACGAGACGCCATACTTTATCTACATCGTTATCAACAAACAAGAGAAACATGTGGCTATCTTGTTACTGTAAGAGAGAGGAATAATGTGCCCTAACTGCTAGATACATCCATGACAAACTTTAAATTCTCAAGTTTAAATTTCATGGAGGCGTAAAATTAGCTGACGGACAATTTCTCACGGCACCTCCCTGAAAGGAATAGATACAAGAGAATATTTCCTTTTGTAAGTTGTTTCCCATGTATACATTCATATAAACAAGGGGATACAACAAATATCCTGAATTTTATGCATAACAATAAATATTAATACAATGTGAACAAAAAAAATTGTTTCATGTATTAAAGTAAACACAACTATTAATATAATTTTAGGTAATATTTTATCTAAGCTCGGTAATTTTTTTGGATTTCTAAATAATCAATTACTTCTAAAATATGTAAAAACACTTAAACAATTGATCTACTAAATTATTATAGATAAGAAACTACCGCACTTATAATATATTCTTATTATTAATAAAGTCAAATTTTGGATCCCTTGAAATCAAGGGACAACATCAAAGTGTTTGAGTATCTGAGGAGAGCGTAATGCTGGAGGGTTGTGTTGTCTTAAGTCTCTTGAGATTGGGATGACGAGTTGAAAGTAAATCAATTTAGGGTTGCGAGAGTTGATTCGTTGTTGTTTGGAAGATGGGGTTGAGCATTTTTGAAATATTTTGAAATAGTTTATTGGGATAATGTTATTTAATTACTCGAGAGATGAATAATCGTAGGTTGCAAAATTTGAGTAGTCGAGTTGATCGTTGAGTATAGTTCGTCGATGGTGTCGTGACGGATCTTCCTAACTAGGATTGCTTCCGTCGTCTAGCTGAAAAATCGAAAATAATTCCAAGCTACATTTTATAGGATCAAATCTACCATCAACGACAAAGACTACAGCTATCTAAGATACCTCAACAGCCTATACATCATCATTACGATACTGCTTCAACAACTCTAGTTACATAGACACTACCACCTCACAACCAACTACAAACCAAATAACACCACTTCAAGACTTTAGAACAACCCAGCTTCAACTACCAATAAAGATCAACCACTACCCACTGAAGATTGTTCAAATGCAAGAATCGGTCCAAGAATACAAAGACGCGAAACGACATGTACTGTTTAGTGATGTTAAGTACTTTATAGGAAATGTAAGACAAACGTACAATAACAGAAAAGTTAAAGTAACGATTGTACACTGTAGATGGTTTACTACAGTGCGAAACACGGAATTTAAAACCCAATTAAGTAAATTGATCAATGAACAAGACATTGAGATGGACAGCATATTGGTGACACTAAACTAAGGTTCACTGTGATTAAGACAAACAACATATATAATTGATGGTTTTGTCTCCCCCAGAACGATTGAGAACGAATAATAAAATCAGTAATCAAAGTACATAAGTTTAATTATTGAATACTATATACACCAGTTTCGCCTTGCATGCCTTTTGAAAGTTTGTTTAAACCTGGCTCATAAGTTGCTTTCAGTTTCAAGAAGCCTCTAGATTTGAATGTGTTAGTTGGCTTCTCTACGTTGTATTATATTGATGCAAGAAAACGCGTGTTCGCATGAATATGTGGACCCCAAGGCAAAAAATAGCAAAATATATAGAGAAAAACTTAAGGGGGTTCAAGTTTGGGGGGGGGGGGGGGAAGTGCAAATCGAAAGTTTGAGGGGGAGGGGGGGTGCAAATCGAAAATGTGAAAGGTTGTCCCCGGGAAGGGTCGCTACGCCTCTGGGGGTGGGGGGGGGAGGGTGAGACCATTAAGTGCCGGACCAGGTGACACCCGACCTCACTACGCCACTGGGTGTAATCCTAATATATAAAAGCCCACGTGCGCACCTCTCTCTCTATCTCTCTCTCTCTCTCTCTCTCTCTCTCTCTCTCTCTCTCTCTCTCCCTCTCTGTCTGTCTGTCTGTCTGTCCGCAAAATATTTTCGCCGGACATCACATCAGAATCTACAGCGATATATCGAGAAATTGATACGGGATTTTGTTGAAAATAATATGGTAGATGTTTTAAATGTATAACGACAAATGTATTTGTAGAAGAAAAATGAAAATCTTTGTTTATCTATGCAATTTGCTAATCTCTATAATATATAAAGCAAAGTTGTCGGGTGCCCGACAAGGCACTTCCCGGCGCCGCAGGCGCTTCAAATTTGGCAAGATCTTGCCTTGGGATGACAGAACACGGGGGCCGGTTGGCCGAAAAGTCTACGATGAAGGGGTCAAAACTGACCTCGACTGACCGGCGCCTTCTATGAGCTATAAATCGAATAAAAATTCCACGGAGGAACCTCTTCATAACTCCTGAGGTCGTAGACCGACCCTCGGGCGAATTAATTAAGTATTCAAATTCTCAAAGTTTTCAAAAGCCTAAGCCAAGCTGGGCAGCATGCCTAGTAAATAATATAAGATACATTTGGTTGTTAAAAATTGAAACGATTTTCGTTTTCTTAGTTTTTTTCCCATTGATAATTTTTTAGTAACCAGGGGAAGCAACAAGCTTACTAAATGTTTGCATTATAACTAAAGTAATTATACGATGCAAGCGAAAATAATTGTTTAAATTATTATATCAAACACAGTTAACAATATGTTTTTAGGTAATACTCGGTCCACTTTTAATAATTTTTGGATTTCTAAATAAAAAATTAGCTCTAAAATTTGTAGAAAAGCATTAGTTTAATAACCTGCTGAATTTTTTAAAGGTGAAACTAACTGATAAGTATTATACATTTATCATCATGCAACTTCATAAAATTTTGGACCCCTTGTGACCAAGGGACAAGATCAAAGTGTTTGAGTAGACGAGGAGACAATAATGCTGGAGTGTTGGATGACACGTTTAAAGTAAATCATTTTAGCGTGACCGAGAGTTCATTGGTTGTTGATTCGTAAATGTCGCATACCGTTACACAGTAGCGGCAAATCACATTATTATCGAAAAGCAAATTAGTACATTTGTTAAAATTGTAGAATGTGTTCTTTAATTGAGTTTGATGTACATCGACGAGTATATAAATATACATATACATTATTGTGTTATGGATGTCGGGGTGTCCCTAATTACGTTTACTGGAGCAAGTTGTTCTACCTGAAAGAAAACGAAGGCACATTGAGATCGGGTTTTTAGGGGAGAGTGTGGGGCGGTAGGGAGGAGGGAATACACAAAAAGGCTGTCTGTGTAAAATGTTGGTCTGGTTCAGGTAGGGGTTGGGATTCCCTAAAATAGAGCATGTATTTTAGAAGGACGGGACGATGATTATAATGTACAATTTTATTTTATTAAAAAGAAGAAGTATCATTCACCCTGTTCAGTTACACCTACTACCTACCACAAAATTTATTTTTTTAAATATTATTTTATATTTGAAAATTAACATAAATATTTACAGAATTCAAATTAGGCACCACAGAAAACAGAGAGAAACGTAGAGAATGTGATAAATGGTATAAAATGGTAAAGGAGTGAATAAAGGGAGACAGTCCTGGCTTACTGCCTGACTCTGCTCTGAAATTACTTGATGGCTTCCCCTTTTCGGAAACAAAGCAGATAGAATAAAGATAGAGTAGTTTCCATATAAATAATTCTTAAGATCTTTATGAATCAACAGAATACTATCAAATAGTGTGCGTATGTTTTAAGTGCAGTTGGAGAACAAAAGAATGTGGCCGGACTTGGCTCCTTACCTGGCCCTGCATAATATTTATTTTCCAAAGGAGGGTGAGTACTTGCGGTTGCATGACTACTTGGTATGGCTCTGAGATGTTTACTGTTGTAGTACTTGCGGTTGCATGACTACTTGGTATGGCTCTGAGATGTTTACTGTTGTAGTACTTGCGGTTGCATGACTACTTGGCATGGCTCTGAGATGTTTACTGTTGTAGTGCTTGCGGTTGCATGACTACTTGGTATGGCTCTGAGATGTTTACTGTTGTAGTGCTTGTGGTATTGCGTCTTGTTGTTTCCCTTTCAGTCTTGTGTTCGTCATCTCGTGGTCCATAAGGTCATGTCCTCTACGTCGATGGTACAAGTCGGTCGCAGGAGCTCATCATTCCACGGGTTTTGCTAGACTGTTGATGTAATCTGTCACGTTTTATTTGTAGTTGTCCTTCATTAGTCCTTAACTACATAATGTCTTGGTCGTATTTTGGCTTTGTGTGTTGTGTGCTTGTTCCCTGCCTTGTCGTCAGTGTTTCTTCCAGACTTTTTTCTCCCGGTCGGGGGGGGGGGGGGGGCTCTATATTTCCTGGGGAGGGGGGGCGGACATTGTTAAATGTATATATTTTCTTCGCCCCCCCCCCCCCCGAAGATATGCCTGGAAGAAACTCAGTTGTCATCTACAATGAGGGGGGGGGGTTGTAACATGGCGGTAGGCTCGTCGCTTTCGCCTCATGGTCCCTAAGGTCGTGTCCTCTTTGTGTATGAGTTTAGTTAGGTTAACGTAGCTCAGACATTCCCCGAGTTTATCTGTGCTATCAGTTGAGTTTGTCACGTCCTATGTTCTTATGTCCTTCATTTACCCTACGTCGTCTATTTGTTTTGAGGTAGTTACCTTTCATTATCGTTGTTTTTTGTTTTTTTTTTCTTTTGTTTTTTAGCCGGGATACGTGTGGGGAGGGGATGGGGTATCTCGTGAAGGTAGTTGTCAATGTTTAGTAAGTTTAAAAACCGCAAAGCTTGCTAAACATTTAAGTAATACACTGCTTGTTATCTAATCAAACATTTCACCTTACAAACTGAGAGGCGACTCTTTTACTGCATCGACGAGAAGGAGTGCTAGGTGAGATGAGGTCTAATACCAGGGGAGGTGTTGAATAGTCTTAGGGGAAGGTGCTGTCTAGTGGAAGTGTGGGATAGTGCGAGGGGAGACGCAGATTAGTGAAAAGAGAGGAGCTAAGTAGTGCTAGGTTAATCGCTCATGAATGCCTTTACGTTGGCCAGACATTCTACTGCCATACAAAGATCACTCCAAACATCAACATAAAAATTACAGCCTGTTACAAACTATTTAAAAAGTATAAGCGTGGCGACTATCCAGACAAAACAAACAAAGAAAACGACAAGGATGAAGAAGAAGTGGGTGTCCCAATAACAACCGGTTTAGAGAAACTGTAAAAGATTTGAAAATTAGGGAAAAGTTTTGGATAGAAACGAAAAAAGGCGTGATGGGGTGTTGTAACTGGCCTTAACTCCACTGTGAGTTGAAAAGAAAGAAGAAAAAGGGTGGCTATATAAAGAATATCTTGTGCAAATAGGATTTTTTTTAAACTGCGTTTAATTAAACTTAAATATAACAATGTAAATTTTAAAAGAGAGCTTTATTTCTTTAGTAATCATGTTTCTTTATATATTATACATTGCTTTGAGAAAATCAAGAAACAAACATTGTTTCATTATAAAGAATATTGGAGCTGAAACAAACTTTTTCTTTTTGATTTCTCACTTTTGAACTTAGACCTACATATTTTAATATATAAGAAGCTTTAGTAAATAACTCGCAGTGTGAATAAATTGGTAAAAAATAATACTAAGTAAACTAAATTGATTACTGTATTTTTTTAAAAATTCAACACAGATATTAATATGTATCAATTAATTATTTTTGTCATCTGATAAATTATGTTTTACTTTTGAATATTTAACTTGCTCTAAAATGTATAGCAAAGCATTAGCTCAATGACCTGCTAATTTTTGAAAGAAGTGAAACTGACGCTTTATTTATAGTGTTGTTTTATGTACACACTTTTTTTTTGGATCCTTTGGAATCAAGGGACTAACTAAAAATACTTAATAAGGGCACGGTTTACTGACTCTGACACACCACCCGTACCCTTCGCCCTTCCTTTTAATATTTATCAAGAACAACTCATTTTGCTAGGCTTCGATGGGACATGACCAGCATTTACTTACTATCTATTTGTCTACATGGTATATACATGTTTTGTAAAATGGTTCAAGCAGATTTTTTGTTAGATATAGGGGGCCTACATAAAACTGTAAACTCTGCTTTAATATTTAAAAAAAAAATATGTATTTCCACTTTCCATAACTTTTTTTTTCTTCCTTTTATGGGAACACTTCTAACCATATTTCGACTTTGAGACCCCACTGTAGGCCCAACAACTTATGACTAAGTTTAACTCAGACAACAATACAAAAATACAACAATACAAAATCACTCCCAAAAACAACGCAACATGACAAGTGTCTTGCCTACTTTATGCCTCCCCTCCCCTGTACGCAACAGTCACAAATGCTACAAAAATAAACATAGAAATGTCACGATTCACTGACTGACACATCACCCCTACCCTCTCCCTCTCATTCAGTTTTAAATACTCGCATACACAGCAAACACTCTGGAGGGGAAAAATAATGTAAGATAAAATGGAAAAAAACTGTTTAAATATTCCACCTTCCCTTTAGAAAAAATAGTATAGGCCATTACAAAATATACATTTAAAATATCGAAACACTTACTGTCCTCATAAAGGGACAAAACCCAAGAAAAATTCACCCCAGCTCCATCCTACTTCAACTAAAGTTGTATGGTTGCATGGTTACTAACATTGTATCAGTAGCGTAGCGAGGGGGCGGGGGGGGGCATATGTCCCCTGGCGCCGACCTTAGGGGGCGCCTGAATGGGTTGGAAAAATAAATTAAAAGGTTTAGGGGGTGGAAATCGAAAGTTTGAGCGGGGTGCAAATCAAAATCTTGAGGGGGGGGGGGAGGGGGTGCAAATCGAAAGTTTGAGGGGGGAGGGGGTGCAAATCGAAATCTTGAGGGGGTGGGGTGCAAATCGAAAAGTTTGTCCCCGGGCGCCCGCTACGCCTCTGCATTGTATCACCTTTTGTTCATATCATGATGCTGATGTTTATTCCTCTTAAATTACTAATAACTTTCTATTTGCAAATCGTGATGTACATAACATTGTTGTATTTTTTTTTTTCTTTGTATGGAATATATTATAACAATTTTGATGTGAATATTTTTTAATGGACTTAAAACGCATTTTTAAAGATATTAAATCAAGGGACTAGATCAAAGTTTTTATTTTCAGTCGTTGAGCCTAGGCGACCTGTAACTGCTCTTTGATTTTGCAAATTAGTATTGTATTATATAAATCGAATACCATGAATAATTTTAGCCTCGTTTAAAAAAGTTTTTTTTTTTTTTTTTTTTTTTTTTTTTTTTTTTTTTTTTTTTTTTTTTTTATACATAGTTAAGCGACCAACCTTGTGTGTTTCTTACAACTCGAAGTTGTACGTGTATATACTCATGGAGCTGTTACAGAACGCTCTCTTAGAACTGTGAGCTGGCCACAGACCGAAACTACGAATGAAAACTCCAACATCAGTATAGTGAAACCCAAGCACTCTGTGGCATAGACGCCATACCTCATCCACATCATTAATTACACATATTATGATCAAGTTTCCTTGATTCGCCTAGGGCGCTAAATAACCTGTCGCCGGAACTGTAAGTATGGAAGCATAATTTTATTCGTTTTTACAAAAATATTTTGTCTACAATGATAATTAAATATTTGTCATCATAAATGCTAAAATCTTACAGCATAATGAAAGTTTTTTTTTTTAAATATGAGTTGGTATAAAATCACGCTTTTCATTACATATTCAAACTAAATCTAACAAAAAAAAACCCGCAAAGACTGTTAAACATTGAAGTGAAACATATCACCAAATAACAACTATACAAAAGGAACTCGTAGATGTACGTGTATATACTCATGGAGCTGTTAGAGAACGCTCTCTTAGAACTGTGAGCTGGCCACAGACCGAAACGTTTTAAAATCTACGAATGAAAACTTCAACATCAGTATCGTGAAACCCAAGCACTCTGTGACATAGACGCCATACCTCATCCACATCATTATCGGCAAACAAGAAGACAATATGGTTATCTTGCTACTATACGCTAGAGGAATAATGTGCCCTAACTGCTAGATACATCCAAGACATATGTAGAATTCTCTATTTTAGATTTCATAAATTTAGTTGACGGAAAACACATCGCGGCACATCACTGAACTGAATAGAAACGAAAGTATATTTCCGTTTAATAGTTGTTTCCCATATAAACATTTATTTGAAACAGGGGCAGCAACTTTCATCCTTAAATTTTTATGTGAAAACAAAAGTAATAGTACAATATATACAAAAACTATTGTTTTTTTTATTAGTGCCTCGCAATTTTTAATATTTTATTACCAATACTTTGTCCAATTTTGAGTAAAATTGGATTTCTGAATAACTTATTTGCTAAAAAATGTAGAAAAACATTAGCTCAATGACCGGCTGTATTTTACCAGATTGGAAACTACCGCATTTATCTACTTTTCCTAATAGCTTAGCAATTAAAAAATTTGGGATCCCTTGAGAATCAAGGGACAAGAAGTAAAGTGTAGTAGTTAATGTTGATAGCGAAGGAGTGTGAACTTTTTATGACGGAAGAGCCAAAAGGTACATTGTACCAATGTTTTCAATGAGGCACTAACATTTTAATGTCAAATTTAAGATATTTGTTTAGTGTATATATATATATATATATATATATATATATATATATATATATATATATATATATATATATATATATATATATATATATATATAAAACCCTTAGCTTAACGACTTGCTGAATTTGTTTAAGTGGGTAAACCTACTTTAACCATCAAGGTCTGTTTAATATGAAGAATTTAATTTTGGATCCCTTGAAAACAAGGGACATTTACATAGAAAATGCTTCACTGTTCCCCCCACCCCCACCTCCCCCCCTTGAACAACCTCCCCTCCACTCCCCACCCTGAGTCCTGACATCTTCATTTGACCTTCACCCCCCCCCCCCTCCTTACTGTTATCCCATTTGATTTTTTTATAATGACATACATGATATCATGTAATTATTTTTTTTTACATAAATAAATATATAAATATTGTGTTATGGATGTTGGGGAGTTTTTAATTACGTTTACTGGAGCAAGTTGTTCTACTTTAAAGAAAACGAAGGCACAGTGAGATCGGGCTTTTAGGGGAGAGTGTGGGGCGGTTGGGAGGGGGGGGGGTACACCAAAAAGCCGTTTGTGTAAAATGTTGGTCTGGTTCAGGCAGAGGCGTAGCGACCCTTCCCGGCGCCCAGGAAAAACTTGAGGGGAGGGAGGGGTGCAAATCGAAACTTTGATTTGCACCCCCCTCAAACTTTCCATTTGCTATTCTAACCCATTTTATGCCCCCCCCCCCCCTTCTCGCTACGCCTCTGGGTTCATGTAGGGGTCGGAGCTCCTGAAATAGGGCATGTATTTGAGTAGGGCGGGACAATGATTATAATGTACGTTTTTATCTTGTTAAAAAGAATAAATAGCATCACTCTGTTCAGTTACACCTACTACCTACCACATAATAAAGGGAGACAGTCCTGGCTTACTGCCTGACTCAGTTTTGCAATTACTTGATGGCTTTTTTTGTGTGCGCTTTTTTCTGTTTGCGCTTTTTTCCGTTTGCGCTTTTTTCTGTTTGCGCTTTTTTCCGTTTGCGCTTTTTTCCGTTTGCGCTTTTTTCCGTGTGCGCTTTTTTCTCTTTGCGCTTTTTTTCGTTTGCGCTTTTTTCCGTTTGCGCTTTTTTCCGTGTGCGCTTTTTTCTCTTTGCGCTTTTTTCTCTTTGCGCTTTGTTCTGTGTGCGCTTTTTTCTCTTTGAGGTTTTCACCGTGTGCGCTTTTTTCTCTTTGCGCTTTTTTCCGTTTGCGCTTTTTTCTGTTTGCGATTTTTTTCTGTGTGCGCCTTTTTCTCTTTGCGCTTTTTTCCGTTTGCGCTTTTTTCCGTTGCGCTTTTTGTTTTGCGCTTTTTTCCGTTGCGCTTTTTTCCGTTGCGGCTCTTTCTGGGAACCGAAGGTCTTATGACATCATTTTCATCATTTTTAGTTGCATGGATCATTTTGTACTCTGCACTGCATTCTGAATCAGGTTCTTAGCCATTGTTCCCTACTGAAGAAGAATTACAGTGATATTTTAACTGCTATGTTATTATATTTCCTTAAATTTAATGAACATTTGGCTCTTAATTAATCAGTTAATATTTATCTTAAGATTGATATTTGTGATAGTTATTATTTAAAAGGCAATATTCAAGATACCTTATGATGATACAGTAATAAACATTTTCTTTTGTTATTTGTAATTTATAAAATCAATAGCAAAAGTATTGCCATGTTGGTAATCATTTCAGCTCTATAATGGTGAGAGTTATCATGGCATTTTTTGTCAATTATTTAAAAATTCATTTGTTAATCATCTTTCATCTCAAGTTCTCACTGAAAAAAATTGTTTAAGTTGAAACATTTATACTTTGATTTTTTTCCAAGTATGATTAAATGCCTTGTATTGCTTGATATTTGTTGTAAAAATTGAATGTATGCATTAAATAGTCATTTTTAGCTATAGCACTAGAGTGAAAGCTGCATTGTTTAAATCAATCTCTTCTTTCTTTTAAACATGCAGTTTTTTTCTGAAAGCTAAATACACGTTGATAACACAATATTCTGTTCTTTCAATAATAACTTTAACCACATAACAGTAATGATAACAGTTTCTTCAAGTAGCCTACTTTAGCGGTTACTGTGTAGTTTAGCTTTTCACTCAATGAGTCAGTTAATAGAGGTTAAAACGATATTTTTTTTTAAAAGCCCATGTATAGCGACAAGTAGTAAATAATGCATTCCATTTTGATACTCATAAACTAGTTTTATTAATAGACAATGTCTATGCGACTTCATGTGGAATTTTTTTTTTTTTATCTTTATTGAAATAGAAATGACATTAGCTTATTTAGTTAAACGAGTCATGATTTATTTGCTCTAAATATAAACAGTACATTCACTAGCTGCATACAAAACAATGCATGTTGATATATTAGTTGGATAAAAGAATGTGTGGTTTTATAGATAAGTTTAAACAAATGTTGTTTTAAGATATTTAGAAAACATTTGTTTAAATAGCAACATGCAATTTAAGTTTTTAATAGGGACTTTTAACTTCCCCTGAGTCTTGAAAAGAAACTTATTTTCAATAAAAGGTACTGAAACTATGTACCACCTTATAGTATTTTGATAAATCAATTATTGTGATTTCATTTTATGATAAATGTTTCTTTTGCAATAAAATCTAGTGAAAGCTACCCTTTTATGTCAACACTGTCACTTTAACTTTTAAAAATCAATAAAAATAAGATGGAAAAAAAAAAAAAAAAAACTAAAAATACTTTAATAACGACACGGTTAACTGACTCTGAATCAAATTTACTTTTCTTTTGTTTCGACTTTGGAACTTAAATATTTTTAATATTTAAGAAGATTTAGAAGTGTAAATAAATTGGTTAATATGCATTTTTAACAATTGTACATGAATCGTCTTACTATCAAAAGAAACGGTAAATACTTAATACTACAAGTATGCTCAAAATTAGTTTGTAATTTTAAAATCAACGCACATACCAGTACAAAAGATCCTGAGTTTCATTCTACAATTGGCACATGGATTTGATGCTTATTTTGTAAATAAACAAACTCGCTAGTTATAAATATAATAAGCGAAATAAAACATGAATACCATTGAATATAATGCATTTTTGAAAAATAGATTTAATTTGCATAAGTTACTTGTTTGTATTGATTGCTTCCCATTTTTAGTTTCATTGTAACCAGTGGAAAAAACAAATGTCTTATGTCTTTCATAAAGAAAGAAAATAATAATACTATGCACACACAAAAAAAATGTTTTTTTCAACTCTGAATGGTATTGAAAGCAATAGCTCAATAATTGGCCGATTTGATTAAGGTTTAAAAACCTCCGTTTGATCATTGCGTCTTAATCGGTCTACAATGAATTATTTTTGGATCCCTTGAAATCAAGGGACAAGAGCTAAGTATAAATCATCAGTTCTTAAGTTAAAGTGTGTTGAAAAGGTTGCATACAAAGAATATAATTTAAAAAAACAACAACAACAATTGGTGCCATGATTTCTTTTAGCCTTGTTCAAAACGTTTCTTATATATCGCTCAGCAAATCTATTTCCATAGACTCTACCACTTTAACACACGGTGACAGAAATGCTACACTTCATTCATATCGCTAGCGACAAACAAGAATGTAGTGTGGCTATTTTGCAACTGTAGGTTTGTAAAATTCTCCATTTTAGATTTTATGACGGCATAAATATAGTATAGACATGACGGCATAAATATAGTATAGACATGACGGCATAAATATAGTATAGACATCCTTTGACGTCGGACTACAGACATAGAATGTTGATGCTCGCGTTTATTTAATTCAAAATAGATATAAAGCAATGTTTTGTCATGTATTTCTTTACGCTTAAACAGTGCCAGGGGAGGTACGGACTAGTAGAGGTGCGAACGAGAATTTCTTCAAGGCATATTGTCGGGAAAAACTGAGAGCCCCCCCCCCCCCCACACACACACACCCCACACCCCACCCCCTCGAATCCAAAGAAAGAAGTCTACCGCCCTCCACCCTCGAACAAAATGGTATTTATATAGAAAATATATAGTTTTACCAGTGTGAGTGAAGATAATCATCATTCTCGAGCTACTGAAAGTGTTTTAAAGCAAAATATTTTCACTCGCAGCGTTGGTAGTGTCGAATTCACAATTTATGAATTACTGAGAAGTAAAAAAAAAAATGGAACATCTAAATAACGGGTCGGTTGGTTTTTAACATTTAAGAAGCTTTATTAAAAAAAAAAATCGAAATGTAAATACACTGGTTAATATGGATTTTCATCACTTGTGCATGAATCGTCTTACTATCAAAAGAAATGGTACATGCGTAATACTACATATATGCACACAATTAGTTAGTAATGTTAAAATCAACGCAATTACTAGTACAGACGATCTTTATTTTCTAAGTCGTACGGGGATTTGATGTATATTTTATAAATAAACAAACTCGCTAGTTATAAATATAACATGCGAAATAAAACACTGTTTAATGTATATTAACATTAACTACATTGTATTGTTGAAAAGTAGAATCGATTCTACTTTGTTATGTATTTGTATTAGTTGCTTCCCATTTGAAAAGTCTTTAAGTAAAGGGGAAACAACTAAAATCTTTTTTTTTTTAGCTAAAGATGAAAATAATTAATTAAAAAAAAAAAAAAAAAAAAAAAAATCTCTAATCTTCAACATAAACACAATCATTTATATAACTGTAGAGAGCATTTTTTCTATTATTAAAAATTCTTGGATTTCAAAATAATTATTTGACTCCTAAATGTGTAGAAAAGATTTAGCTAAAATACTTGCTGATTTGCTTAAGTAAGAAAAACTACATTAAATTTCCTATCAATATTTAATATATATGATTTAATTTTGGCTCCCTTGAAAACAAGGTACTATATATAATAATAATAAAAAAAAAAAAAAAAAAAAAATTGAAAACAAATGATCGAAGTGTAAATTATATTTTGTTGTTCTTATGTGTCATGTAGCTGCACTCGAAGTTTGACAACATGATTTTACTTGCATAATTTGATACCATGATTTATTTAAGCCTTGTTTGAAACAATTATGTTACATGGTTCAACGGCCAACCTTGTTTGCTTCTTATGTAATTTATTCTAGTACTCTCTTCGGTTCCCCATTTAATGGAGATTCCACTAAGTCAGGGATCAGCAACCTTTTGAGTCGGAAGAGCCAAAAGTTACAATTTACGAAAGTTCCGAGTTTTATAGAGCCACTAACATTTTATTTCAATATTTTGGCATGTGATTAAGATTAGACATAAATTTGATTTTTTTATTTGAAATAAATAGCTTTAAATATGAAAGAATATTTATATTTTAAAAAATATATTAATATTTCGCACTAAACATGTTAACGAATTGTATCTAGCTCTGCTATGATGAAAAAAAAAATCGAATAATATAACTATAGGAATATCCCAATCCACTTTACAAGCCAATAACTTGTCAGGCAGCCTCAACACGACAAACTCCGACTAACTGGCTTGGATATCGGTTTGATTTCCGTGTACCGGTCGCTTTTGACCTTTGGTTCTCACCAATAATATATCATACTCGCATACAGCACAAAAAAAAAACGGGGGCTTTGTCATCCGAACCCTTATTGTTACTTAGGAATATACGAAAAGATTCAATGTAGATCACTTCCTCTTTTTTTTTGTTTTGCCACAAAAACTGCTAGACCAGCTTGGCCGACACGGTCAAGTTTAGCTTTAATTAAAAAATGTCAAGCTATAATGGTCAATTTAATATAGACATCATTAGTAACAGAACAGTTGAAGTAACTTTTGTACGCGGTAAATGATTGACAACAGTGTGAGACAAGACATTTAAAACTCAGTAAATCAAAGTGATCAATGAACAAGACATTGAGATAGACATCACATTAAGTGATATATATATATATATATATATATATATATATATATATATATATATATATATATATATATATATATATATATATATATATATATATATATATATATATATATATATATATATATATATATATATATATATATATAAATGGGTGCCTATACTTTTTTTTGCGGAATGGCCCTGGTTTTCTAGTTCCGTCACGGTAATAGTTCCGTAATACTGATTAAAATTAGTCAAATAATGGAGATCGAACGGTAAGAGGGACCGAGCCACTTCTCTACCGGGAATATTGTAAAGTAAAATAGTAATCAGTAAGTATCTGATTCAACTGTCACGTGAACTAAGTCACAGAGCAAAGTATTATAATGTTGCAGTAGCTAGTAACGGCAAGCAGTAACCAAGCTATTAGCCAAGTCTGATGACCTTTTGTCTTGCAAGTGTTTACAGCCGGCAAGTAAAATTAATAATCAGGTCCGATGACTCAGGTAAACCCAATGTCCGCAGTTTACGGCCTGTAGTAAAATTATTTGTGACTCAATAAACACAAAGTTAACTATATTCATAGGCTACATGTGCATTTAGTTGTTTTCATAAATACTTGGTACATTAATAATCATTTTATGAGATAATAAGTGTTACAGTAAATACAAATAACAAATTGAAAAATCCAATACCAAGTAGCATGAGGGAGTAGGAACGACGGCCCTAAACCTCGTGTGTAAAAGCCAATAAGAAGAGAGTTAAGGCGATTCATCACCCCCCCCCCCCTAATATACACCTGCACTTTGTCTATCACGTGGTTAGCTCTTCTATCCTGACTGGACAGTACTTTAGGTGTACACGTGTTGGTCAAGCCGCTATGTCAGATGACCAAAGATCGTGGTGCTAAAATAACATACATGAAGCGAAAGAGGGTGCCGATTAATAATGAGGTAACTGCTGGGGTAATAGACAACGGCAAGATGGCGGTTTAACACTTTTACCGTTACAGTTAATTAAGTTAAAAAATTAAGACAAAAAATTGCTCATTAAAGTTTTTATCGGCCTCAGAACGACTGAGAACTAAAAAAAAAAGTTTTCCAAATATCTAAGTGAATTATATCAGCAAATAAAAACTAAATAAAAAAAACCTCGCAGAAGTACTTTAATATACTCACGGAGCTGTTGGAGGGCACTCTCTCAGAACTTTGTGAGCTAGTCACAGATCGAAACGTCTTAAAATCTATAGATAGAATTTCTTACATCATTATCGTGTAACACAAGGACTCAGTTGCATAAACGCCATACTTCATCTATATCGATATTGACAAAAAATAAGACAATGTGACTATCTTTTAACTGTACAATAGAGGAATAATGTGCCCTAACTGATAGACACATCTATAACAAACTTTAAATTCTCCGTTTTAGATTTCATGGCGGCGTAAAATTAACTGACGGACAATTTATCACGGCATTTCACTTAGACTGCCTTAGAGGAATAGATGAAAGAGAATATTTCATTTTGTAAGTTGTTTCCCATTTAAATATTCATAATAACCAAGGGAAGCAACCTATAACATAGCTTTTTGCATTAGGAAAAAAAAGTAATAATACAATTTAATCGAAATTAATTGTTTTAATTATTACTTTTGACATAGATAATAATATGTTATAAGGTAATCTACTGTCTATTGTAGGATACTTTTTGGATTTTCGAATAATTAAAGTGCTTTAAAATGTATAGAAAACTTTACAAGTGTTACCTGCTAAATATTTGAAAAGAAAAAAAAATTACCATCCACACACATGTCGATACACGAATGAGCGAAACTTAAATTTTGGATCCCTTGAAATCAAGGGACAAGATCATATTGTTAATCTCACTTAGTCGTTGAGTTTCATATATTCACACGATTTATTCTATACTCGTTTCAAACGTTTTTTTTTTAAATACATGGTTTAGCTGCATATCATGTATGTTTCTTATGTAAACCTACTCTACTATTTTCCTGGATTGTCTACTTCACGTAGAACCCAGTAAAATAGTAAAACATCCTTAGGTTGGTGTTAATACAAATACTTTGTTGTTGTTGTTACCACAAATACTGGTAGACCAACATGGCCATGTTTAGCTTTAAATTTTAAAAATCTCAAGCAGTAAAGATCAATTCAATATAGACAACATTAGTAACAGAAATGTTGATGTAACTATTGTAAGCGGTAAATGATTAACAACAGTGTGAAACACGGAACTAAAGAAAATATATGAATAATAATCTCTGACTAATGGAACTGAGCAGTCGAATGGTAGAGCATACAAATACTAATTTGAAAGTTCAAACTTCGAATCCAAGTTCAAGAACGTAGAACGTCCCTGAGTCGACCCAGCTCTGATGGGTACCTAAATCACGTTAGGGGAAGTAAAGGTGGTTGGGCATAGTGCTGACCATATTATCTTTTCATTTGCCGAGTTAGGAACCTTCAGAGCTTTTTTCTACTGAGGGTTAGCACCCTAGCGCTCTATCGCTTAGACCACGCCGTCCCACAATATGTTTGAGTTAATTACCATTCAAACATGCAATGTAACTAAGGGAGGCTACCACTATCTTATTTGTTTTGCTAATGATAAAACTCACGCCATATGTCCCCGGGCGCCGACCTTGGGGGGGGGGGGGGTGTTGGAAAATGGGTTGGAAAAAGAAATTGAAAGTTCGAGGGGGTGTGCACAATCGAAAGTTAGTCCCCGGGCGCCGGGAAGGGTCGCTACGCCTCTGACATATGCTTAATTTTGTTTGAGGGAATCCTTGTATCAGCAGGATTTTAAAAAGTGTTTCTGCAACTATTTTTATATCAATTGACATATTTTTTTTCAATTTCTTCCATTTGAATACAAACATATTCCATAAACTCCTTAGATTTATCGGACCTGGATGGACATCTACAACATCAAAGGCTCGACACTGGACGCTATGGCCACGGCGGTGGAGAGCTCTGATGTTGTCCTGATCTGTATGTCCAAGAAATACATGGACAGCACCAACTGTAGATTAGGTCAGTTCATATGGTACAGCACCAATTGTAGATTAGGTCAGTTCATATGGTACAGCATTAACTATAGATTAGGTCAGTTCATATGGTACAGCACCAACTGTAGATTAGGTCAGTTCATATGGTACAGCACCAACTGTAGATTAGGTCAGTTCATATGGTACAGCACCAACTGTAGATTAGGTCAGTTCATATGGTACATCACCAACTGTAGATTAGGTCAGTTCATATGGTACAGCACCAACTGTAGATTAGGTCAGTTCATATGGTACAGCACCAAGTGTAGATTAGGTCAGTTCATATGGTACAGCATCAACTATAGATTAGGTCAGTTCATATGGTACAGCACCAACTGTAGATTAGGTCAGTTCATATGGTACAGCATCAACTGTAGATTAGGTCAGTTCATATGGTACAGCACCAACTGTAGATTAGGTCAGTTCATATGGTACAGCACCAACTGTAGATTAGGTCAGTTCATATGGTACAGCACCAACTGTAGATTAGGTCAGTTCATATGGTACAGCACCAACTGTAGATTAGGTCAGTTCATATGGTACAGCACTAACTGTAGATTAGGTCAGTTCATATGGTACAGCACCAACTGTAGATTAGGTCAGTTCATATGGTACATCACCAACTGTAGATTAGGTCAGTTCATATGGTACAGCACCAATTGTAGATTAGGTCAGTTCATATGGTACAGCATTAACTATAGATTAGGTCAGTTCATATGGTACAGCACCAACTGTAGATTAGGTCAGTTCATATGGTACAGCACCAACTGTAGATTAGGTCAGTTCATATGGTACAGCACCAACTGTAGATTAGGTCAGTTCATATGGTACATCACCAACTGTAGATTAGGTCAGTTCATATGGTACAGCACCAACTGTAGATTAGGTCAGTTCATATGGTACAGCACCAAGTGTAGATTAGGTCAGTTCATATGGTACAGCATCAACTATAGATTAGGTCAGTTCATATGGTACAGCACCAACTGTAGATTAGGTCAGTTCATATGGTACAGCATCAACTGTAGATTAGGTCAGTTCATATGGTACAGCACCAACTGTAGATTAGGTCAGTTCATATGGTACAGCACCAACTGTAGATTAGGTCAGTTCATATGGTACAGCACCAACTGTAGATTAGGTCAGTTCATATGGTACAGCACCAACTGTAGATTAGGTCAGTTCATATGGTACAGCACTAACTGTAGATTAGGTCAGTTCATATGGTACAGCACCAACTGTAGATTAGGTCAGTTCATATGGTACATCACCAACTGTAGATTAGGTCAGTTCATATGGTACAACATCAAATGAAGAATGACAAGTGAAAACTTCTTCATTTTAGATTTCATGGCGACATAAAATTAGCTGAAGGAAAATTAATTGCGACAGATCCCTGGACGGAATAGAGACAAGACATTGGGTTCTTTACGATTTTGGACGGCATCAAAACTAAAGTGGCGATTTTCGTTCAAACAGGAAAAAAAAAAGTAAAATGCAAACAAACAAGGAAAAACGACACCAGACAAAAATCAGCAATCCGCGGCGTCATGTAATAAGTATAATGTAAATGCTTGGGAATAAAAGTATATGTCAGAAAGAAATATTATTGTAAATAATTGTCAGTCATCACAAGATGAAGAATAAAGTAGTAATAAAAATGCGAACAATGTGATAAGCTAACTGACGCTAAGAATTACTTGTCTGAAGCAAAAATAAAATTCAAAACATAAAGCAGTAGTGATCTCAACTACTTATAAACAAACAAAAAATGACAACAAAGAAATAACATCATCAGATAAAACTCAGCAATTAAGTATAATATATATGATTGGTAATGAATGTATATGGCTATGTCAGAAAGAAAGAAATATTATTATAAATAAATGAAGTCCTCGCAATCCGTTGATGAAAATCGTAATACAAAAGCTAATAACGCGATAAGCTAACTGACGCTAAAAGTTACGAGGTTCAGGCGAAAATAAAAATAAAAATATAAAGCGAAAGTGATCTCCACTAAACTTTCTCTATATTGCTATATAACAGATAGCAGCATACCCGGGTTTATGTTAATAAAAAAAATGTTTGATGAAATATCTTAATCACAATCAAAATCACAATCAAAATTAGAATTACAATTACAATTACAATTAAAAACTTAAGACGACTACGAATACGACCAAGAATATAAAAGTAAACGATCATATAAACAAACTCGATAGTTATAAATATAATATGCTTAATACAACACTATGTAATACATAATATATAATATATTGAATTGTTAAAAATTGTATCGATTTACATAGAATATTTATTTGTGTTAGTTGTTTCCCATTTAATAATTCATTTATAACAAGGGAAGAAACAACTTCTTTTTTTTTTTTTTGCAACAGAACAAAAATTAGTATACCGTGCAATCGAAAACAAAAGTTTAGATTATTATATTATTCACAAGTACTAATATTGTTTAGTAAAGGATAAAGTCCAGTGTTGATACTTTTTTTTTTAATTTTGAAAAATTAATTTGCTTTAAAACGTTCAGAATAGCTTTAGGTAAATGACCTGCTAATTTTTTTTAAGAAATGAAACCACTATGTAACAGTTACGGCGTGCTTGTATAGAAGAATTTTTAAATTTTGGATCCCTTGAAATCAAGGGACAAAGAGAACAAAATTGTTAAGAGTAGAGACTTTGATCTTGTCCCTTGATTTCTAGGGATCCAAAAATTTTAATTTTAAAACAGATGTACGTGATAAAGCTGTAGTTTCCCAACTTAAAACAATTCAGCAGGTCATTGAACTAAGCTTTTTAGTTAAATTTTAGAGCAAATTGATTATTCAGCAATCCAAAATGATCAAGAATGGACAGATTATTGCCTAAGAACTTGGACAAGGAAATCTTTAGCTCAATTTAGCTTTAGCTCAATTTAGCTTTAGCTCAATTTAGCTTTAGCTCAATGACCTGCTAAATTTTTTTAAGAAATGAAACCACCACTTGACTATTCTATTATAACATTGTTGAAAAATGTCAAATTTTGTATCCCTTGAAATCAAGGGACAAATTGACAGGACGGACCTAGAGCAGGGATCGGCAAACTACGGTTCGTGTATTGAACGATAAAATAAGAAACATAAACAATAAGCACTCGCTATTCTATTAGAATATTTAGTTACTCCCTATTTACTATTTCAATGCTACTTCCTATTAACTTGTCTATCCCAAATTGAAACATTCTACTACATGGTGAATATCACAAATCAATTACTCTATGTTAACCTTTATGTATAAAAAAGTTAAATAATTGTTAAACATTTGCAATGAGTTAATAATGTGTGTAGGGTAAGATATCAGAGAAACAAGATTAACGGCAAGTATACAGGTTTAGAACTTAGAGAAACAAAATTAACGGCAAGTATATAGGTTTAGAACTTAGAGAAACAAGATTAACGGCAAGTATATATGTTTAGAACTTAGAGAAATAAGATTAACGGCAAGTATATAGGTTTAGAACTTAGAGAAACAAGATTAACGGCAAGTATATAGGTTTAGAACTTAGAGAAACAAAATTAACGGCAAGTATATAGGTTTAGAACTTAGAGAAACAAAATTAAAGGTAAGTATATAGGTTTAGAACTCAGAGAAACAAGATTAACGGCAAGTATATAGGTTTAGAACTTAGAGAAACAAGATTAACGGCAAGTATATAGGTTTAGAACTTAGAGAAACAAGATTAACGGCAAGTATATAGGATTAGAACTTAGAGAAAAAAAATTAACGACAAGTATATAGGTTTAGAACTTAGAGAAACAAGATTAACGGCAAGTATATAGGTTTAGAACTTAGAGAAACAAGATTAACGGCTAGGAAAGATGGGAACTAGTGCCGGGGTAGGTGTAGACTAACTCTGAATAAGCGAGAAAACGAACGAAAATGATCATATCGCTAATCTCAGCTGGCTATTTGTGCAATGTAAGAGATGTCATGACTTTCGATCCGTCAATGTACTAATTTATTCGGAAAAAAGTTCCGATCCGTCGTTGGTTAAAAAGTAACGTCTTTAGTCTACAATCCTTAGAGAGAAACGTTCAAGCATTCCGGTTTCTGCTAAATATGTGTCTGTGTAGGAACCGGGATAGAAAAAGTTCCATGGAATAAAATAGATTTGAATTGTTAAGATCACATTAACACGAAAAATGCTTTTAATAACAAAACCTGAAGTTATACGATTGTGTATCATGTATCAATGGACAGAAACGAGAAGACAAAAAAAAAAAACGACTAGGAAATAAAAGTATTTTAAAAAACGCACTGTTTCCGAAAAGCAAATTAGACCAGGGGTCGGCAACCTTTTGAAGCGGAAGAGCCAAAAGTTACAATTTTCAAAATGTCCCTGGTTTTAAAGAGCCACTAACATTTTTTTTTATTTCAAATATTTTTTTTTATTAAGATTGTTAGTATTTGTTTAAAAAGCTGGAGAGCCGCATCTTGATATCAAAAGAGCCGCATGCGGCTCGCGAGCCGCAGGTTGCCGACCCCTGAATTAGACCATTCGTAAAATTATAACAATGTCTTCTTTAAGTTTGATGAACAACTACTAGTTGGCCAAAGAAGAAAATTTTGAAAACTAAATAAGAGATCTATTTCTTCTATTTCTTCGGTTATCAAGTTTCTTTATTTCGTAGACATTGCTTTGGGAAATTCAAGAAAAAAAATAAACCATTATTGAAGCTCGGAAATCAAATTTACTTTTTTTCCCACTTTTTGCACTTACCTATTTTGAATATTTAAGAAGTTTTAGTAAAATACATCGCAATGTGAATAAATTGATGAATCTGGATGTCCAACTGTTGCGCATGAATCGTCATGCTTTCTAAGGAAGTTGTGTATACGAAATACTACATTTATGTAGAAAATTAGATTATTTTAAAATCAACGCACTAACCAGTACAAAACATCTTTGAGTTTTTTTTCTCTAATTGGCACGTTGATTTAAAGCATATTGTGTAAATAAAAAAAAACTCGCTACTTATAAATATAATAAATAACGACATTAAATCTTAAATATATTGCATAGTTAAAATAGATTCGACATGTAACATTTATACATTTGCATTAGGTGCTTCCCATTTAAACTTTCTAACAAACCAGGTGAAACAATCAATATCTTAAGTAGTTTTTTTTTTTCTAAACAAAGATACTAATTATAAAATGTAACCACACATGATTGTTATAATTACTCCAATCGACACAGGTTTTAATGTTTTGATCGCTTTTTTTTCATTTATGAAAATGATTGTATTTTAGAAAATGTTTTTTGACTCTAAATGGTGTTGAAAATCATTAGCACAAAGACTTGCTTATTTGCTCAAGGTGTAAAAACCTCCGTATGACCATATTGCAAAGGTTGAACTTTTTGGTATTAATTTTGGATCCCTTGAAATCAAGGGACAAGTTAAACGTGTAAATCATCGGTTCTTGTGTTTAGATGACAAGCAGCTGCACTGGAAGTTTGAAAACAAAGTACTTAAAAAAAATAATTAACACCATTATTTGTTTTAGCCTTGTTTCAAACGTTTCTTATATATTGTTCAACGACTAATTTTGTTTGCCTCTTATTTAAAGTTATTCTAGTACTCTCCTCGGTTCTCCATTTTATGTAGAATCCACTAGGTGGGTGGTAATACAAGTACATTTTTACCTTCTCGTATACAGAGTATAGAGAAAATATAGAGGAAACAATTGTTCATAGTAGATGTTTTCGCCCCAGAATGACTGAGAGAGAAGAAACGCAAAGATTGTTAAACATTTAAGTGAACCTTATCAGACAGAACAACTATATAAAAGGAACTCGTAGATGTAAGTTGATATACACATCCAAGGACGGAATAGATACAACAAGAGAATATTTCCTTTTTTTTAGTTGTTTCCCATTTTAACGTGCATAGCAAACAGGGGAAGCAACCAATATCCTGAATTTTATTTTATAAGCACAAAAGCAATAAATGAATTTAAATTAAAATGATTGCTTTATTTATTAAAATCAAGAGTAATTATTATAGTTTAAAGTGAAATTCTGTCTTTTTGTGATGAATTTTAGATTTATGAATAATTACTCTGCTCTTAAAATGTGTAGACAACCATTAGCTCAATAACCTACCGAATTATTGAAGATGTAAAAAATACCGCTCTACAATATTTTTTTTGACTCTAGTTATAATTTTGGATCCCTAGAAATCTAGGGACAAGAGAAATGTATGGAAAGTGAGAGTTAGGATATTCGTCCTCAACGAGCGTCCGATAGTGTTTTAAAGAAAAATACTTTCAGTCGCAGGACTAGTAGTTTCTAATTCGCAAAATGAATGACTGAAATGTAGAAAATAAAACATCTAAATATCGGCGTATGCTACGCCGCGGGTCGGCTGGTTTTAAATATTTAAGAAACTTTAGCAAAAAAAAATTGAAATGCGAATACATTGGTAAATATGGATTTTCATCTCGTGTGCATGAATCGTCTCACTATCAAAAGAAATGGCGCATGCGTAATACTACATGTATGCACAAAATAAGTTTGTAATTTTAAAATCAACGCACTTACTAGTACAGATCTTTATTTTCTAAGTGGTACGGGATTTGATGTATATTTTATAAATAAACAAACTCGCTAGTTATAAATATAACATGCGAAATAAAACACTGTTTTATAAATATTAACATTAAATATATTCTATTGTTGAAAAATATAATTTAATAACATTAGTTATGTATTTGCATTAGTTGCTTCCCATTTAAAAAGTCTTACAACTAAGGGAAAAAAAAACAATATATATTTTTTTAGCTAAAGAAGGAAAAAAGGATTACAATAAAAACAAAAACGATTGTCTAATCTTTAATATTAAACAAACTGTTATATATATTGATAGGGAGAATTTTGTCTTTTCTTGAAAATTCTTGGAAATTAAAAAAAAATATTGGACTCTAAAAGGTGTTGTAAACGTTTAGCTTAAAGACATGCTGAATTGTTTAAGTAGTTAAACCTATGTTTTAAACCAAGTTAAATATACACTCTCAACTTAATTTTGGATCCCTTGAAAGCAAGGGATAAAGTATAAATGTACATTACTTTGTTCTTCATTTGACAGTTCTGCAATTTTTTCACTTTTTCCCGTTGCGCTTTTTTTCCGTTGCACTTCATTCTGGTCACCTAAATGTACATTACTTTGTTCATTATTCGACACATGAGGACTAGTATATGTTTACAATTTTCACCAATCCTGTTTTCTCTCGTACATAAATATACATATACAATATTGTGTTATGAATGTTGGGGAGTTTTTAATTACGTTTACTGAAGCAAGTTGTTCTACCTGAAAGAAAACATAGGCACAGTGAGATCAGGTTTTTAGGGGAGAGTGTGGGGCGGTAGGGAGGAGGGAATACACAAAAAGGCTGTCTGTGTAAAATGTTGGTCTGGTTCAGGTAGGGGTTGGGATTCCCTGAAATAGAGCATGTATTTTAGAAGGGCGGGACAATGATTATAATGTACAATTTTATTTTAATAAAAAGAAGTATAATTCACCCTGTTCAGTTACACCTACGATTTATCACAGTCGTCTTTATTATTATTATTATTTATATTTGAAAATCAGCATAAATATTTACAGAAATTTAAGTTAGACATCACAGAAAACATAGAGAAACTTAGATAATGAGATTGATTGTATAAAAGGATAGGAGTGAATAAAGGGAGACAATCCTGGCTTACTGCCTATCTCTGCTCTGCAATTAATTGATGGCTTCCCCTGTTCGGGAACAAAGCAGCTAGAATAAAAAGAGTAGATTTCATATAAATAATTCTTAAGATTTTAATAAAAGTAAGTAAAAGTAAAGATTCCCTTTTAAACCTGACGGTATATGTGGAAAGTGAAGTAGAGTTCACTTGTTTCATGTGACCTCGGCATATGAAGAGATAGTGTGGTCAGCACTATGCCCAGTCGCCTTTACTTTCCCTAGCGTGAGTTAGGTACCCATTATAGTTGGGTCGACTCAGGGAGGGTCTACTGACTTGAACCCGGATTCGAACTCGATACTTACGGGTTAGAAATCCAGATCTCTAAAGCTAGGCCAGGGGTCGGCAACCTTTTGAAGCGGAAGAGCCAAAAGTTACAATTTTCAAAATTTCCCTGGTTTTAAAGAGCCACTAACATTTTTTTAAATTTCAAATATTTTATTTTTTTATTAAGATTATTAGTATTTATTCAAGGAGCTGGAGAGCCGCATCTTGATATCAAAAGAGCCGCATGCGGATCGCGAGCCGCAGGTTGCCGACCCCTGGTATAAGTGATATCGACGTAGACAGCATTAATAACAGAAAAGTTAAAGTAACTTTTTATAAGCGGTAGATGGTTGACAACAATGCCAAACACGGAGTTTAAAACGCAATTAAATTAATCAATGAACAAGACATTGTGATGGACAGCACATTGAATTTTGGGGACGGGGACATTAATTTAACGTACACAGTGATTGATTCAAACAAAATATAATTATAAAGAATAATTGATGATTTCGTCTCCCAAGAAACGATTGGGAATTTTCAAAAATGCAGTCTGCTAAAAAATGAACCATGTCAACATAAAGAAAGATGTAAAAAGAACTCTTAGAATCCACGTTCACATACATAAAGAACTGTTAGAGGACGCTCTACCAGAACTTTGTGAGCCCGATCACAATTTAAAAAATGTTCAAAATCTTTGGAGGAAACTCATCCCTATCATGAAACATCAACATCCGGTGGCTTAGATCCTATACTTTTAACAGTTAAAAAACACGGTGAACACTACTACATTATGATGAAACCTAAACACCCGGTGACAGAAATGCTACACTACTCTCATATATCTAGCGACGAACAAGAATATAGTGTGGCTATTTTGCGACCGTAGGTTAGAGGAATAATGTGTCCTAACTGTTAGACCCACAAACATATCCCTAACATGTGTAGAATTCCCCGTTTTATCTTTGATTACGGTATACAATTAGTATACACATATCTAGACAGACAGACTTTTGGGGCTCATTTTTATTCAATTGAAAAAAGATAATAGCACGGTTTGATCATGTATTTCTTCATACTTAAAAACTGCTAGGGCAGGAGTATAATGCAACTAAGTATTTATCTATTTATGTATTCAATAACGGTAACAATAGTAGACACTGATGCCTTTTTCACAATGGTCGTATTACAAAAAAACAAGCAAAAAAAACCTAACAACAGCATTTAAAAAACAATTGTGTAGAAAAGACTTAGCAGTTACATAGCACAAATAAAGAAATAATATTACACCGTTATAATACAAAGTAGATAAAATAAGAATATAATAGATGAATAAGAAATGTTGCAATGAGTCTGTGAGGAAGTCATTAAATAACTGTTATTTTAATTTAGTCTTAAATATTTTTTTTTAGATCTTTCGGATTTGAAAAAAAAAAAAAAAACCTATGTCAGACGACCAACGAAATGGGTGCTGATATAATATACATAATGTGAATGGGGGGGGGGGGGTGCTAATTAATAATGAGGTAACTGCTTGGGTAATAGATAAAGGCAAGATGGCGTTACAGATAATTAAGTTTAAAAAATTAAGACAAATAATTGCTCATCGCAGTTTTTGTCGTCTCAGAACAACTGAGAACTAAAAAAACAAGTTTTCTAAATATCAAAGTGAATTATATCAGCAAATAAAAACTAAATAAAAAAACAACAACTCGCAGAAGTACTTTAATATACTCACGGAACTGTTGGAGGGCGCTCCTCTCTCACAACTTTGTGAGCCAGTCACAGATCGAAACGTCTTAAAATCTATGGATAGAATTTCTTACATCATTATCGTGTAACACAAGGACTCAGTTGCAGAGACGCGACACTTCATCCATATCGTTATCAACAAACAAGAAGACAATGTGGCTATCTTTTAACTGTACAATAGAGGAATAATGTGCCCTAACTGCTAGACACATCAATGACAAACCATGACAAACTTTAAATTCTCCGTTTTAGATATCATTGCGGCATAAAATTAACTGACGGACGATTTATCTCGGCATTTCCCTGAGAGGAATGGATGCAAGAGAATATTTCATTTTTCTAGTTGTTTCCCATTTAAATATTCTAGCCAAGGGAAATAACCAAGAATATGAATGTTTGCATTAAAACATAAGTAATAATACAATGTCATCGAAAATAATTGTTTTAATTATTACTTATAACATAGCTAATAATATGTGATAAGTAATATTCTGTCCATTTTCGGTTATTTTTGGATTTAAAAAAAATATAATGTGCTTTAAAATGTATAGAAGACATTACAATTATTACCTGCTAAATATTTTAAAAAGTGAAACTACAGATAAATCAGGTTAGAATGATTTAAGATTAAATTCAAATTTTGGATCCCTTGAAAATCAAGGGACTAGATAATATCGTATATCTTACTTAGTCGTTGAGTTTGGAAATAGTATTATTTTATCCTAATAAATAAAAGCCCCCGTGCGCACCTCTCTCTCTCTCTCTCTATCTCTCTCTCTGTCCGCAAAATATTTTCGCCGGACATCACATCAGAAACTGCAGCGATATATGAAGAACTTTATAGTGACTTTTGTTGAAAATAATGTTAGATGTTTTAAATGTATAACCACAATTTTATTTAAAGAAGAAAAAAAAATAAAGGCGTATTTGAATGTAGAAAAACAATTTTAATTATGCAACCGGAAAAGTGTTTAAACTTGGGACAAGAACACATTTAACAATGACGTCGCTTATTGTTTACACTAAAAAAGAGCACGAAACTGATGACGTTATCTCCCGAGTTTAGAATAAAACGAAATGAACTATTTTATTCAAATATGATTTAGAGCTATGTACGCTATGAAATGTATACAATACGATTTTGTCGGCCTAAACTTAAAAAAAAATTATTTCATCTACTTAATTACTTTATTAAAATATTTGTTTATCTATGCAATTTGCTAATCTCTATAATATATAAAGCTAAGTTGTCGGGTGCCCAATAGGGCACTTCCCGGGGCCGCAGGCGCTTCAAATTTGGCAGGATCTTGCCTTGGGGCGACAGAACACGGGGGCCGGTTGGCCGAAAAGTCTACGATGAGGGGTCAAAACTGACCTCGACTGACCGGCGCCTTATATGGGCGAATTAATTAAGCATTCAAATTCTCAATGTTTTCGAAAGCCTAAGCGAAGCTGGGCAGCATGCCTAGTAAAAATGAAATGACACGATTTATTTTCAAAGGTTTTTTTTTAAATACATGGTTTATCTGCATATCATGTATGTTTCTTATGTAAACCTACTCTACTATTTCCCTGGATTGTCTACTTAACGTAGAGTCCAGGAAACTAGTAAAACATCCTTAGGTTGGTGTTAATACAAATACTTTGTTGTTGTTACCACAAATACTGGTAGACCAACATGGCCATGTTTAGCTTTAAATTTAAAAAATCTCAAGCAATAAAGATCAATTCAATATAGACAACATTAGTAACAGAAATGTTGATGTAACTATTGTAAGCGGTAAATGATTAACAACAGTGTGAAACACGGAACTAAAGAAAGTATATGAATAATAATCTCTGATTCGTGGAACTGAGCAGTTGAATGGTAGAGCATACGAATGCTAATTTGGAAGTTTAAAGTTCGAATCCGGGTTCAAAAATGTAAAACGTCCCTGAGTCGACCCAGCTCAGATGGGTACCTAAATCACATTAGGGGAAGTAAATGTTGTTGGGCACACCATCTCTTCATATGCCGAGTTAGGCACCCTTCAGAGCTTTTTTCTACTGAGAGTTACTGTGAAAGGTAAGTGCATTCCACTCATTTGAGTTTGTATTCTACTTCAGTTAATAGTAAGGGCGGTGCGGTAGAATGGTAGAGCTTTCCACTGCTAACCGGAACGTCTCGAGTTCGGATCTCTGAGTCCACACAAATCTGACGGATTCTTGTCTCACGTTAGGAAAGTAAAAACGGCTGGGCATAGTGATGACTGCACTAACCCTTCATATGCCGGGATCAACGAAATAGCTGGCCTCTGGTTTGTTCTTCGTTGGACAAAGGCTATAGAAGCAAATCCAAAGAGAAAAATGGGCTGAAATCTGAGTCAACGGCCTATACGGCGCATAACCAGTTGACACGTATGCTTAGCTGTGTTGGTGGAAATCCCATGTAACACTAGAATTTTAAAACGTGTACCGCCAACCCCCCCCCCCCCCCCCCCCCACTCACCCCAGAAGGAAATTGAATTTATATAGAAAATATATATTTTACCAGTGTCGTCGTCGTCGTCTCCCCCCCCCCCCACCCACCCCAAGAAAATTTTAAGTGCCCCCGGAGAGAAAAGTCTGGAAGAAACACAGTACTGACCATAAACAGCGCGTGCAAAAGCCAGTAAAAAGAGAATAAAATTGATTAAGGTTTTACTCCCCTTTTTGTATCACGTTAGGTGTCCACGTGTTAGTTAAGCCAATGATTTGATTGGTCGCTATGTCACATGACCAACGATCTGCGTGCTGACATAACTTACAACAAGTGTGAGTGATGGGGGGGGGGTGAATAATAATGCGGTTAACTGGCGGTTGTCGCAGGTAAGGCAAGATGGCGGCATAACACTTTTACCGTTACAAATAATTAAGTCAAACAAAATATAAAAAAAACAAAAAAATTGATCGATAAAAAATTGCTAAACATTGATGTGAAACATATCAGCAAATAAAAGCTGTATAAAAGGAACTCATAGATGTACGTTGATATACTCATGAAGCTGTTAGAGAACGCTTTCTCAGAACTGTGTGAGCCGGCCACAGATCGAAACGTTCTAAAACCTACGAATGAAAACTCCAACATCATTATCGTGAAACCCAAGATTTAAGTGGCAGAGTCGCAACTTTTTTCTACATCGTTATCGACAGACAAGAAGACATTGAATAACTGCTAGACACATCCATGACATGTGTAAAATTCTCCATTTTAGATTTCATGGCGACAAGAAAATATGGCGGCATAACACTTTAACCGCCACACATAACTAAGTAAAACAAAATATATTAAAATAAATTGCTTATATTAGCTTTTGTCGCCCCCAGAAAGACTGGGAAAAAAACCTGCAAAAATTGCTAAACATTGAAGTGAAACATTTCACCAAAAAACAACTTTACAAAAGGAATTCGTAGATGTACGTGCATTTACTCATGGAGCTGTTACAAAACGCTTTCTTAGAACTGTGAAAACTAGAAAAAAGCCCCCCCCCCACATAATTTTTTTTTTCCAACACGCGAGCACACGCTCTAAATCTACTCCAAAACACCAAACTGACGCCGATTTTTATGAGTAAAAGTAAAAGTAAGTTTTCCTTTTCAAACCTGACGGTCTATGGGGCAAGTGAAGTAGAGTTCATTTGTTTCTGTGACCTCGGCATATGAAGAGATAGTGTGGTCAGCACTATGACCAGCCGCCTTTACTTTCTCTAATGTGAGTTAGGTACCCATCAGAGTTGGGTATGAGGCTTTATGAGGCATACATCAAAACGTTACCAATCGTGTATATTTAGACGTGTGCCCTGTTTTCCAGAAGTTTATTTAAATGTGAACAATGTCGGCAGTTCATTTCTTGGATCTTATTTGTTGGGGCGCGGCTTTGTCCACACTACCAACGAGACACGCCAAGTCCCTCGGCGACGGCCCTGGTGTCAGGAGAGTCACGGGGCTCTTGTGAGCTACCGGTTACATTAATACACGGGTGATGGGTGCAACACAGTGTTTCTTCCAGGTATCTCTTAGTCGGCCCCCCGTAATTATCAAGTGCCGCCGGTAGATTCAAGTAGTAACCCCATCCGCTTATGCAGGATCTCGTGGCGCTAAATCACTCCAATATGTAAAAAAAAAATGTTAGGCCTATAACAGAAATCTTTGCGGGGCTGTACTCAACACCTTCCCAACTTTTTATGGCGATTGGGTAAATGATGCAGTAATGCATAAAAGACAGAAACATGTTTTTCACATGTACAACTGTATGTGGCCAGCTCACGCGTCGGATAACCTTCTGATATAGGGTGGGGCCATCCACAAATGACGTCACGTTTTTAACGACTTACAAAAAGTCAGACCCTCATCCGTCGTCGTTGTCCCCCCTCACCCCCCCCCCCCCCCGCATTATGGGGTCTGGCGGCCTTGTAGTTCCACCCGTGATGGCCACAGACCGAAACGTTTTAAAATCTACGAATGAAAACTCCAACATCAGTATCGTGAAACACAAGCACTCTGTGGCATAGACGCCATACCTCATCCACATCATTATCGGTAAACAAGAAGACAATGTGGCTATCTTGTTACTGTAAGATAGACGAATAATGTGCCCTAACTGATAGACACATGTATCACATGTGTAGAATTCTCCATTTTAGATTTCACTAGAATACCCGTCATCCGTTGGATAACTGTGGGTTTCGGGGGTCATCCATCAAAAAACATCACGTCTGTCACTCAGAGGCATAGCGACCCTTCCCGGCGCCCGGGGACAAACTTTTCGATTTTACCCCCCCCCCCCAAGATTTCGATTTTCAACCCCCCCCCCCCCTCAAACTTTTGATGTGCACCCCCCCCCCCCCACTCAAACTTTCGATTTGAACCCCCCTCAACCTTTCAATTTATTTTTCCAAACCATTTTGGCGCCCCAACATATGTTCCCCGCCCCCCCTTTCCCCTCCCCGCCTCCCCTTTCCCCCCCCTCCCGCCTCCCCTCCCGCCACCCCCCCCCCCTCCTCGCTACGCTACTGCAGTGTCACTTATCGTCACAAAAAACAGACCCCACATTCAAAAATATGTTTCTTATCTTTTAAAAACACCGAAAACACCGATTTCGGAATATCCCTTCATATACTGACGTCACATGTGACCTACTCAACTCTACTTCACCTGCCCAGTGTCCCGCCAAGTCTCAGACAACATGTTTTTATCGTTTAAAAAACTATTCCAGCCGAGCATGTCTCTGACCACACTATCCTTTCATATGCTTAGGACAAAGAAACAGATGAACTCTACTTCACCTGCCCTGTATCCTGCCAAGTTCAGATAGGCAACTTTATCATTCACATCTAGAAAAAAAAATTGAAAAAAAAATATCATTGACATATTGGTCTAGAACCTGTGCCACTCACATGAGAGCGGACTACGCTACCAACTTAGCTATTTACTCGTGACGTCACAAGTGAATTTTTATACGATATTTTAAGTCTCCTTTTGCAACTTGATCTAGATCTAAGTCTAGTAGTAGTAACTTTCAAATTAAATTTTATCTTAAATTAGCCAAACAAAGATTTATATAAAATAAAGAAGGTGTGAAATTATCTAGATCTAGATAGAATTATGTAGATCTAGATTAGATTCTACGACTCGTTTGCTTAAGTCTTAAGTTTAGTTTTTCTTGCTAGATCTAGATCTAGATCTAATCATTAGGCCCGGAGCGAGCATTTCAAAATTACCATATTCCAAACAAAGATTTATATAAAATAATAAAGGTCTAAAATAGTTTAGTATTAAGAAAATCATTATTATCTAAATCTAGAAAGAAAATTATCTATATTTTAGATCTACGACTGAGCTATATTTAGAATTTACGTTTATAATTTAGCAAACTTACCGGCATCTAAGCCGCGTATGAATCTTAAGCTACACCAATAGGCCCGGGAGCGAGCATTTCAAAATTACCATATTCCAAACAAAGATTTATACAAAATAATATAGGTCTAAAATAGTTTAGTATATAGAAACTCATTATTATCTAAATCTAGATAGAATTATCTATATTCTAGATCTACGACTGGTTTGCTAAAGTCTCGTTTTTTTTTTGGATTGTATTTATAACTAATAAATCATTGATTTGACCTAGATTCTAGATTCTAGATCTAGATCTATAAATAACTTTCCTTCGACAGCTGATCTTTAGATCTAGAGAAATGTATTGTAAAACTAAATGAAAAAGACAGTTGAAAATTGATATAAGTGTTGGAACGTAATAAATACAGCAAACGGACGTATTGTTAAAGTTAAAGCCGACAGAAAATTAGCTTTAGAACGCGTTAAACATTGGAATGGGAACACAATCTTCTACGATAGGCCGCCATTATCGATGTAAAAAAATAAACACATCATGTGACGTCACTGTTTCCGTCGAGTCTAGTGGCTTTTCAAATCTTTTTTTAAAAAATGGGTTACTCTGCGTATGAATAAATTAATTAATTAATTAACGTCTTTAAATAAATTTGTGATCAACAGTCTGTCTGCATTAAAAAATTATTCTCTACCTGCATACTATTTTACAGCTTTCCAGATAGAGTCGAACATATCACAATTTTCGATCGGACAAACACATAAATATTCAAACATGTAAACAAACTTGAGTTTTAGTAGTATTAGATGGGCGGCATAAAATAAGTTGACGTTAAATACATCGCGGAACATCCCTGAACGGAATCGAGACAACAAAAGAATATTTCTTTTTGTTTGTTGTATCCCATATTTAAATTTATAACAAACAAGGGAAACAACGTACATAATAACATTTTTGTGAGAGAACAACAGTAATAACACAATACATTCTAAAATGTTTGTTTTATTTGTTATACTTAACGCCGCGACTATTATTTTTAACTAGATTTTTGTCCAATCTTGATAATTTTTTTGAATTTCTAATAATTAATTTGTTCTATAATATGTAGAAAAGCATTAGCTCAATGACCAGCTGCATTTGTCCAGATGGGAAACCACCGCTAATTGACATATGCTCAAATAAAACAAAAAAGAAATTTTGGATCCCTTGAAATTCAGGGACAAGGTCAAAATGCAAATTATATGTTGTTGCTCGTATGTGACATGTAGCTGCCCTCGAAGTTTGCAACCAATTATTTTACTTGCATAATTTGTTTATGTAAGCCTTGTTTAAAACGTTTCTGTTAAGAGACAACCTTGTTTTATTCGTATGTAAACTATTCTAATATTCTCCTCCGTTCTCCATTTAATGAAGAATAAACTAGGTGTGTGCTAATATTGTACCCTCTCGTACACAGAGTATAGAGAAACTATTGTAATTGTGCACACTAATGTAATACAATTTTGACAGTTTGTACCGTTTTACACCTCTCTACTTTAACGTATACGTAGTATAAAGGATGTATTACAATCTAGAAAAAAAAAATCTAAATCAAGATCTGGACAAACCTGGACATTTTACAACCACCCGGAGCACAAAAAAACGTAGTTTTGTAATCATGTCCGTTATTGTTAGCTTGATAACAGTTCATATACAAGTATTATAGCAAATATGTAGTTTTCTCTAAACTTTGGAACGATTTTCAGTAACATATTTGATAATTTAATATCATACTCGAATTGAAGCATAAAAAACGAGGGTTTTGTATTCCGAACCCTTATTGTTACTTAAGTATATACGAGAAAGTTTAAAGGAGATCACTCCCGCTTTATTTTGTTTTTCCCCAGAAACTACTAGACCAGCATGGCCTACACGGCCAAGTTTAGCTTTAATTAAAAAATGTCAAGCTTTAATGGTCAATTTAATATAGACATCATTAGTAACAGAACAGTTGTAGTAACCTTTGAACGCGGTAAATAATTGACAACAATGTGAAACACGGAATTTAAAACTCAGTAAATCAAAGTGAACAATGAACAAGACATTGAGATAAACATTACAATAAGTTATGGGGACGCTAATCTATCTTACACCATGATGTCAACGATAAAAAAAGGTAAAGAGCCCTGATGTCAAGGGTCAAAATAAAAATACCGTAATACTGATACAAAATATTCAAATAATGGTATTCAACCGGTAGGAGGGCCGAGCCACTTCACTACCGGGAATATTGTAAAGTAAAATAGTAATCAGTAAGTATCTGATTCAACTGTCATGTGAACTATGTATCTGATTTAACTGTCATGTGAACTATGTCACGGACTGAACAAAGTACAGAGTTTCTTCTAGGCATCTCTTCGGGGGGGGGGGGGGGGGGGGGGGGGGTGGCAAGGAAAATATACACTTTTAACAGTGTCGGGTTAGCAATCTAATTCCCTACCGCTAAAAAGAGTGTTCAAACTAAGTAGAAGTTATGTATATTTATGAGTTATTTGTTGAATACTATCTAGTAGTATTGTTTTTTTTTCTTAGCACAAAAGATATCAAAAGTTCAAACCAAAATCAACGTCTTCATCGTTTATTCAGATGTTAATACTGCACTAGTAATGAAGGCAAGGAATTATCTTTTTTTTTTAATTGTTCTAATGGGGAGGTGACACCAAAAAGTTCTGCACCGGGTGACACCAAAAAGTTCTGCACCGGGTGACACCCGACCTAGCCAATGACTATTTAATACAATATTTTTTCTCAAATATCATTAAACTACACAGGTAATTTACGTGTAACTGGTACCGATGGCTGACTGTTGAAAATGGAATCGATTTACATATATTTCATGTGTATTAATTGTTTCCAATTTCAAAATTTAAATTAGCAAAGGGAAGCAATAAATATTCTTCAATTGTTGCAAACAAAAAAAGTAATTATACAATACAAATTAAAATGATTGCTTTAGTTTTTTATTTTAATACTGCAATTAATATGTTAATCCGTAATATTGTTTCCATTTTTTATATGTTTTGGAGTTTTAAATAATGTGTTTGCTCTAATATATATAAAAACATTAGATCATTGACTTCCTGAATATTAAAAATTGAGAATTTAACGCAAATGTTATGTCATCTTAAGGGATAAATAAACTCTATAATGAAATTTTGGATCCCTTGAAATCAAGGGACAACAACAAAGTGAAAGTGTCTGAGTATTTGTTGAGAAAGTAATTCTAAAGCAGGGATCGGCAACCGTTTTTGAGACAGTCGAGCCAAGTTACAATATACAAAATTTCCTACATTGTAATGGCCACTGACATTTGTATGCACTATGGTAGTGGAAAACATGGAACCATAGCCCTAGGGTTGGACACAGCACAGTTGTGGGGCTGTGTCTAATGCCCATTCTTTCAGGCATCCCCCAGGGGCGTAAACTTTCTATTTTACAGTATACTTTTTTAAGTTTTGAAAATGAAATAATATAAATATTAATATTTGTGCATGAAAATCGAGAGCCGCACATTGACATCCAAAGAGTCTCATGCGTCTCCATGACAAGTGTAGAATTCTCCAATTTAGATTTCATAGCGGCATAAAATTAGTTGACGGGAAATACATCGCGGCACAACCCTAAACGGAATAAAAACAAAATAATATTTCGTTGTATTAGTTGTTTCCCATAAATTTAAATGTATAGCATCGAGGGGAAACAACAAAACATCCTAAAATAGGTGTGTGAGATCAAAAATAATAATACAATACAAACTAAATTGATTGTTTTAATTATTATATACGACAAAGTTATTAATATTTTATTTCCTAAGATTTTGTTCACTAGTGATAAGTTTTGTATTTCTGAATAATTAAGTTGCTCTAAAATATGTAGGAAAGCATTAGCTCTATGGCCGGCTGCATTTTTCCAAAAGAGACATCACCACTTTATTGATCATAACAAAATAAAACAACAAATATTAACTTTTGGATCCCTTGAAAACTAGGGACACCCAGACTTCTGACACTTTCATTTGACCTTCACCCCTTTGACTGTCATCCCTTGCAATTTTTTTTTATAATCAAATACATGACTTCATGTAAATATTCGTTATGTACATTTGCAAAACCTTTCGTTTTCATTTGGTGTTCAAAATTATGTTAACAAATGTGATGTTGATGTACTTGTTTTAATTGCAAATAAAAGTATTAAAAAATTAAAAAAAAAATAAAAAAATTGAAAAAAAGGGACAAGATTAAAATGAAAATTATCTGCTGTTGTTCAAATGCGACATGTAGCTGCACTATAGGTATACCAACAATTATTTTATCAGCATTATTTAATACCATGATTAATTTAAGCCTTAGTGCGTTATGTGTACACGAGTTGGTCAAGCCAATGTTATAATTAGCCGCTATGTCACATGACTAGCAACTTGTGTACTGAAATAGCTTAGCAAAAGTGTGGGTGAGGGGGGGAGGGGGCGGGAGATGAGAATGCGGGTAACTGGAAGGGTCGTAGACAAAGGCAAGATGGCGGTATAACTTTTTACCAACACAGATAATTAATTCAATCAAAATATATAAAAATAATTGCTCATAGCAGCTGATGTCTCACTAAGCACGATTGAGAACAAAAAAAAATTAAAAAAAAAAAACCGCCAAGATTGCTTAAACTTTGAAGTGCAACGTGACAGCAAAAAACAACAGTGTAAAATGAACTCACAGATGTGTGTTGATATACTCATGGAGCTGTTAGAGGACGCTCTCTCAGAACTGTGTGAGCCGGCCACAGATCGAAACGTTTTAAAATCTACGGATGGAAATTTCTACATCAGTATCGTGAAACCCAAGCTTTGGCAGAGTCGCAACATTTTTCTACATCGTCATTGACAGACAAGAAGACAATGTGGCTATCTTGCTACTGTACAATAGAGGAATAATTTGCCTTAACTGCTAGACACATCCATGTGTAGAATTCTCCATTTTAGATTTCATGACGGAAAACACAAACTAGAAAAACATCACCAGACATCAGCAATCTGCGGAGTCCTGTATTATGTATAATGTAAATATTTATTATTCAAAACTCAATGAACAAAATTGATCAATGAAAAAGACATTTAGAAGGACAACATATTTAATTAAGCGGATGCTAATTTATTGATACGTGATTAAATCAAACAAAATATATGAACAATAATTGATGATTTCATATTCCCAGAAACGATTTAGGATTTTAAAAGATGCAGTTTGCTAAAAAAAGGAACCATAAAAACAAGATATAGCTATGCAAATGGAACTCTTAGAATACAAGTGAAAGTCAAAAAGAAATATTAGTGTAAATAAATGTCAGTCCTCACAAGCAAAGACGCCCAACCTCATCCACATCATTATATCGGCAAAAAATAAGACAATTTGAACATCTTGTTACTGTAAGATAGTGGAATAGTGCGATCTAACTGCTAGACATCTATGACATGTGTATAATTCTCCATTTTAGATTTCATAGTGGCCTAAATTTAGTTGACGGGAAATACATCTCGGTTCATTCCCTAACGGCAAGTATGTAAGGTTAGATTTTAGGGAAACAAGATTAACGGCTAGAAAAAATTGGAAAAAAACGAACTACTACCGATACGCAAATTAGACCATTCGTAAAATTATGTAAATGTATTTGTTAAGTTTATTGAACATCGACGAGTTGAAGAGAATCAATATCATCATTATTGTAGTCATTGATAAAAAAAAGTTGCTGTCAATTTTGAGTCATAGCGGCCATATAAAATAAATTAAAAACCATAAGCTTGAAAAAGTTTCTAAAATTAATATTTTAGGAATCAATTGTATAAATGTTGTAAATCTATAAATCTTGAATATAATGTTTTGTGCTTAAGGTTCAATTTCTATTTATTTTCATCAGGCCTAAGTAATAACCTAAAGTTTCATATTCGTAAGACAAGCATTGATTGGTTGTACAGAAACTCTGTGATCCATCTTTTATAAATACCGCTTCGTAGTAATTTATGCTCAAAACATTGGCGGTAAATTCTGTTTAAAAAGTCATACTTTTAAGACGCACCCGGTATAGTTATGCCATGTTTATTTTTTTTGTTATTGACATAATAAAAAGAACCAAATTAATTTTTGCTTTCTAAAAAATGTTGTTTAGTTACAAAAATACTAAAATCATCAAATACTTCAAGTCTTTAGTAAAACCGACAAAAAGCAGACAGTCAGTTTTATAACCATATTTATTTTAGCAACACCGTTCATAATGTTAAAAATGTATTTAATTTGCTTTCGACGGCTTTCAATACTACTCACGTTGGTGACCATTGGTAGATACATAGTTTGTCTACTTTTGCAGAACACATGGTCGTAGTTTCATTTGAACTTACCACCGACCTTGAACTTTGTTAACGTTGATACGTTTATTTACATGAATGAGAAAAAATAATACATAAGTATATCTCCACAGTTTAAAAACAAAGTGTATCACTGATACATTCAAATAGAGAGGAACTTGCTGTGGCGAGATATTATAGCGAACACTGGGCACACATACTGAAGCTAACACAGGAGCACACTGACTTTCGTTCATTGATTTCTCGGAAATAATGACCAACTTACACTCGTCATATATGGTACACTCAACAAGTAGATCACAGGGTCACACTACAGCTACATACCTTATATACCCCACATATTGTCACACTAACACCACATACCTTATATACCCCACAAAGACTAACACAGACTAACACAGACTAACACAGACTAACGCTACATCCACATACCTTATATATCCCACATAGTGTCACACTACATCCACACACCTTATATACCCCACACATTGTCACACTAACACCACATACCTTATATACCCCACAAAGACTAACACAGAGTAACACAGACTAACACTACATCCACATACCTTATATAGCCCACATAGTGTCACACTAAATCCACACACTTTATATATCTCACACAGAGTGTCACACTACATCCACACACCTTATATATCCCACACAGTGTCACACTACAGTCACACACCTTATATATCCCACACAGTGTCACACTAAAGTCACACACCTTATATATCCCACAACCTTTTGAGACGGAAGAGCCAAAAATTACAATTTACAAAATTTCCTAGTTTTTAAAGAGCCACATATATTATTTTTTTAAATATTATAATAGATGATAATGATTGTGTAAATAATTTTGATTTATGATTTGAAATAAATAGCATTAAATACCAACTAATATTGATACATATATTGATGTAATATATTGATACTATTGTCAATTTTAAATGTGATACGCTTGGCAGATCCTTTAATTTAAGGATACAATGCAAATATCTTAAATCTTGATCTACCAGAGTTTCTTCCAGGCATCTCTTCGAAGTGAAATATTTATATAGAAAATATATACTTTAACTTTGTCCGCCCCCCCCCCCCCCCTCTAAGAACGTCTATCCCCCGACCCCCCCCCCCCCCCGGAAATTTCAATTGCCCCCCCCCCCCCCCCCAGGAGAAAAAAGTCTGGAAGAAACACTAAGATCTACAGATCTACCAAAAACCAAGGAATACAACCCAGTTTATTTTTACCCTATGGTATGTTCTCAGCTGGCCAAGATGATAGTGTACCGGTGCTACGGGTTCGAAACAAATCTAGATAATGTTTTTATTTTTTTTTAATTTTTTTCATCATTGAAAATGTAAATAGGGAAATATCCACTCACACAATTGGTTCTAATCCACTATTATTTTTCGTTTGACGTTAACTTTAATAATCTATTCATTTATAATTCATATAAGGTTCGAATTCAGAAAATAGTACAAAAAGAGGTGTGACTTCTTTTTTTATGTAAATGATAAAGTTGCGGTTAACTGGTGGGGGTCGCAGGCAAGGCAAGATGGCGATTCAACACTTTTAACGTCTCATATAATTAAGTCACACACAATATTTAAAACATGATTGCGTATAGTAACTTTTGTCGCCCTCAAAACGAGCAATGATTGCAAAACATTGAAGTGAAACACATCACAAAACAACAGCTATACAAAAAGAACTCGTAGATTTGCGTGTATATACTCATGGAGCTGTTAGAGAACGCTCTCTTAGAACTCTGAGCTGGTCACAGACCGAAACGATTTAAAATATACGAATGAAAACTCCAACATCAGTATCGTGAAACCCAAGCACTCTGTGGCATAGACGCCATACCTCATCCACATCATTATTGGCAAACAAGAAGACAATGTGGCTATCTTGCTACTGTAAGACCGATAAATAATGTGCCCTAACTACTAGACCAGGGGTCGACATTCTTTTGAGACAGAAGAGGCAAAAGCTACAATTTACAACATGTCCTAGCCACTTACATTATTTTTTTAAATTATATTATACTTGATGAGGATTAGGTAAATACATTTGCTTTATGATTTGAAATGAATAGCGTTAATTACGAACTAATATTGGTGCATATAAATTGGCTGCATGCATATATTTCTCAGTTATAGCTAGCTCTGCTATGATACATTTAGTAATCAAATAAAATAACAATATGACTATCCCAATCGACTTTACAAGCCAGTTACGGACACGCTGGCCCAGGAGGTGTCTCCTATAGCTAGGCAGCCCTCAATACGGCAAACTTCGACTAACTGGCTTGTATATTGGTTTGATTATCGTATATCGGTATTTTCTGTCCTTCGGTTCTCACTGGGCTTATCTTCCACCCTACAAGAACCCAGAGTCAAGTACCTGGCTCAACTATATGAAACTAACAACTTAAATATTACGTCACTCAGGTCAAATTGATGCATACTGACAGGTAGAGGAATGCATTCTGAATAGAATAACATTTCCCAGTTAACAATATTCGAAAAAGTCGGCACTCGCGCAGTGGCAAGCATGGAATTGTTGCCACGGGGCTGTACACAGCACGGGTGTGGGGCTGGGCCTGTTGCCCAAGCGGCTGTCAGCTGTCCGTATACTTTCTATTTACCTATTCTCAATCTTCTCTGATGAGTGTGTTTATTCTATTTAAGTTAAAGTTGTTTTTTTACAGTATACCTTTTTATGAGTTTTGAAAATGAAATAATAGAAATATTAAAATGCGTGTGTGAAAATGGAGAGCCGCACATTGACATCCAAAGAGCCGCATGCGGCTCCATGACAAGTGTAGAATTATCCATTTTAGATTTCATGGTGGCATAAAATTAGTTTACGGGAAATACATCACAGCACATCCCTGGACAGAATAGAAACGATAGAATATTTTGTTGTCAGAGTTGTTTCCCATATTAAAATGTATTGCATCCCGGGGAAGAAACAAACATCGTTAAATGTGTATGTGAGAAAAAAAGCAATAATACAATATAAACTAAAATGATTCTTTTATTTATTATATACGACAAAGTTATTAATATTTTCTTACCTAAAGTTTCATCTTTTCTTGATAAGTTTTGGATTTCTGAAAATTAAAATTGCTCTAAATTATGTGGAAAAGCATTAGCTCAATTACTGGCTGCATTTGTCCAGATGAGAAACCACCGCTTTACACATGTTGCAACATTAGAAACGAAGAAGAAATTTTGGATCCCTTGTAAAACAAGGGACAAGTTAAAAATGAAAATTTAGTTTATTGTTATTGTGTGACATGTAGCTGAACTCGACGTGTGCCAAGAATTATTTTTATTAGGATTATTTAATACTATGATTAATTTAAGTCGTATGTGTATACGCGTTGGTCAAGCCAATGATATAATTGGCCACTATGTCACATGACCAGCGATCTGTGTGCTGAAATAACTTATCAAAAGTGGGGGTGAGGGTGGGGGGAGGGGGAAGAAGAGAATGCGGGCAACTGGAAGGGTCATAGACAAAGCACGATGGCGGTATAACTTTTTAACGTCACAGATGTTTAATTAAAACAAAATATATTAAAAAAGTAATTGCTCAAAGCAGCTGTCTTTACCGTAAGAACGACTGAGAACAACAAATAAAGCGCAAAGATTGCTAAACACTGAAGTGAAACTTATCAGCAAACAACAACTATATACGAAGAACTCGTAGATGTACGCTGATATACTCATGGAGCTATTAGAGGACGCTCTCTTAGAGCGTTGAGAGCCGGCCACAAATCAAAACGTTTTAAAATCTACAAATGAAAACCCCTACACCATAGTCCTGACACCAAAGAACTGAGTTTTGGACCCGACATACTTTATCCACATAGTTGTCGACAGACAGGAAGACTTTGTGGCTATAGAGCAACTGTAAGATAGAGGAATAATGTGCCTTAACTGCTAGACACATCTATGACATGTGTAGAATTCTCCATTTTAGATTTCATGGCGGCATGCGATTAGCTGACGGGAAATTCATTGCAACACATCCCTGAACGGAATAGAGACAACATGACATAGTAGACAAAAATAGACGGGTTCTTGACGATTTTTGGATGGCAGCAGAACACAAGTAGCGATTTCAGTTCAAAGAGTGAGAAAAAAGTAAAATGCAAACAAACTAGGAAATAAATCACCAGACAATCCGCGGAGTCCTGTATTAAATATAATCTAAATGATTGAGAGTAAAAGTTTATGTCTGAAATAAATATCACTGTAAATAGTTTTCTGTCCTTACAAGCCGAAGATGAAAATACAAATAAAAAAACTGAAGAATGTATTACGTTGACTGACACTAAAAAACGCGTGTGTGATGCGAAAAAAATAAATAAAGCGGTAGTTATCTCTATTACGAATAAACAAAAAATGACAACAAACAATGAAATAACATTACCAGAAAAAAACTCAGCAATTAAGTATAATGTACATGATTGGGAATTAATGCATAGGCCTATGTCAGAAAGAAATGTTATTGTAAAACAATGTCAGTCCTCACAAGCCGTTGATGAAAATCGTAATACAAAAGCAATTAACGTGATAAGTTAACTGACGCAAACAGTAAGGTGGTTGATGCAAAAATAAAAAAAAAATAAAACTATAAAGCAGAAGTGATCACTGTTACGCTGAGTGAGTGGTATGGGTTACTTGATTCAATACAATTTAAATCTTACTACCCTTATGTCGCACCCACAGGCAGGCATCATACAATTGTTTATCAAACAACACACGTGTCGACTTATCAATAAGACAAAAGCAGATTTCTTCTTCCTAGATTTATTCTCGTCCTGAACTCACGCACACCAATTCACCAAGACTACAAGAACAAGACTCCTATCTAACTTCTTCCCCGGCAACAACGAACTCACACTCAAACATCACTTGCTTGCGTACCGCGTCACACTTTTATTCGTTCAATGTACGGTCGCACCATCAATCATGCGCACCAATTGGCCTAGTTAAGCATACATCATAACAATCTCACTGAATTTTCTTTGCAATATAACAAGTAGCAGCATACCCAGGTTTATGTAAATAAAAAAAAATGTTCAATGAAAAGTCTTTATCACAATCAAAATCACAAACACAATTGCAATTACAATTGCAATCACAATCACAATCACAATCACAATCACAATATCCATTACAATTACAAACATGACGACGACCACGATGACGACCAAGAATGTAAAAGTAAACGTTCGTATAAACAAACTCGCTAGTTATAAATATAATATCCTCAATGCAACACTGTAATAAATAATATAAAATAATTGAATTGTTAAAATTTGTATCATAGACTATTTCATTGTTTTAGTTGTTTCCCATTTTGAAATTTTTTGTAAACAAGGGAAGCAACCAATAAAGTGTTTTTTATTACAGAACAAAAATAAGAATGTAGTGGAATCCAAACAGATTGTTGTTTTTTTTTCAACTGCAACAATTATATCTATGAATTTAATGAAGAATTAAGTCCAATTTTGATATTTTTTTGAATTTTGAATAATTAATATTCTTTAAAATGTATCAGGAAAGCTTTAGCTAAATGATCTTCTGATTATTTTAAGTTATGAAACCACGGCTTGTTAGTATAGTTTTGTCAGCCATATAACTTTCATATTTTGGATCCCTTGAAATCAAGGGACAAAATCAAATCTGAAAAAGAATAAAAAAAACAAAAAAAAAACAAATCTCTAACAGTGTAGCATCTGTGACGATAAAATAATACACACCCACATAACTATGCACTACAGGCAAGAACACCGAGACGTAACTACTTACGAATGCAGCATTTGCAACATAAACCTCCCACTAGAAAATGGCATCCAGATGCATGTATTGAACCACCACCTGAAGACCCCTCAATGAACGTTAATCAATTGCTACCCCAGTTTAGTTTAGACGTTTTGTATTTGTTACACTGGGAAATCATATCAACCAATGTATTCAAAACGCACTTTTACCAATTGCCAAAGCTGTTTTAGCAAAAGTTAAAAATAATACTGGTAATAAGACATGATAATGTATAAATGATACATAATATTAATAAAAGTAACACTGGTTACAAGACATGATAGTGTATAAATGATATAGGTAATATTAATATAAGTAACACTGGTTACAAGACATGATAATGTGTACATAATGTTTTATTTGTATCCAGAGTTACTTCCAGGTATCTTTTCGGGGGGGGGGGGGGACTCAGTCCCCCCCCCCCCGAAGATTTTTTACCGCCCCCCCCCCTCCCCGAACGAAATGAAATTTATATAATTTATATAGAAAATATATACTTTTAACAGTGTCCACCCCCCCCCCCCCCCGAAAAAAGTTTATCGTCCCCCCCCCCCCCCCCGAAGATTTCAAGTGCCCCCCTCCCGGAGAAAAAAGTCTGGAAGAAACACTGTTTGTATCTATGCTTGCTCTTAATAAAAGTATCTAAAAAACACTTAAAATCAAGGGACACGACCTACATGTAAATGGTATGCTGTTGTTCTTATGTGACATGTAGCTGCACTCGAAGTTTGCAAACAATTATTTTATTTGCATAATTTAATACCATGATTTTTTAAGCTTCGTTTAAAACGTTTCTGTTACATGGTTCAACGATCAACCTTGTTTGCTTCTTATGTAAATCATTCTAGTACTCTCCTTCGTTCTCCATTTAACGAAGAATACACTAGGTGGGTGGCAATGCAAGTACCAATGTAACTTCTCGTTTCTAGAGTATAGAGAAAGTTTTGTAACTGTGCACACACATTTAATAAAATGTTGACAGTTTGTACCGTTTAACACCTCTCTACTTTAACGTATACTTTAACGTATACGCAGTGTAAAGGATGCATTACAATCTATCATAAATAAATCTAAATCGAGACCTTGACCAACTTGGACATTTTACAACCACCCGTAGCCCGAAAAACGTAGTTTTGTTATCCTGTCCTTTATTGTCACTTTGACAACAGTTCATATATAAGTATTGTAGCAAATATGTAGTTTTCTCTAAACTTTAGAGTAAGCGTAACAGATGCTTACTTTACTTCCGGTTTATCAAAATCATGTATCTTGCTAATCGTTTAAGTTTGGTTGACAACATAATACTTATGCATTTCAGATTTCTTTTAAAAACTTCGTAATTTGATACTTTTACTATCATAATTAATAATTAAATACCATACTCACATAAAACATACAAAAAACGAGGGTTTTGTATTCCGAACACTTATTGTTAGTTAAGAATATACGAGAAAGTTTAAAGGAGATCACTCCCGCATTATTTTGTTTTGTCCCAGAAACTGCTAGACCAGCATGACCTATTCAACCAAGTTTATCTTTAATAAAAAAATGTCAAGCTATAATGGTCAATTTAATATAGGCAGCATTAGTAACAGAACAGTTGAAGTAACCTTTGTACGCGGTAAATGATTGGCATAAGTGTAAAACATAGCATTTAAAACTCAGTAAATCAAAGTGAGGAATGAACAAGACATTTAGATAGACATCACATTTAGTTATGGGGACGCTAATCTTTTAAAAGCGATGATGCCAACGGTAAAAAAGGTTATGAGCCCACATGGCAAGAATCAAAATAATAATACCCTAATACTGATAAAAACCAGTTAAATAATAAAATTTAACCAGTAAGAGGGACCGAGCCACTTCTCTACCGGGAATGTTGTAAAGTAAAATAGTTATCAGTAAGTATCTGATTCAACTGTCACGTGAACTAAGTCACTAAGTATTATAATGTTGCAGTAGCTAGTAACGGCAAACAGTAACAAAGTTATTAGCCAAGTCTGATGACCACTTGCACCCTAATTAATGGAGAATTCTATTCTCGTATACAGAGTAGGTCTATAAAGGAAGAATAATAATATAGAGAAATTTTTTTGCTCATAGAAGATTTGTCGCCTCATAATAACTGAGAAAGAAAAAACGCAAAAATTGTTACACATTTAAGTGAACCTTATGGGAAAATAACAACTACAAAAATGAACTCGTAGATATAGGTTGATATACTCATGGTGCTGTTATAGGACGCTCTCTCAGAACTTTGTGAGCTAAAAAAACATCTACATTATTAACGTGATACCCAAGCACTCTGTGGCATAGACGCCATACCTCATTCACATCATTATCGGCAAACAAGAAGACAATGTGACTATCTTGTTACTGTAAGAAAGGTGAATAATGTGACCTAACTGTTAGACCATGAGTCGGCAACCTTTTGAGACAGAAGAACCAAAAGTTACAATTTACAAAATGTCCTAGTGTTTAAAGAGCCGCTTACATTATTTTTTTAATATTACGATAGTAATAGTTGATAAGGATTAGGTAAATAAATTTGATTTATAATTTGAAATGAATAGCGTTAAATACGAACTAATATTGATGCATATAAATACATACATAAGTTTCGCAAATGTAGCTAGCTCTGCTATGATAAATTTAGTAATCAAATATGACTATCCCAATCGACTTTAGAAGCCAGTTACGGACACCACTGGCCTAGGTGGTTGTCTCCCATAGCCAGGCAGCCCTCACTACGGCAAACTCCGACTAACTGGCTTGGGTATCGGTTTGATTACTGTATCGGTCATTTCCGTCCTTCGGTTCTCACTGGGCTTATCTTCCACCCTACACGAACCCAGAGTCCAGTACCTGGCTCAACTGTATGAAACTAATAACTAAAATATTACGTCACTCAGGTCAAATTAATGCATACTGACAGGTAGAGGAATCCTTTCTGAATAGAATAACATTTTCTATTTAAAAATAGTCGGCACTCAGGCAGTGACAAGCATAGAATTGTTGCCACGGGCTGTACACAGCACGGGTGGAGGAAGGGGGGGGGGGGGGGGGCAAGCGGCTGTCAGTTGTCCGTATACTTTCTATTTTACCTATTCTCAATCTTCTCTGATTAGTGTGTTTATTCTATTTGAGTTATTATTTTTTTTTTACAATATACTTTTTTTATGAGTTTTGAAAATGAAATAATATAAATATTTATATTTGTGCATAAAAATCGAGAGCCGCACATTGACATCCAAAGAGCCGCATGCGGCTCCATGACAAGTGTAGAATTATTAATTTTAGATTTCATGGCGGCATAAAATTAATCGATGGGAAATACATCGCGGCACATCCCTGAACCGAATAGAAACAAAATAATATTTAGTTTTGTTAGTTGTTTCCCATGTTTAAATTTATAGCATAAAGGGGAATCAACAAGCATCCTAAAATGTGTGTGTGAACAAAAGTAATAATACAGAATAAACTAAAATAATTGTTTTATTAATTTAATTCAACGCAGTTGTTAATATTATTTTACCTTCTGTTTTGTCCAATATTGATGAGTTTTGGTTTTCTGATTAATTATTTTTCTCTAAAACATGTATGAAAGCATTAGCTCAATGACCGGCTGCATTTTTCCAGATGGGAAACCACCGCTTTATTGTATGTCGAGAAATAATATATACATACAATTTTGGATCCCTTGAAAACAAGGGACACGTTAAAAATGAAAACAGAGGTTACAGGATCATTCGAATCACTGAGTTTGACCTGGTGAACTTTAAACTGAAAGGTGTTGGATACGGAGAACCTTTTCACATCTCTAAACATTCGCAGGGCACTGAGGTTAAGGCTATTACATATTCAAATATGCAAGTTCACACATATTCAGCCAATCATGATGTTTTTGTTATTATAGACATTTGAATTTGTCCATTATATGGATGGTTGTATGGTCAGGACAGTTGGTCTACTGTATGTTGTATGTTCAGTTGGACTACTGTAAGGTGTAGAGAGTTGGTCTACTGTATGTGGTCTGGACTGTATGTCATTGTAGGCTTGACTGTTGCTTGTTAAAAATACCCACCCCTAATTTTGATTAATAAACAGGAACACAAATAAAAAAAAATGAAAAGTATGTCATGTTGTTCTTATGTGACATGTAGCTGAACTTGAAGTTTGCAACCAATTATTTTATTAGCATTATTTAATACCATGATTAATTTAAGCCCTAGACCATGGTTTCCAACCTTTTTCGAGTCGCGACCCCCTTTTATAAAAAGTAAGTGACCCGCGACCCCCATAGAATTAAAAGCCGAAATTAGTATGGAAATTAATAAGTACTAAAATGAGATTTTCTAGTAGACTTTCAATATGACTACTCTTGATAACTATTTTAATAGCATGAGTAAAATTGTATACTATTCACTAAACCTTCGTGGTTAAGTTTTTAATTTTATTTTTTTTTAACGCCAACCTATGTCATTATAATTATCTTAATTTTGTTTTTAATCGAATAATAGTGTTAAAAATATATTCTCGAAAAGTCAATCAATTTTACGTTTGGGTATGAATCTATCTATATATATAATTCTCCTCTTCGAGCCGTTAGAAAACAAGCTGCAAACGCTCTCCCTACCTCCCCACCCCTACATGGTTTTAGTGAGCTGTGTTCACTCTAAATGTTTACAAGCAGAGCCAACGATTTTAAACGTAGGGGGGGGGGAGAGGGGGGGGGGGGGTTATGGTCCTTAACGAGCTACTTATAGTGTTTTAAAGAAATATTTTCAGTGGCAGCGTTGTTACTGTCGAATTCACAAATTTTGAATTACTGAAAAGTAGAAAAAAACAACTAAATAGCGGCGTATGATACGCAGCGGGTCGGCTCGTGGTAAATACTACACCAAAATTGTGTCTGCAATTTTTCATCTTACTCGGAATCATTCTGCAAATCAAAGAATTAATCTTGTAATTCATCGGGAATGCTGGCAACATCAAGGGAAGAAGAGAATGGGTAATGCGTAAATACAGATTCTTCTTTTTTCAGCTCAGAGAAATAGCGATGCAGTTCGTTTTCAAGAGATTCAATATGCCCAGAAATCGCTTCTTTCAAAATTTTAATAATCTCACAATCAGATTCATCTACCACACCGCCGAGTTTCTCAAATTCTATATTTCCAAGATTTATTTTCTTTATCGATTTTGCAGCTTTGATAAAAATGTCCCGACATTATCACGGAAAGTTGTAATATTCGTTCATTTTCCCTCAAGCTTCAGAATCAGGTTAAGCTTATCTTGATGTTCGAACACATCTGCTAGGTATGATACTCTCTCCAAACCACTCTATGTCGTTTTAAGTATACCAAAAGGTCTTGTTTCCTTTGCACTTCCAAGAACAATTTGATTTCAGATTTCAATTAAAAAACACAATTTACAACATTTCGTTCTCTTGATGTCGATTGGTTAGGGCAGTGGTTAGGGAGCTAAATCTTTTCTGTTTTCTGAAAGTACGATTTTGAGCTAAACATAGATGGCGCACCATCCGTACAAACCCCCACAGCCGTTCTAACACATTTTAATCATCCAATTTCAAAAAAGGTATTTATTTTCTCCATGCTATCTTCACAAAATAGCAACTCTTCTTTGCTATAATCCGCATGAATATAGATACAGACCAGTAGCTGCGAACACGAACCCACGTCTGTTGATTTATCAACTTGAAAAGCAAACTGGTGAAAGCTTAATTTCAATAAAAATGTGTTATTTAACATTTACGTACATGCAGCGTTTGATGAGATGTTCTCCTATTGTTTTTTTTTTTTTGCTTGACATTGTCTATCGCGACTTCATTTGATGCTTGCACTTATGCTGGATAAAACTTCCTGTTCGATCAAGTCTCTGGCGTTTGCAACTAGCTTCTTACCGACGAAAGAACTCCTTATATTTTTTGGTGTGTTCCGAATGACTCGTCTCAAATGACGTTTTAGTTTTGAAGATTGCATAGATTCGTGACTGAGAACAACTTTATACAGTGCGCTTTTTCTCTTCTCTATTACATTTTCAGTAATGTTAATGAAGCTGAATTTCAAAAATTCTTCTAAATATGTATGTTTTGTTTCAAATTACTAAGGTCTAGTATACCAGTTGGCGACCCCCCCCCCCCCCAGAAAAACCTTCACGACCTCCAAGGGGGGTCGCGACCCCCAGGTTGGGAACCCGTTCCCTAGACAGTGCGTTATGTGTAGACGAGTTGGTCAAGCCAATGATATAATGGGCCGCTATGTCACATGACCAGCAAGCTGTGTACTATAATAACTTAGCAAAAGTGTGGGTGACGGGGGTGGAGGGCGGGAGATGAGAATGCTGGTAACTGGAAGTGTCGCAGACAAAGGCAAGATGGCGGTATAACTTTTTACCGCAACAAATAATTAATTCAAACAAAATAAAAAATAAAATAAAAAATAATTGCTCATAGCAGCTGGTGTCGCCCTAAGAACATCTGAGAACCAAAAAAAAACAGCAAAGATTGCTAAACATTGAAATCAAACATCAGCAAATATCAACTGTATACAAAGAACTCGTAGATGTACGTTGATATACTCATGGAGCTATTAGAGGAAGGACTCTAAGAACTTTGTGAGCCAGCCACAGATCGAAACATTTCTAACATCTACAATTGAAAACCCCTACACCATAGTCCTGAAACCAAAGAACTGAGTTGCAGACCCGCCACACTTTATCCACATAGTTGTCGACAGACAAGAAGACATTGTGGCTATTGAGCAACTGTAGGATAGAGGTATAATGTGCCCTAACTGCTAGATACATCCATGACATGTGAAGAATTCTTCATTTTAGATTTCATGGCGGAATAAAATTAGTTGACGGGAAATAAACCAGGCACATCTCTGAACGGAATAGAAACAAAAGCAGATTCCCTTTTGTTTGTTGTTTCCCATATTGTAATTTATTATAGACAGGGAAACAACTACCATCCTGAAATTTTGAAATGAAAGCAAAATTAATAATACAATATATATTAAATGATTGTTTAATTTATTATATACTACGTAGCTATTAATATTTCCTTACCTAATATTATGTCCTTTTTTGATACATTTTGGATTTCTGAATAATTAATCTGCTATACAATATGTAGAAAAGAATTAGCTCAATTACCGGCTGCATTTTTCCAGATGGGAAACCACCGCTTTGATTAGCGCCAACGTGGTCTAATCAATGTAGTAATTTTGGATCCCTTGTAAATAAAGGGACAAGATAAAAGTGTATGAGTTGATGTAGGAGACATGTAGCTGCTATCGAAGCTTGCAAACAAAGAATGTAATTTAAAAAAATTAATACCCTTCTTTGGTTTAGCATTGTTTAAAACGTTTCTTTTATACTGTTCAACAGTCAGCTTTGTTTGCCTCCTATGTAAAGCTATTCTAGTGCTCTCCTTGGTCCTCCATTTAATGGAGAATCCACTAGGTGGGTGGTAATGCAAGCACCCTTTAACCTTATCGTATACCGAGTATAGAGAAAGTATAAAGGAAATAATTACTCATAGTAGATTTTTTTTCGCCCCAGAATGACTGAGAGAGAAAAAACGCAAATATCGTTAAACATTTAAGTGAACCTTATAAGAAAATAACAACTACATTAAAGAAACATTTAAGTGAACCTTATAAGAAAATAACAACTACATTAAAGAAACTCGTAGGTGTACGTTGATATACACATCCCTGGACGGAGTAGTTTTTTTGTTGTTTTACATTTAAACATTCCTAGCAACCAGGGGAAGCAACCATTATCCTGAATTTTTGCATAAGAACTAAAGTAATAATACAATGTAAACGAAAACAATTGTTTGAATTGTTATATTCAACACAGCTAATAATATATTCTTAGGTAATATTCTGTCCACTCTTGCTAATTTTTGGATTTCTGAATAAATAATTAGCTTTAAAATTTAAAAAAAAGCATTAGTTCAATGACCTGCTGAATTTTTTGAAGGAGAAACTAACTGTTGAACATTATATATCTATATACATATATACCAAATCATAAAATTTTGGATCTCTTGTGATCAAAGGACAAGATCAACGTGTTTGAGTAGACGAGGAGAGAATAATGCTGAAGACTTGAGTAGTCTTAAATCTGTAGAAATTGGATGATACGTTTAAAGTAAATCATTTTAGCGTGGCCGAGAGTTGACTCGTTGTTGATTAGTAGATGTCGCATACCGTTACACAGTAGCGGCAAATCACATTATTACCGAAAAGCAAATTAGTATATTTGTTAAGATTGTAAAATGTATTCTTTAATTGAGTTTGATGTACATCGACGAGTTGAATAGAATCAACTACATAATTATTGTAGTCATGGATAAAGGTAATTTGTTGTCATTTTTACATCATAGAGGCCATAAAAAATAAATTAAAAAACTTAAGCTTCAAACAGTTTCTAAAAGCAATGTTTTAAAAATCAGTGGTATAAACACTAAAAATCCTGAGAACTTGAAAACAATTATTAGTTTTTTAAGTTCTTTTTTAATTTCATCAAACCTTAACTATAACCGAAATTTCACATTCTGATCACAATCGATTGCTGACCTAGAACCTAGCCCCCCCCCCCCCCCCCGCCTGCTTTAATATTTCGGACTCTCTGAATATTATATTAGCCAGTCTCACACTTTAAATTAATTATTTAAACCATTTCCGTATGTTGTAATTAAACCTATTTCATTGCAAAGTATGTCGATTGTGAGAAAAGAATCACAACGAAAAAATGCTCAACTAATTTCGGGCCCGATATATTCGTATTTTAAAAAAAGGTTTATTTCTAATTAATACAAGTCTAACATTGGGAAAACAGTAACTTCCTCTCTGGCAAGCCAGTAAAATATTTTTCTCAAACAAATTATATCATTAAAATACACAGGCCTATAACGGGTATCGATGGCTGGTTGTTGCAAATTGAATCTATTTTCATTTAATATTTATTTGTATTAGTTGTGTCCCATTTCAAAATTCATAGCATCTTGGGGAAGCAACAGACTTCATAAATTTTTGGCACAAGAACAAAAGAAATAATACAATATGCACTAAAATGAATGTTTTATTTATTATATTCGAGATAGCTAATCATATGTTCTTCCTTAATATTGTGCCCATGCTTGATACATTTTGGATAACTGTTTAATTAATTTGCTCTAAAATATGTAGCAAAGCATTAGATTAATTACCAGCTGCATTGTTTAGGACGAGAAACTACCGCTTAATATTTTTATTTCTTATGATAACATTTTAAAATTTTGGATCCCTTGAAATCAAGGGACAAGATCAATGTGTTTGAGTATATGAGGAGAGCGTAATGTTGGAGGGTTGGGTAGTCTTAAATCTCTTGAGTTTGGGATGACGCGTTAAAGTAAATCATTTTAGTGTGGCCAAGAGTTGAATCGTTGTTGATTGGTAGATGGGGTTGAGTAAGCGTAATAGCGATTTTTAAAATAGTTTATTGGGATAATGTTATTTAAGTAGTCAAGAGATGAATAATCGTAGGTTGTGAAATTTAACTAGTCGAGTTGATCGTTGAGTATAGTTTGTTGAGATTATCGTAAGTTCGATGGTGTTGTGACGGATCATCCTACATAGGATTGCTCTAGGCAGGCGTCGTCTAGCTGGGAAATCGAAAATAGTTCCAAGCTCTACTTTCTAGGATCAAGTCTACTATCAACAACAAAGACTACAGCTATCTACGATAACCCAACAGCCCGCTACATCATCATTACGATACCAGAACAGCAACTCTAGTTCCATAGACACTACCACTTCACACAAAACTACAAACCAAATGACAAAACTTCAAGACTTCAGGACAACCCAGCCACAACTACCAACAAAGATCAACCACTACCCACTGAAGATTGTTCAAATAAAAGAATCGGCCCAATAATACAAGACGCGAAACGACCATGTACTGTTTAGTGATGTTATGTACTTTATAGGAAATGTAAGACCAAAATACAACATTAGTTCAGAAAAGTTGAAGTAACGATTGTACGCGGTAGATGGTTGACACCAGTGCAAAACGCGAAATTTAAAACGCAAATTAAGCAAATTGATCAATGGTCAAGACATTGAGATGGACAGCACATTCAATTATGGGGCTGATAATTTATCGTAGACGGTGATTTAGTCAAACAAAATATATGTATAATAACTGATGCTACACTTGAGTCGCATCTCTAGCAACGTGGCGTAGCTAGAATTTTCGGGCCCCTATGCAAAAATTATCGTTGGGCCCCTAAGTCAATCTGTAAATTTTGTATTTTATACGTCCTAATTGCGTATTTATAGGGTATTATTATGTAGTAGGACTACACCATAACGAAAAATATCTTTGATTTAATATCACTTTTTAGGTAAACACAAGCCAACACATTAATTGTAAGCTTGCTGTGTTTCTTCCATACTTTTTTTTCTCCCGGGGAGGGGGGGGGGGAGGACACTTAATATTTTTTTTTTTTGGGGGGGGATGGGGGGTCGGACTAAATTTTCCATGGAGCGGATACTGGTAAAAGTGTATATTCTCTATATAAATTACATTTCGTTCGGAGACAGGGGTAGACTTTTTCGGGGGAGGGGTGTAAGAAACTTTGTAAGCCTGTAACAAGTAAGTAACCATCACAGTATCGTAACAAGGTAGGGGTGCAGGTGACACAGTTTAGGCGTGACACCCTGACAAAAACTCACACTAAACGCACAGGGTGATACAAAACACATATTTTAAAAAGCTGCTCATGATTTATTTAGATTTGTTTCTTTTTCTTTTTAAAGTTTGCAAAATGATTAATATTCACCTTGAGGTCCATTTTAGCTGGTCAAGTTACTGACCATAAGGGCATATCTCATTAAAACAAGTATATGCGCCGTAGTCCTCACACGGGACACGCTGCTTATGCAGTTTGACAGTTCAATCTAGCAGTAACCCTGACCCCTTGTGCATGACGCCCAATCAACTGACCCCAGGTACTAAGAAAGCTGTTGGAAAACTCGGGGTGGCAAACCGAACCGCCTTACTACCAGGTCGCTGCCCTCCGAACAAAATAAAAATATTTAATGACAAAAAACGTTATAGGAGCCAGAGTGTGTTTCTGGCTTCTCTTCGAGGGGGAATCACAGCTCCTCATATGTGGAGGTGGGGTAGGAAATGTCACGGTCAGTAGAGGTTTATCTGGAGTATTCTAAACAACTTCCCAATGTTCCATGGCGATGTGGATGATTAGTGTATTAGTGCATAAACGATAGGCAGACAGACAAACAAAAATCTGTAATTATGGATGGATGGAATTTCGGGGAGGGCTTACAGTTTAGAGGGGGGGTGCAAGTTTGTGGGGGTGGGGTCGAAAATTTCTCAGTTAATTGAGGTTTGTAGCGATGCTTGAAAGTTTGGGGGTGCCAGATGCCAATCTCACAAAGATACAAGGTTCAAGTTTATTTATAGGTTCATTCTCCATTCTCCAAAGGGCGTGTACGACAATGTTATTAATACGGATGGGCACTTCCGACCTCCCCCCCCACCCCCGCAATACCACTGAATACTACTGCCTATACATTAAGAAACGACTGGGGCCTGTTTGGGACTTTTGATTATTTCTAACAAAAAAACTGGATTTCCATTTTCTTTTTAAAATTATTTTTATTAAAAAAATATTAAAATTTCAATGTAACAGTTTTCATTTTTTTAAGAGGAATAGGGCCCCTATTTTTCTTGGGCCCCTATGCCTTGCTTACGCAAGCTTTACGGTAGCTACGCCACTGCTTTACTATATCCTTTACTCTTATCTAAGTACGACTGCTTCTCATCACGCCTAACCTCTAACACTCTACAGATCAACTCTTTCTTAACAACCTATCTCCAACTGCCCACAAGTCAATGGTCAGCTGACCGTCGCACGTGACCGGTCATCTCCTGCTACAATTCTATTGGTTCTCCTTGACTGACCAATGTCTACCTTATAACAAGTTATGCTTGATCTTTTCATTGTCGTCGGTAAACTGTCGTCACGGACGGCTGCTTTTATGGGGGCGGATGGGGGGGGGGGGAGGGGTGGGGGTGGAAACCGAGGGTGAGGATAATCGTCCTTCACGAACTACTGATAGTGTTTTAAAGCAAAATATTTTCTGTCACAGCATTGGTAGTGTCGAATTCACAAATTATGATTCACTGAAAAGTAGAAAATAATACATCAAAATACCGGCGTATTCTACGCTTCGGTCGGCTGGTTTTTTTTTTTAAATTTAAAATGCTTTAGTAAAAAACAATCGAAATGTGAATACATTAGTGAATATGGATTTTCGTGTCTGGTGAATGAATCGTCTGACTATCAAAAGAAATGGCGCATCCGTAATACTACATGTATGCTCAAAATTAGTTTGTAATTTTAAAATCAACTCACTTTAACGTGTAAAGAAGATCTTTATTTTCAAAATGGTACGGGGATTCGATGTATATTTTATAAATAAACAAACTCCCTAGTTATAAATATAACCTGCGAAAAAAAACTGTTTAATAAATATTAACATTAAATATATTGTATTGTTGAAAAATAGAATCGATTCACCTTAGTTAGTTATTTGTATTAGTTGTTTCCCATTCTAAAAGTCTTTGAAACCAGGGGAAACAACTTAAATATTTTTATTTAGCTAAAGAAGAAAAAATAAACAATACAATTAAAACAAAAAGAATTATCTAATCTTCAACAAAACACAAGCACTTATATAAAACTAGATAGCATTTTCTCTATTTCTTAAAAATTATTGAATTTCAAAATAATTATTTGACTTCTAATGTTGTAGAAAAGCTTTAGCTTAAAGACTTGCAAAATTTTTTAAGGGAGGTAACCTACAATATCTCACACTTTAAAATTCCTACATAAAACTTAATTTTGGCTCCCCTGAAAACAAGGGACACCAACTATGTTTAATTTATCTGTTGTTGCTCTTACGTGACATATAGCTGCACTTGAAGTTTGCCAAAACTGCTTTTACTTGCATAATTTGAAACCATGATTTATTTTAGCCTTGTTTAAAACTATTATGTTACATGGTTCAACGGCCAACCTTGTTTGCTTCTTATGTAAATTATTCTAGTACTCTCCACCGTTCTCCATTTAATTGAGAATACACTAGGTCAGGAGTCGGCAACTTTTGGAGAGGAAGAGCCAAAAGTTACAATTTACGAAAGTTCCCAGTTTTATAGAGCGTTTTATAAGCATGGCTACTATGCAGACAAAACAAACCATGATGACAATTATGAAGAAGAAGCTGGTGTCCAAATAAAAACAAGTTTAGAGAAACTGTAAAAGATATAAAAATTAGGGAAAAGTTTTGGATAGAAACGAAACAAAAAATAGTAAAGCATAAAAAGGCGTGATGGGGTGTTGTAACTGGCCTTAACTCCACTGTGGGTTGAAAAAAAAATAAGAAAAGGGGCGGCTATCTATATCTCGCGCAAATAGGATTTTTTTTTAAAACTGCGTTTAATTAGATTCAAAGAAAAAAAAATTGTAAATATTAAACGAGAGGTTTATTTCTTCAGTAATCGTGTTTCTTTATATCTTATACATTGCTTTGAGAAAATAAAGGAACACAAATTAATTCATTATAAGAATATTGGAGTTCAAACAAACTTTTTCTTTTTGATTTCTTATTCTTGAACTTAGACCTACATATTTTAATATTTAAGAAGCTTTAATAGATAACTCGCAGTGTGAATAAATTGATTAATATGCATTTTCATAATGTGTGCATTGATTTTTATACTATCAATTTAATATCAACGCAATTATCAGTACAAAAGATCTTCGAGTTTCATTCTTTAATTGACACGTATGTTTGATGCATATTTGTAAATAATCAAATCGCTAGTTATAAAAATAAGATGCGCAATAAACCATTGTTTATTAAATAATAATCATAAGTATATAGCGTTTTTGAAAAATATAATATATGTGCATTATTATTTTGTTTTAGTTGCTTCCCATTTTTAAAATATATTTTAACAAGGGAAAGCAACTACCATTGAAGAAAGTAAAAAATACTAAGAAAACTGAATCGATTACTGTATTTGTTATATTCATTATAGGTATTAATATGTGTACATGAGCTATTTTGTCACGGGTTAAATTATGTTTCATAATAGAATATTTAATTTGCTCTAAAATATATAGAAAAGCTTTAGCTCAATGACCTGCTAAATTTTAAAAGAGGTGAAACTGACTCTATAATTAAGGTTAGATAAGGTCGTTGTGCGTTTATATTGCATCCTTTAAAATCAAGTCGTACTTAACAGAAATTTAGTAAATGTTTTGGATAACCGTTCCGGGATAAGAGAGAAAAAAAAAAGAGACAAAAAAAAAAGAAAAAAATTAAAAATCAAGGGACTAAAATACTTAATGACGTGGTTTACTGACTTTGCCACGCCACCCCTACCCTTCACCCTTTTTTATCGAGAACCACTCCTTTCTCTAGGCTTCAGTGGGACTTCAATAGCATCTACTTACTATCCCTTTGTCTACATGGTATATAAATAATTTGTAAAATGGTAGAAATAGATTTTTTTTAGATATAGGGGGCCTAAATAAAACTGTAAACTCAGCTTCAATATTTTTTTAAAATGTATTTATTTCCACTTTCCATAACTTTTTTTTTTCTTCCTTTTATGGGAACGCTTCTAACCATATTTCGACTTTGAGACCCCACTGTAGGCCCAACACCTTATAACCAACTTAAACTCAGACAACAACACAAAAAATCACTCCGAAAACAACGCAACATGACAAGTGTCTTGCCTACTTTACGCCCCCCCTCCCCTGTACTCAACAGTCACAAATGCTACAAAAATAAACATAGAAATGTCACAATTCACTGACACATCACCCCTACCCTCTCCCTCTCATTCAGTTTTAAATAATCGTTTACACAGTAAACACTCTGGAGGGGAAAAATAGTGTCAGACGTAAGATAAAAAGGAAAAAAAAACTGCTTAAATATTCCACTATCTCATTAGAAACAAATATTATAGGCCATTATAAAATATACATTTAAATTATCGAAACACATGTTGTCCACATAAAGGAACAAAACCCAAGAAAAATTCACCCCAGCTCCATCCTACTTTAACTAAAGTTCTTGTTGTATGGTTACTAACATTGTATCAGTAGCGTAGCGAGGGGGGGGGGGGGGGGGGGGGGGCGGGGGGGGGGGGACATATGTCCCCGGGCGCCGACCTTAGGGGGCGCTAAAATGTGTTGGAAAAAATAAATTGAAAGGTTGGAAGGGGTGGACACGCTCTGCATTGTATCACCTTTTGTTCATATCATGATGCTGATGTTTATTCCTCTTTAATTACTAATAACTTTCTATTTGCCACTCGTGATGTATATAACATTGTTTTAATTGTTTTTTTTTTTCTTTGTATGGAATATATTATAACAATTTTGATGTGAATATTTTTAAATGGACTTAACACGCATTTTTAAAGATATGAAATCAAGGGACTGGATCAGGGGTCTCCAAACTTTTCAGCCCGAGGGCCGCATTAACTATCAAATATCACTTCGGGGGCTAGAGTTACTTCCAGGCATCTCTTCGGGGTGGCGAAGCCTCCTCCCACCCCCCCCACCCCCACAAATAACTTCTACCCCCGCCCCCCCCACCCCTACAAACAAATATAATTTATATAGAAATATATACACATTTCAAGTTTCCCCCCGTCCCGGAGAAAACATTCTGAAAGAAACACTGTCGTGGGCCGACAACACACTTGAGGTCCAAGTTTTTTCTCAAAATTTTCTTTACGTATTTCATTCTAGAAAATGTTTGTTTCACACAGGTATGTTTTTCCAAAATTTGAAGGGTACCTTGATACACAAATTTTGACTTTAGGCAAGTCTTCATTGGGGCAAAAACTTATAAAAGCCCACCCGGCTTTCTTTGAATTTGTCTCTTAAGACGTCATTTGCTTGCAATTTGTATCTTCAACACATCTAATGAACTCAAGCATTTGAGAGGTGGAATGATTGTCCAGTTACTCATCTATTGCAATTGAAAAATGGCGAAACTTCCTTGCGTTTTCGCAATTTGAGTCGCATGTTTTCACCAATGTCTGCAACACGGCGGGCAATGGTATTTGCACCCAAAGCTACATTTTTAAATTTGTTTAATTTTCTAGAAAAAAAATTCTCCGTCACCTCCAACAAACATTTTTTTTCCATGGACAAAAAGATCTACGCGGGCCGGATGAGAGGACCTCGCGGGCAGCATGCGGCCCGCGGGCCGTAGTTTGGAGACCCCTGGATTAGATCAAAGTTTTTATTTTCAGTCGTTGAGCTTAGGCGACCTGTAACTGGTCTTTGATTTTGCAAATCAGTATTGTATAATATAAATCGAATACCATGAATAATTTTAGCCTCGTTTAAAAAAGTTTTTTTTTTTTTTTTTTTTTTTTTATATACATAGTTAAGCGACCAACCTTGTGTGTTTTTTTACAACTCGAATTTGTACGTGTATATACTCATGGAGCTGTTAGAGAACGCTCTCTTAGAACTGTGAGCTGGCCACAGACCGAAACGTTTTTAAAATCTACGAATGAAAACTCCAACATCAGTATCGTGAAACCCAAGCACTCTGTGGCATAGACGGTCACACCTCATCCACATCATTATCGGCAAACAAGAAGACAATATGGCTATCTTGCTTCTGTAAGATATAAGTATAATTTGCCCTAACTGCTAGACATATCTTTGACTTGTATAGAATTCTCCATTTTAGATTTCATGGCGGCATAAAATAAGTTGACGTTAAATACAACGCGGAACTACCCTCAACCTCGCGTGTAAAAGCCAATAAGTATAAGAAGAGAGTAATGGCGATATTGCGATTCAACCCCCCGCCCCCCCCCCTTAATATACACCTGTACTTTGTCCTAAAGTCTATCACGTGGTTAGCCCCTCAATCCTGACTGGACAGTGCTTTAGGTGTCCACGTGTTGGTCAAGCCGCTATGTCAGATGACCAAAGATCTTGGTGCTAAAATAACATATATGAAGCGAAAGAGGGTGCTGATTAATAATGAGGTAACTGCTGGGGTAATAGACAAAGGCAAGATGGCGGTTTAACACTTTTACCGTTACATATAATTAAGTTAAAAAATTAAGACAAATAATCGCTTATAGCAGTTTTTGTCGGCCTCAGAACGACTGAGAACTAAAAAAAGTTTTCCAAATATCTAAGTTAATTATATCAGCAAATAAAAACTAAATTAAAAAAAAAAAAAAAAAAAAAACTCGCAGAAGTACTTTAATATACTCACGGAGCTGTTGGAGGGCGCTCCTATCTCAGAACTTTGTGAGCCAGTCACAGATCGAAACGTCTTAAAATCTATGGATAGAATTTCTTACATCATTATCGTGTAACACAAGGACTCAGTTGCAGAGTCGCCATACTTCATCTCTATCTTTGTCAACAAACAAGAAGACAATGTGACTATCTTTTAACTGTACAATAGAGGAATAATGTGCTCTAACTGCTAGACACATCTATGACAAACTTTAAATTCTCCGTTTTTAGATATCATTGCGACGTAAAATTAACTGACGGACAATTTATCACAGCATTTCCCTTAGAGGAATAGATTCAAGAGAATATTTCATTTAGAGGAATAGATTCAAGAGAATATTTCATTTTGTTAGCTGTTTCCCATTTAAGTATTCATAATAGCCAAGTGAAGCAACCGATAACATGCATTTTTGCATTAGGACAAAAGTAATAATACAATGTATTAAAAAATAACTGTTTTAATTATTATTTTAAAAATAGTAAATAATATGTTATAAGGTAATATTCTGTAGATTTTAGGTTATTTTTTTTATGGATTTTTGAATGATTAATGTGCTTTAAATTGAATAGAAAACTTTACCTTTATTACTTGCTAAATACTTTAAAAGTGAAACTACCTATTAATGACCTACGGTTTTCTAAGTAAGCGATAATTAAATTTTGGATCCCTTGAAATCAAGGGACAAGATCGTTTTGTTTATCTTACTTAGTCGTTGAGTTGGCAAATAAAATTATTTTATCAAAATGAAATGATACGATTTATTTCGGTTTAAACGTTTTTTTTTTTCAAATACATAGTTTAGCTGCAAATCCTGTATGTTTCTAATGCAAACCTACTCAACTATTTCCCTGGATTGTTCACTTCACGTAGAATGTAGTAAAATAGTAAAACATCCTTAGGTTGGTATTGATACAAATACTTTTTTGTTGTTGTCATTGCCCAGTAGCGTAGCGAGGGGGAGGGGGGGGGGCGGGGAGGGACATATGTCCCCGGGCGCCGAGCTTAGGGGGCGCCAAAATGGGTTGGAAAAATAAATTAAAAGGTTGAAGGGGGGGTGCAAATCGAAATCTCGAAGGGGGGGGGGTGCAAATCGAAAAGTTTATCCCCGGGCGCCGGGAAGGGTCGCTACGCCTCTGTCATTGCCATCTATAATAATAGTTTCGCTGTCTGTCTATCTATCTATCTGACAAGAACGCTCTAGAGAAAACACAAGGAAAATAAAAACATGCACAGTAATTCGAAAAACGAAGTATGACGCGGTCACATTTAGCATAGAGTAGAACATAATCTCAAACCAGAGAGTGCACACATTTATATGACGTCATTGATTATCGCGTAAACATTCAATACAAAGGCAATTTGGTCTAATCTAAGTGGTTTGCGTGAAGAGTTTCTTTCATACAATTCTTCGGCTAGGGGCGAAGCCCCACCCCCGCGTAAGAGCGTCTGAGCCCCCCCCCCCCCCCTCCCCAACTCAAAAGAAATTTCCTCATCGATACTCTATAATAAAATTACCGCCTTATTAATGTGTCTAATCTAAAAAGTGGTTTTCTTGCAATGGGACGGTAGACATGTTTTTTTTTGGGGGGGGGGGGGGGGGGAGGGGTGGGGGGGGTGTGTAGGGGGTGGTGGTGGGGGGTGGTGGGGGGGTGGGGGGTGGTGTGTGGGGGGTGGGTTGGTTTCAGTGTTTCTTTCAGACTTTTTCCTCCCCGGAGAGGGGTGGGGGTACTTGAAATTTTCGGGGGCGGGGGTAGAATTTTCTGGGAGGGGGCGGACACTGGAAAAAGTATATAATTATATTTCGTTGAATGGGACGGTAGACATGTTTTTTTTTGGGGTGGGGGGGGTGGTGGAGGGGTGGGGGGGTGGTGTGTGTGTGGGGGGGGGGGGGGGGTGGGGGGTGGTGTGTGGGGGGTGGGTTGGTTTCAGTGTTTCTTTCAGACTTTTTCCTCCCCGGAGAGGGGTGGGGGTACTTGAAATTTTCGGGGGCGGGGGTAGAATTTTCTGGGAGGGGGCGGACACTGGAAAAAGTATATAATTATATTTCGTTGAATGGGACGGTAGACATGTTTTTTTTTGGGGGGGTGGGGGGTGGGGGGCGGTGTGTGGAGGGGGTGGTGTGTGGGGGGTGAGGGGTGGGGGTGGGGGTGGTGTGTGGTGGGGGGTGGGGGTGGGGTGGTGTGTGGGGTGGGGGGTGGGGTGGGGGTGGTGTGTGGGGGGTGGGTTGGTTTTAGTTTAGAGAAAAGAGACAGCACTATCAGCCTAGCGCCCGTTGTACCCTTCCTCAACGGGCCATTTTTCTCGTCTATAATAATAGTTTCGCTGTCTGTCTATCTATCTATCTATCTATCTATCTGTCTGACAAGAACGCTCTAGAGAAAAGACAAGCAATTTAAAAACATGCATAGTAATTCGAAAAACGAAGTATGACGTCGACACATTTAGCATAGAGTTGAAAATAATCTCACAGTAATATAATGACGTCATTGATTCTGGCGTAAACATTGAATAAAGAGGAAATGTTGTCTAATCTAAGTGGTTTGCGTGAAGAGTTTCTTGCATACAATTCTTCGGGTAGGGGCGAAGCCCCACCCCCCGCGTAAGAACGTCTGAGCCCCTCCCCCTCCCCAACTCAAAAGAAATTTCTTCATCGATACTCTATAATAAAATTACCGCCTAATTAATGTGTCTAATCTCAAAAGTGGTTTTCTTGCAATTTCTTTAATGCAATTCTTCGGGTAGTGGCTAAGCGCGACACCAGTGTTTCTTTCAGACTTTTTCCTCCCCGGAAAGGGGTGGGGGTAATTGAAATTTTCGGGGGCGGGGGTAGAATTTTCGGGGAGGGGGGCGGACACTGGAAAAAGTATATAATTATATTTCGTTGAATGGGACGGTAGACATGATTTTTTTGAGAGTGGGGGGTGGGGTGTGGGAGGTGGGGGGTGGCGGGGGGTGGGGGGGGTGTGGGGGGTGTCTGTGGGGGGTGGGGGTGGGGGTGGTGTGTGTGGGAGTGGGGGTGGGTGGTGTGTGGAGGTGTGTGTGTGGGGGGGGGGTGGGGTGGGGTGGTTTCCTCATCGATACTCTATAATAAAATTACCACCTAATTAATGTGTCTAATCTAAAAAGTGGTTTTCTCGCAATTTCTTTAATGCAATTCTTCGCGTAGTGGCTAAGCGCGACACCAGTGTTTCTTTCAGACTTTTTCCTCCCCGGAGAGGGGTGGGGGTACTTGAGGTTTTCGGGGGCGGGGGTAGAATTTTCGGGAAGGGGACGGACACTGGAAAAAGTATATAATTATATTTCGTTGAATGGGACGGTAGACATGTTTTTTTGGGGGGTGGGGGTGGGTGGGTGGGGGTGGGTGGGGGGTGGTGTGTGGGGGTGGTGTGTGTGGGGGTGGGGGGTGGAGGTGTGTGTGGGGGGTGGGGGTGGTGTGTGTGGGGGGTGGGGGTGTGTGTGGGGGGGGTGGGATGGTTTTAGTTTAGAGAAAAGAGACAGCACTATCAGCCTAGCGCCCGTTGTACCCTTCCTCAACGGGCCATTTATCTAGTAATACTAATAGTTTCGCTGTCTGTCTATCTATCTATCTATCTATCTGTCTGACAAGAACGCTCTAGAGAAAACACAAGGAAAATAAAAACATGCATAGTAATTCGAAAAACGAAGTATGACGTCGACACATTTAGCGCACAGAGTAGAAAATAATCTCAAGCCGGATAGTGCACACAGTTATATGACGTCATTGATTTTCGCGCTAACATTGAATAAAAAGGAAATGTTGTCTAATCTAAATGGTTTGCGTGAAGAGTTTCTTTCATACAATTCTTCGGGTAGGGGCGAAGCCCCACCCCCGCGTAAGAACGTCTGAGCCCCCCCCCCCCTCCCCAACTCAAAAGAAATTTCCTCATCGATACTCTATAATAAAATTACCGCCTAATTAATGTGTCTAATCTAAAAAGTGGTTTTCTTGCAATATCTTTAATGCAATTCTTCGCGTAATGGCTATGCGCGACACCAGTGTTTCTTTCAGACTTTTTCCTCCACGGAGAGGGGTGAGGGTACTTGAAATTTTCGGGGGCGGGGGTAGAATTTTCGGGGAGGGGGCGGACACTGGAAAAAGTATATAATTATATTTCGTTGAATGGGACGGTATACATGTTTTTTGGGGTGTGGGGGTGGTGGGGGGTGGGGGTGGTGTGTGTGTGGGTGGGGGGTGGTGTGTGTGGGGGTGTGGGGTGGGGGTGTGGGGGGTGGGGGTGTGTGGGGGGGGGGGGTGGTTTTAGTTTAGAGAAAAGAGACAGCACTATCAGCCTAGCGCCCGGTGTATCCTTCCTCAACGGGCCATTTTTCTCGTTAATACTAATAGTTTCGCTGTCTGTGTATCTATCTATCTGACAAGAACGCTCTAGAGAAAACACAAGCAAATTAAAAACATGCATAGTAATTCGAAAAACGAAGTATGACGTCGACACATTTAGCACAGAGTGTGGGGGGGGGTGGTTTGGTTTCAGTGTTTCTTTCAGACTTTTTCCTCCCCGGAGAGGGGTGGGGGTACTTGAAATTTTCGGGGGCGGGGGTAGAATTTTCTGGGAGGGGGCGGACACTGGAAAAAGTATATAATTATATTTCGTTGAATGGGACGGTAGACATGTTTTTTTTTTTGGGGGGGGGGGGGGGGTGTGGAGGGGGTGGTGTGTGTGGGGGGTGGGGGTGGGGGTGGGGGTGGGGGGTGGGGTGGGGGGGGTGGGGGGGTGGGGTGGGGTGGGGGTGGTGTGTGGTGGGGGGTGGGGGTGGGGGGTGGTGTGTGGGGGGTGGGTTGGTTTTAGTTTAGAGAAAAGAGACAGCACTATCAGCCTAGCGCCCGTTGTACCCTTCCTCAACGGGCCATTTTTCTCGTAAATAAATAGTTTGAGTTACTGCGTCTTATAAGTAGGTCACCAACCTCTCGCTTTCGTACTTGCCAGCTAGTATTTTTCAAACTAAACATGAATATTATTATTATATCGGATAACATAAATAAATAGACACGTTACTTCCGCTGTTGTTAAGTTATTTTAAATCGTAAACAATAATATATGATAGACTACAATATGTAGGCTAGATTAAAGAAAAATATAGATAACGTTAAATTGTTATTTATTTATTTTTTTAAAGAGCATCCAGTTAGTTATTCTTTACTCGAATCCGCAACAACTTGTCCCAAACGTAGTTATAATATTAAAATAATACAGTTATCAATGTCGACCTACCGGTATTTTCTGATTTTTTTATTATTAAAATTTTTATGATTTGTACATTTTTGGCTATCTTGGTATTTTGAAATCTTATAGCTGCCATGTTTTTGAAGAACACGTTCACAACAAGTAATTTAATTTAAATTTAGTATCTCTAACTGGCTACCGAGATTTCGAATTTTAACTGAGAGAGAACGAGACTTTCAAGCCCTATTACCATTCAAAATTCAATGTAACTAGGGGATACTTCCACTATCGTATTTGTTTTGTTAAAGTTAAAGCTAAGAGTATTGCAATATAAACTTGCGTCATTGCTGTGTTAATAAAAAATCAACACATTTGTTAAAATGTTAATGGAAGAAAACATTTCTTTTTATTACTTTCTCCGTTTGTTTTTTTTTATTGTGAAACATCATCATCATCACTCTCTCAATGCTACAATCATTAGCTGAATTATTGGATCTAAAATCGTTTAATTACATCAAACAATAAAGGAATAGAGTAAGTTCATTTTTTAAACTAGTCTGCTCATAAGAGATATGAAGTAGTTTATTTATTTGTTACTTTGATTGTTGGAATTTGAACGGATAAACTCTGCCGTCTTTTTTTCATTGACTTAGTACAGACAATCATTAGAGCATGACGGACGCAATGACATGAAACAAAATGCAGGATTTGAACAGAACTTTTCAGTTATTAACCTTGCGCTTTATCGAACGACCAGACCGTCCCACATAGCCAAGACTACGTGTAAATTCACGGCGTAGTTGGAAGATAGAGAGCACGTTCCTGAGTCCATACGAGTTTGATGGGTAATTGATTATCTTTAGGGAAAGTAAATACGGGTTAACATATAACTGACAACACTACCCTCTTATGTGCCGAGTTCACGAAAACAGATGAACTCTACTTCAACTGCCCTATTGACTGCTAGTCTCGAGAGAATAACGGAATGTTTCAGTTAATTAAGACTTAAGAATTATTTGTTAAACTCTGAAGTTAATTTGACTTTTGAAATGTCCCCCTTTAAGAATGATAAAGATTTAATACATAAACTGATGTGAATTTCACTTTTAAAATGTCTCACTTTAAGAATGATAAAAATTTAATACATAAACTGATGTGAATTTCACTTTTAAAATCTCTCACTTTAAGTGAGGTGACACGTACATTCAGAGGGAACATGTTCATACAGGTGAGGTGACACGGACATTCAGAGGGAACAGATGAGGTGACACGTACAATCAAAGCGAACAGGTGAGGTGACACGGACATTCAGAAGGAACATGTTCAGACAGGTGAGGTGACACATACATTGAGAGGGAACATGTGTTGTGACGTGGCTTGTCAGGGGGAACATGTTTAAATAGGTGAGGTAGTTTGGTCGCGCATAGGGTAATTTTTCAAAGGAATTTGGTATGAACCAGTACTTTTATCATTTTTTCTTGTCTCAGACATGTAGTTTGAAGCGTCCATTTATTCTATTTCTTTTTTTTTATATTAAAATACTAGTTTCTAGTTGAGTTAATAGGATCTAGCTAAATGCGTTAAACAAACGAGGTTATCAAATTTTCAAATACATCAAATTTTGGTTTCCTTGTAAAAGGGACACGATATTTTTTTTTCATCTAAAAGAGCTGTGTAACGAGGAACGCCCCCCCACCAAGAACGTGTACCGCCCCCCCCCCAGGCCGAAATGGAATGTATATAGGAAATATATACTATTACCATTGACCGCCCCCTCCCCCGAAAATTTCAAGTGCCCCCGGAGAAAAAAAAGTCTGGAAGAAACACTGTATTGGCCAGTAAAAAGAGAATAAAATCGATTAAGGTTTGCCTCCCCTTTGCGTATCTCGTTAGGTGTCCACGTGTTGGTTAAGCCAATTATTTGATTAGTCGCTATGTCACATGAACAGCGTTCTGCGTGCTGACATAACTTACAAAAAGTGTGAATAAGGGGGGAGGGGTGGGTGGGGTGGGTGAATAAGAATGCGGTTAACTGGTGGTTGTCGCAGGCAAGGCAAGATGTAGGTATAACACTTTTGCCGTCACAAATAATTAAGTCAAACAATATATGTATATATATATGTATATATATATATACATATATATATATATATATATATATATATATATATATATATATATATATATATATATATATATATATATATATATATATATATATATATATAAAGAATTTCTTATCGTAAATTTTGTCGCCCTCAGATCGAGCGAAAATTGCTAAACATTTAAATGAAACGAATCAGCAAGCAAAAGCTGAATAAAAGGAACTCGTAGATGTACGTTGATATACTCATGAATATACTCTCAGAATTTTGTGAGCCGGCCGCAGATTGAAACGTTTAAAATCTACGGATGAAAACCTCCACATCATTATCGTGAAAGCCAAGCTTTCAGTGGCAGAGTCGCAACTTTTTTCTACATCGTTATCGACACACAAAAAGACATTCAATAACTGCCAGACATATCCATGACATGTGTAAAATTCTCCATTTTAGATTTCATGGAGACATAAAATTAGCTGAAGGAAAATTTATTGCGACATACCCCTGGACGGAATAGAGACAAGACATTGGGTTCTTTACGATTTTGGACGGCATCAAAACTAAAGTGGCGAATTCAGTTCAAACAGGAAAAAAGTAAAATGCAAACAAACTAGGAAAAAAATCACCAGACAAAAATCAGCAATCCGCAGCGTCATGTATTAAGTATAATGTAAATAACTGGGGAAAAAAGTATATTATGTCAGAAATTATTGTAAATAACTGTCGGTCCTCACAAGCTCAAGAAGAAAATAGTAATAAAAAGCTAACAAGGTGATAAGCTAACTGACGCTAAGAATTACTTGTCTGAAGCAAACATAAAATTAAAAACATAAAGCAGTAGTGATCTCCACTACTTATAAACAAAAAAAAATGACAACAAACAAAGAAATAACATCATCAGACAAAACTCAGCAATTAAGTATAATATATATGTTTGGGAATGAATATATAGGCCTATGTCAGAAAGAAATATTATTGTAAATAAATGAAGTCCTCGCAATCCGCTGATGAAAATCGTAATACAAAAGCTAATAACGCGATAAGCTAAATCAGGGGTCTCCAAACTACGGCCCGCGGGCCGGATGCGGCCCGCGAGGTCATCTCATCCGGCCCTCGGAGATCTTTTAGCCCACGGAAAAAAAGTGTTTGTTGTAGGTGGCTAAGGTAAAATGCCACCCCAATGAGATGCCTGGAAGAAACTCTGGCCCCCGAACTTATACTTGATAGTTAATGCGGCCCTCGGGCTGAAAAGTTTGGAGACCCCTGAGCTAAATGACGCTAAAAGTTACGTGGTTCAGACGAAAATAAAAATATAAAGCGGACATAATCTCCATTAAACTTTCTTCATATTGCTATATAACAGCTAGCAGTATACCCGGGTTTCTGTTAATCAAAAAATGTTTGATGAAATATCTTTATCACAATCAAAATCACAATCACAATCACAATTACAATTACAATTAAAAACTTAAGAAGACAACGAAGACTACCAAGAATGTAAAAGTAAACGTTCATATAAACAAACTCACTAGTTATTAATATAATATGCTTAATGCAACATTGTGTAATAAATAATATATAATATATTGAATTGTTAAAAATTGTATCGATTTACATAGAATATTTATTTGTGTCAGTTATTTCCCATATACACATTATTTAAAAAACAGGGGAATCAAACAATAATCATTTTTTTTTTTGCAACAGAATAAAAATTATTTTACAGTGAAATCGAAAACAATAGTTTTTATTATTATCATATACACAAGTGCTATTTAATTTAGTGAAGGATAAAGTCTATTCTTGATTTATTCATTTTTTATTTTGAGAAAATTACTTTGCTTTAAAACGTTCAAGATAGCTTTAGGAAAATTACTTACTAATTTTTGTTTAAGTAATGAAACTACCAATTAACTGTTGTTTGCCGCTTTCATAAGAAGATTTTCAATTTTGGATTCCTTGAAATCAAGGGACAAATAGACAAAAATTGTTAAGAGACTTTGATCTTGTCCTTAGATTTCTAGAGATCCAAAAATTTAAATTTTAAAACAGATGTACGTGATAAAGCTGTAGTTTACCAACATTTCAGCAGGTCATTGAACTTATGCTTTTTATTTAAATTTTAGAGCAAATTGATTATTCAGAAATCCAAAATGATCAAGAATGGACAGATTATTGCCTAAGAACTTAGACAGGAAAACTTTAGCTCAATGACCTGCTGAATTTTTATAAGGAATGAAACAACCACTTGACTATTCTATTATCCCATTGGTGAAAAATTTCAAATTTTGGATCTCTTGATATTAAGGGGCAAATTGACAGGACGGACCAAGAGCATGGGTCGGCAAACTTCGGCTTGCGAGCTGCATGCGGCTCTTTTGATGTGGAGATACGGCTCTTAAGCTCCATGCACAAATATTAATAATTTTATTTTATTTTCAAAACTCATAAAAATATTGTTCTGCAACACTCGGTAATGAACGATAAAATAATAAACATGAACAATAAACACTCGCTATTCCATTAGAATATTTAGTTACGCCCTAATTCTATGTACTTCCTATTAACTTGTCTATCCCAAATTAAAACATTCAACTTGATGGCGAATATCACATAGAAACTAAACGAAATAAATGTAAAACTGCATGGAAAGGTAAACCCAGCCTTGCTTGAAGAAGATGATTGTTTCCAAAAAAAAATTACTTCATTTTGTTGAAGGCAAGGAGGGCGGTAAATTACTTTATTTCGAAAAACTTAAAAAAAATATCATGATAAAACCAACGCTACTATTAACATGAATCACTTCATCATTACTATAAACAAAATAAAGTATGTGTTCACTGAGAGATTTGAGCAATTCAAAAGAAATGCAAGTACTCTGACGTTTATATTAGATTCTCTCAACACAAAAACAAATGAGATTAACTTTAAGCTATTTGTAATTGATGCTTTTCGCTTCAAATTAAATTGCTAGATTTGAAAACCAAACATTTGTGGAGCTGTAAGTTCACAGATCTCAAGAGCAAGTTTGATAATTTGGAGGTCCAGTAAAACATGCACGTTTCACTGTACAACTGGACAGCTCTAAAAAAATGCCGCGAGTTTAGGCCCTACTATGTTACGCATGAAATAGTCTTGCAGGATGCTAAAGTAAGGTGAAGAAGTTGGCTTTTGGATTGGAGAGCTGACGATCTTTGGGTCCACATATTCATGCGAATACAATCAAAGTAGAGAAGCCAACTAACAAATAAAAATCTAGAGGCTTCTTTAAACTGAAAGCAACTTATGAGCCAGGTTTAAACAAACTTTCAAAAGGCATGCAAGGCGAAACTGTTGTATATAGTATTCAATAATTAAAGTTATATACTTTGATTACTGATTTTATTATTCTAGCAGAGCTAGATAAAAAATGTTAATACTTTTTTTTCTGCGAAATATATGTATGTTTTTATTTGAATATATATGCCGACCACTTATCAAGGGGAAGCAACAAATATTCATGAACTTTTTCACATGAACAAAAGTAGTAGTACAATATAAAGTAAAATAATTGTTTATTTATTATTTTCAATACAACTAATCATCTGTTATTCCGTAATATTGTCTCCATTCTTGTTACATTTTGGACTTCTGGATAATTAATTTACTCTAAAATAAGTAAAAAAGCATTAGATCAATGACCGGCTGAATTTTTAAAGATGGGAAAATACCGTTTTACTTAATTCCCTTGTTGGTTTAACTCTTTAAATTAAGGGACAAGATAAAAAAAAAACATTATGAAACCATGCACATCAACTTGTTTTCTTTATTTCAAAATATTTATGGAACATTTCATGTTTTCATAAACAAATTCACAGCAAGATTAACATTGAAAAATGTTTCCTTATCTTACCAGCCAGTAAAAGTTGAATCAAAACCAGTTGTCAAGAAGGAGCTTCTTGAAGAACCTTTGCTGAAAGAAAACCCCAACAGATTTGTGTTATTTCCCATCCAGTACCATGATATCTGGCAGATGTATAAAAAGGCAGAAGCCTCCTTTTGGACAGCTGAGGAGGTGGATTTGTCTAAGGACCTGGATCATTGGGAAAAATTGAAGCCCGAAGAGAAACATTTTATCTCACATGTTTTGGCTTTTTTCGCAGCCAGTGATGGCATTGTTAATGAAAATTTGGTTGAGAGGTTCAGTAAAGAGGTCCAAGTAACAGAGGCTCGTTGTTTCTACGGCTTCCAAATTGCTATGGAAAATGTTCACAGTGAAATGTACAGTCTACTCATTGACACATACATTAAAGATTCAAAAGGAAGGGAATTTTTGTTCAATGCCATAGAAACTCTGCCATGTGTGACAAAGAAAGCTGAATGGGCCATCAAGTGGATTGGTGATGAAGAGCACCCATACAGTGAAAGAGTGGTTGCTTTTGCCGCTGTTGAGGGGATTTTCCTTATCTGGTTCCTTCGCTGCCATTTTCTGGTTGAAAAAACGTGGAATTATGCCTGGTCTTACCTTCAGCAATGAATTGATTAGCCGTGATGAGGGATTACACTGTGACTTTGCCTGCTTGATGTTCAAACATTTGTTAAACAAGCCTTCCCAGGATCGCATTTATGAAATCATTAAAGACGCTGTAGTTATAGAACAGGAGTTCCTCACAGATGCTCTGCCAGTCAACCTAATTGGCATGAACTGCAATTTAATGAAACAGTATATTGAATTTGTTGCAGACAGGCTCTTAGTGGAGTTAGGGTGTGAAAAATGCTACAACTCAGAGAATCCATTTGACTTCATGGAACACATATCATTAGAGGGGAAAACAAACTTCTTTGAGAAGAGAGTGGGAGAGTACCAGAAGATGGGGGTCATGAACAAATCCCCCACAAGCCACCAGTTCTCTCTGGAAGAAGACTTCTAAACCTCACTCATCTCTCTCAACCCCTCATCTTGCTCTGTACAGATCTCTCTAATGTATTGTTTTAAAACTACTCCACAATCATTATAGGTTTTATACATGTTTACTTAGAAAGTTTTAACACTGCCTCTTTTTTACTGAGCATTTAACTTGAAATTCTTTTAATTTGGCATTATTTTTAAGAACTATTTATATATTAATGGTACACGTGGTTTGTAGTGTTAAAATTTTTACATTTATTTAATGTCTGCATTTTAAAGACTTAGTTTGTCTGTGTTGTTTTTGTAAATTATTTTGAGAATGCATGACTTATGAAGCAAGAATTTCTAAAATACTGATGGTATGGTGCTAAATTCAATATGTGCAGGTCATTTTCTTATGATAATTTATAGATTTGACAACAGTAATTTTTGACTGGTTTTTATGTGGCATTCATAATTAATACTTGTATATTATACATTTTAAATGCATTAATTTATTTGTAATAAATATTTGTGATAAATTAAAAAAAAAAAAAAAAAAAAAAAAAAAAAAAAAAAAAGATCAAAGTGTATGAGTATGTGAGGAGACTGAACGCTTGAGGTATGGGTAGTATTAAATCTCTTGAAATTGGGATGACGAGTTGAAAGTTAAACATTTTAGTGTGGCCGAGAGTTGATTCATTGTTGATTGGTAGATGGGGTTGAGTAATCGTGTGTTGGAAATCGCATGTTGAGAATGTCGAGTAGTGGCGTTTTAAAAAAAAAAAAAAAAGTTTATTTGGATAATGTTATTTAAGTAGTCGAGAGATGAATAATCGTAGGTTGATCGTTGAGTATAGTTAGACGAGATTATCGTAAGTTCGATAATGTCTTGACGGATCATCCTACTTGGGATTGCTCCTAGGTAGGCATCGTCTAGCTGAAAAATCGAAAATAGTTCCAAGCTAAACTTCCTAGGATCAAATCTACCATCAACGACAAAGACTACAGCTATGTACGATACCTCAACAGCCCGCTACATTATCATTACAATACTAGCTCAGCAACTCTAGTTCCATAGACACTACCACTTCACACTAAACAACAAACCAAATGACACCAATTCTAGACTTCAGAACAATAAACTACAACTACCAACAAAGATCAACTACTACCCACTTATTATTTTTTAATGCAAGAATCGACTCAAGAATACAAAGACACGAAACGACCATATACTATTTAGTGATTTTATGTACTTTATAGGAAATGCATGACAAAGGTATAACATTAGTAACAGAACAGTTGAGGTAAACTATGTACGCGGTAAATGATTGACAACAGTGTGAAACACGGCATTTAAAACTCAATTAAACAAAGTGAGCAATGAGCAAGACATTGAGATAGACATTACAATAAGTTATGGGGACGCTAATCTATCGATGTGAACGGTAAAAAGGCAAAGAGCCCCCATGTCAAGGGTCAAAATAATAATACCGTAATACTGATAAAAATATTCAAATAATGGAATTCTACCGGTAGGAGGGTCCGAGCCACTTCTCTACCGGGAATATTGTAAAGTAAAATAGTAATCAGTAAGTATCTGATTCAACTGTCACGTGAACTATGTCACGGACAGAGCAAAGTAAAATTAATAATCAGGTCCGATGACTCGGGTCAACCCAATGTCCGCAGTTTACGGTCTGTAGTAAAATTATATTTTACTCAATAAACACAAAGTTAATATTTTATAAGATTAAAAAGTTTTACATTAAATACAAATGAACTAAGTAAATAATACAATAGCAAAGAGCAAGTGGGAGTAGGGACGACGGCCCTCAACTCCACGTATAAAAGCCAGTAAGAAGAGAGTAAAAGCGATTCAGGTTTTTTTCACCTTAATATACACCTGTACTATGTGTATCACGTGGCTAGTCCCTCCATCCTGACTGGACCGTGCTTTAGGTGTCCACGTGTTGGTCAAGCCAATGATATGATTGGCCGCTATGTCAGATGACCAACGATTTGGGTGCTGAAATAGCATACAAAAAGTGAGTGTGATGGGGTGGGGTATAAGAATGTGGGTAACTGGTGGGTGTCGTAGGCAAGGTAAGATGGCGGCATAACACTTTTACCGCCACACACGACTAAGTCAAATAAAATATTTTAAAATTAATTGCTTATATTAGCTTTTGTCGCAATCAGAACGACTGGGAACAAAAAATAAACCGCAAAGATTGCTAAACATTGAAGTGAAAGATATCACCAAATAACAACTATACAAAGGGAACTCGTAGATGCACGTGTATATACTAATGGCGCTGTTAGAGAACGCTCTCTTAGAACTGTGAGCTGGCCACAGACCGAAACGTTTTAAAATCTACGAATGAAAACTTCAACATCAGTATCGTGAAACCCAAGCACTCTGTGGCATAGACGCCATACCTCATCCACATCATTATCGGCAAACAAGAAGACAATGTAGCTATCTTGCTACTATAAGATAGAGGAATAATGTGACCTAACTACTAGACACATCTATGACATGTGTAGAATTTTCCATTTTAGATTTCATGGTGGCGTAAAATTAATTGACGGGAAATACATATCGGCACATCCCTGAACGGAATAGAGATATTTCGTTTTGGTAGTTGTTTCCCCTATTATAATGTATTGTAACCAGGGGAAGAAACCAATATAGGGAATTTTTATGTGAGAACAAAATTAATAGTACAATATAAACAAAAATGATATTTTAAATGTATTATAAAATATGCAGCTATTAACATTTACTTACCTAATATTACATAAAATTCTGTCAATTTTTCAAAAGTTTTGGATTTCTGAATAATTTAATTTGCTCTAAAATATGTAGAATAACATTAGCTCAATGACCGGCTGCATTTTGCCAGATCGAAAACCGCCGCTTTAACCATATAGCCGTTACCTTTTAATCATAGAAATTTTGGATCCCTTGAAAATCAAGGGACAATATCATTTTGCAATTTTCACTCAGTCGATGAAAGTCGATCTGTTTCTGTTATTTTAGCTTGCAAACAACTTTAATTACTAATAATGTAAAGGGTTACCCGTCAAAAGAGCGCACGACAAAAGAGCGCCGACATAAGAGCGCCGACATAAGAGCGCGCTAATTTCCCGACAAAAGAGCGCCGACATAAGAGCGCAAACTAAAGATCGAAAAACCATATTTAATAAATAGAAACAAGAAGATTAACTCAGATAGGAAGAAATGGTTTGTAGTTAACTCTGTTCTGTTTCATTAAAAAACTAATTGTTCACTTTATTTAAGTAAAAAACTGGTATTGACTGGTATTGACAATTGATATTATCCATTGTTACGAACATCATCATTCTGTAAACGTCGGTCGTTCCGGAATCCCAAAAGACGAAATTTTGCCCTCTTGTTCTCGTTTGGAGTTGTTATCTCTGCAACGTTCTGCGGATTTGGGTATGGCAGCTGCTTGCGTTTTCTCTGTCTTTCTATTGCACGTTGTGAAGCGACGTATGCCGGCAAAAGAGGTACTACTTCCATCGAAATTCCTGCTCTGGCTTGTTGTATAATCTGCCTTGGTTTTTCCAACTCTTGACAGAACAACATCGTTCAACATTTTCATCCGTCCTCGGCAGCCATCTTTCTTACAGCATCTCTTACAGTCGTACTTCCATCAGCATTTGCTCTGTCCTTTCGATATCTGTAGCCTTCGACCAATATCTTCTCCATGTTACTTGGGTTAGAGATATTTTCAAACTGCATTCATAATATATTAACCATAATATATAAATAAACACATGTCGTTTTATCGTACCGCCGATTGTTTAATTAAAATATTCGTTTAGCGTACAACGTGTGTTTTTTTTTTAAATTGACTGCGCTCTTATGTCGGCGCTCACATCTAACAACACATTTCATAACAATATGGCTTGTAAATAAGTCACCAACTTCTCATTTTTTTACGTGCCAGCTAGTATTTTTTAAACCAAATATGTTTTTTTCTTTAAAAAAAAAATTAACAGAAAAGTTACCTCCCCTTTTATTGTATAATATAGACTGCAAGTTGAAGGCAAATACAGCCTACTTACTTTTTTTAAAGAAGTTTACAGTTTGAAATGGAGATTAATGGAGTTATGGACCAGTGCCGGGGGAGGTGTAGACTAGTACTGGGGGAGGTGTAGACTGGTACTGTGGGAGGTGTAGACTAGTACTGAATAAGTACAAAAACGTACAACGTCATGATCCTATCACTTATCTCTGATGGCTCAATGTACAATATTAGCGATATATCGACATTCACATCCTCAGATGTGTTGTATTTACTTGCTGATACAGAAAGGTAGGCCTGATCTCAACAAGTAATGATCCGTAGTTGGATACGGCACGTATAGATGGAGAAAAACAAGTTGACGAAAACAATGTCTACGAAATTTAAAAAAAAACCGCACTATTACCGAAAAGCAAATTGGACCATTTTTAAAATTATAAAACGTTCTTCCTTAAGTTTAATGAACATAAACGAGTTGATCAAAGAAGAACATTTTAAAAACGAAACCAGATACCTTTTTTTTTAATTTTGAAAAATTAATTTCCTTTAAAATGTTAAGGAAAGCTTTAGCTAAATGACCGGCTAAATTTTGTAAGAAATGAAACCACCGCTTAACTGGCCTCAACTGGTCACATACTTGTAATTTTAAATTTTAGATCCCTTGAAATCTAGTTTGGTCCAGGTCATATTGGACCAGAGAAAACATCTGAAGATAACGCACCAGTGCAGAATTCTGACAGTAAAGATATCTGGTCAGAATATGAAGTCCCAGAAGGTTCTGAATTTGATGTAATAGATGATCCTAGACCTCAGTCTGAGTATGATATATTGTATAGTCAATCAGTCACGAGCGAGGATATATTTTTACAAATGGGTAACAAGACATCAGTTACATCTAGCTGTGAAAATATGACAATAAAAATCAAACTTCCAAGCACAAAAATGTCAGAGGTAGAATTAGATGTCAGTCCAAGTGTCTTGACTGCCGCACACCTAACTATAAACTTGGGCTGCACTTACCTCACCATGTTGACCACACGAATGGCAAAGCTCAGTGGGACTCTAAAACATAAACTCTTATTGTGACTTTAAGAATGGTCAGAGACTTTGATGAATTTAACTTCTAAAAAAAATAATTGTGTATTGCATTTATTTTGGTGCTCATAGTGTTAAATCTGAGATAAAAGTGTCTGTCATTGTGTAAAGCTGGTTGTGTATATATATATATATATATATATATATATATATATATATATATATATATATATACACATACACAAACACGCGTACATATATATGTCAGTCTAAGTATAAATGTTTTGAAAAATGAAAAGTGATATATGAACTGAATGTGATATGAAAGTTAATAAAAATGAATTATACAAATCTTGCTTTTTAAAAGTTGAATATGTTTTAAACAATTAAACAGGTTTTCTGTTGTTAAAATATTGTTGTTTTTTTTAAGACAAAATATTATCTGATAATGTGAATAAAATGCATAAAAAAAAAATCCCTTGAAATTAAGGGACAAAAAAAGGACAAAAATTGTTAAGAGACCTTGATCTTGTCCCTTGATTTCTAGGGATCCAAAAATATTGTAATTTTAATACAGATGTAGATAACTACGTGATAAAGCTGTAGAATCCCAACTTAAAAGAACGTCAGCAGGTCATTGAACTAATGCTTGTTTTTTTTTATTTTAGAGCAAATGATTATTCAGAAATCTAAAATGATCAAGAACGGACGGATTATTGCCTAAGAACTTAGGCAGGAAAGCTTTAGCTCAAGGACCTGCTAGTTTTTTTTAAGGAATGAAACCACCACTTGACTATTCTATTATACCATTGTTTTGGATCCCTTGAAATCAAGGGACGAATTGACAGGACGGATCAAGAACAGGGGCCGGCAAACTTCGGCTCGCGAGCCGCATGCGGCTCATTTGATGTCGAGATGCGGCTCTTCGGCTCCAAGCACAAATATTAATCATTTTATTTTATTTTCAAAACTCATAAAAAATATTGTTCTGCAACACTCGGTAATTTACGATAAAATAATAAATATAAACAATACACACTCGCTATTCCGTTAGAATCTTTAGTTACGCCTTATTTCTATGTACTTCCTATTAACTTTTCTACCACAAATTAAAACATTCAACTTCAAGGTGAATATCACAAAGAAACTAAACGAAATAAATGTAAAACTGCATGGAAAGTAAAACCCAGCCTTGCTTGAAGAAGATCATTGTTTCGAAAAAAAATTACTTCACTTTGTTGAAGACACGGAGTGCGGTAAATTACTTTATTATCGGCAATTAAGAAGACAATATGGCTTTCTTGCTACTGTAAGATGGATGAATAATTTGCCCTAACTACTAGACACATCTATGACATGTGAAGATCTATCCATTTTAGATTTCATGGCGGCATACAATTACTTGACGGGAAATGCATCGAGGCACAATCCTGAAGGGAATAGAAACAAAAGAATATTTCCTTTTTCTAGTTGTTTCCCATATTTAAATTTATTTCATGCAGGGGAAGTAAGTAATATCATGATTTTATTTTTTGTGTGAGAACAAAATAATACAATAAAAACTAAAATGATTGTTTCACTTATTATATACAATGCACTTATTAATAATTTTTTACCTAATATTTTGTCCATTCTTGTTAAATTTTGGATTTCTGAATGATTACCTTGCTATAAAATATGTAGAAAAGCATTAGCTAAATGACCGGCTGCATTTTTCCAGATGGGAAACCACCGTTAAGTCATTTGCAGTATTGAAATAATATAAATAAATTTTGGATCCCTTGATTATCAAGGGACTATACTAAATTGTATGAGTATATTAGGATATCTGAGTGCAGGAGTGTTGGGCATTCTTAAACCGCTTGATTTTTTTTATGCGCGTTTAAAGTAAATCATTTTAGCGTGGCCGAGAGTTGATTCGTTGTTGATTGGTAGATGCGGTTGAGTAATCGTGTATTGGAAATTACATATTGAGAATGTCGAGTAGCAGCGATGTGTAGAATGGTTTATTTGGATAATGCTATTTAAATAGTCGTGAAAAAAAAAACGTATGTTGTGAAATTTGAGTAGTTGAGTTAATAGTTGAGTATAGTTCGTCGAGATAATCGTAAATTCGATGGTGTCGTGGCGGGTCATCCGGTGACAGGACAAATGATCTCAGACAAAATATCTCACGGACAATTGATCTCAGGACAAAATATATCTGGACAAATGATATCATGGACACATAATATCAGACAAAATATCTCACAGCTAAATTTTTATAGTGTATTGGATGCTTTCAGTTCATCTGAACATTGTTTTATTGACTATCATAATATTGTGTTTACTATGTTTAATATTGTTTATAGGTCTATATAATAATTGTGAGAAATGTTTGCCGTATAAATTTGTCATATTGCACTTAACATTTTGAAATTAAGATTTCTTATATAGTATACCAAGATTAAAGAAATATTTCGATAGGTAGCGTAGGTGGGCTTGCCAAACATGAAACAATCCTACCAAGTCAGGTGGACGAAACTAGATCAAAGTGAATGAAATAACAATATACACACACCTTCGTATCAAGGTGGCCGCCCGCTTTGATGGCAGAGACACGCCTTAAGAGGGAAAGACATCCGCCCTCAATGGACAATACATCTAGCAACTAAAGTCAATAGTTATGCGTCGGTCACACCTTAGTGATCAGGTGACAAATGCTTATTTAAACGAAAGCGGTCATCGCATGGCTATGTCGTAGTGTGCATGCAAACAAAGCATCATTAATGGTGATTACTCAGCTATGGCCTCTTTCGTTACCTCGCAAAATGGTTTTAGGACATTAGTTTCTGGTTAATTTATGTTTATAAAAGCCATTTGTAAATCTGAAGTTTGGACATGTCGAGCTAGAGTTCACACAACACATGATCACATAGTATTAGAGAGTTGTGATCATAACGATGTACCTATCGGCATAGAAACGTAAGCGTTACGTTTCTGTTGATGATGCAATAAAAACAATAGTTTTATGTAACAAACCTGAAGACCCATTCACATTTTTGAAAAATATTTCGCGTGTTTTCAACAGCAATGTTGTATAGCTACCGTTACTTCATTTGTTTAAACATCATTTATTATACCTTTTAGGCTAAAGGAGTAAGTTTGTTTTAATTTTTTACTTTTTCAAATAAAATGGTATTACAAATATTAAATTTAATAAATCTTATGATGCTTTGTTAAGTTGAACAAATTCATTTTATTCACAATTATAATGAGCAAAAAGATAAACAAAGCCATATTGATAGTCAATTTAAAAATTTTCAAATCAACTAAAATCATCCAATACACTATTAAAATTTTGCTGTGAGATATTTTGTCTGAGATATTTTGTCTGAGATCATTTGTCCATGGTATCATTTTTCCTGATATTTTTTGTCCTGGTATCTTTTGTCCGCGAGATCATTTGTCCTTGAGATAATTTGTCCTGAGATCATGTGTCCTAAGATCATTTGTCCGTGAGATATTTTGTCTGAGATATTTTGTCTGAGATCATTTTTTCCTGAGATCATTTGTCATGGAACCGGATCATCCTATCTAGGATTTATCCTAGGTAAGCGTCGTTTAGCTGAAAAATCGAAAGTAGTTCCAAGCAACATTTCCTAGGATCAAATCTACCATCAAAGACAAAGACTACAGTAGACCAGCAAGGCCGACACGGTCAAGTTGAGGTTTATTGCAAAAAGTCTCAATCAATAAAGATCAATTCAATACAGACAACATTAGTAAGAGAAAAGTTGAAGTAACAATTGTACGCAGTAGATGATTGACAACAGTGCTAAACACATTGAATTGATGAATGAAAAACACATTGAGATGGCACATTGAATTATGGGGACGCTAATATATTGTACACGGTGATTCAGTCAAACAAAATCTATGAACATTAACTGATGATTTTGTCACTCATGGACTTTTTTTTTTTAAATTCAGTTTGCTAAAAAATGAACCATATCAACAATAAGGACTATGTAAAAAGAAATCTTAGAATTCCAGTTCAAATACGAAGAGAAAGAGCTGTTAGAGGACGTTATACCAGAACTTTTGGAGCCCGATCACAAATTTAAGAAAACTCGTCAATATCATGAAACATCAGCATTCGGTTGCTTAGATGATATACTTTTAAAAGTTCAAAAACCACGGTGAACACTCATACATGATCATAAATCCTAAACACCCGGTGACAGAAATCCTATACTTTTTTTCACATCTCTTTCGACGAACAGGAATATAGTGTGGCTATTTTGCAACTGTAGGTTAGAGGAATAATGTGCCCTAACTGCTAGACCGACAAACACATCCCTAACATGTGTAGAATTCTCCATTTTAGATTTCATGACGGCATAACATTAGTATCCACATCCCTAGAAGGTGGACTACAGACATAGACTGTTGGGGCTCGCTTTTATTCAATTACAAAAAAAAATGCACGGTTAAGCCACATATTTTTTCACGCTTAAACAAATTTAACAGTAATACCCTTCTGAGATGGGAGGGTTTCGGGAAGATGTGAAAGTATCAATTGTATAATGTAATGTATCCTGTAATACATATAAAGTCCGGGAATCGTACCGTGTTATCGTCTTCTTTAAAATGTAGCCTGACAAAGTTTAGTGATGGAAACAAACCCAACATGTCCAATTCAATGTAAAACTATAATGTTCTTTTTTTACACACAAATTGATCTCCTAGTCCTATCTAATTAATCTTACATTTTTACCTTTACTCCTATCTAAATAATCTTTACTATATTATTTACTCTTATCTAACTAAATTTTACAATATGCTTTACTCCTATCTAACTAATTTTACTTATAGTAAAATAACCACGTTGCTATTAAATATGTAAATATCAGTGAGTGTATAATGTGTTCGTTTGGTCAGGTGTGTGGGTCTAACGGTCAGCGCGACCTCAAAAAGGGGAAGAGGCGGTTTGTTATGGAAACACATGTAGCGTAAAGATGGGTAAAAGTAATATAATGACGTCATGTTGATTAGCCAAATTTACCCGAACCCATATAATCGTTGATAGTTAGACAGCCACAAATAACACTAAAAATTTCGGTCTACAAATTCTTAAATAAAAAAAAAAATTATGACTACCTGCAAATCTCTAACTCTTTATGAAAAATAGTGGGTAAAAAAGCCGTTAAAAACGAGAGGCAGTGAACAGCGTCCCAGGGCGATAACTCTTTCAATAAAGAACAATTTTAGAAAGTCTAAGTACATTCTCATTCACACGGTATGTTTTCACGCTTATCCAAGATCCAATTTTGTGGACGTCATAAATGATCTTCGGGGGACGGACACGGATACAAGTATATATATATTTCTATATAAATTAAATAAATTTCATTTCGTACGGGGGGAGGGGGGCGCTAGAATTTTTTTCGGGGGGGGGGGGGGTCTTAGCCTGGAGATGCCTGGAAGAAACTCTGGACGCACTGGGTGACACCCGACCTAGCTACGCTACTGGGGTGAATACATTTGTATATATGGATTTTTATCTCTTGTGCATCAATCGTCATACTATGAAAAGAAATATACTACATGTATGCTTAAAATTAGTTTGTAATATTAAAATCAAAGCACTTACCAGTACAAACGATCTTTGAGTTTTATTCTCTAAATTTAATTCATAGTTTGTAAATACACAAAGTAGCTAATTATAAATATGATTTAGAAAAATAAAAAACGGTTTTAATTTAATGCATGACATTCAGTATAATGCATTTAAGAAAAATGATTCGATTTGCGCTATATATATTTCTATTAGTTGCTTCCCATTTAAAATGTCATTAAAGCCAAGGGAAACAACTAATATGTATTTCTTTGCTAAAATAAAGACAATAAAAATACATGGTAAACATAAAGGATTGTTTTATTACAATATTTAAGAAAGACATTAATGATGTTGTAGGGTACATTTTGTTTCTTTTTAAAAATACTTGGATTTCTCATAATGCTTTTTTGTCTCTAAATGTAATAAAAAGCAATAGCTCAAAGACTTGCTCTTTTGCTTAAAGTGGAAAAATCTTTGATTGAACATTATCTCTTTCCAGATTGATTGTATAATAATTTTGGATCCCTTGAAATCAAGGGACAGGAAAATCATTATTTAATTACACATTTGCATTTTCAGGTTGCTTTTTTATTTTTTTTTTTATTTTTTTTTTTATATTTAGACGTTTTGTATTAGATCTATGTATAAGTAAACCATCTTAAATGAATGAAAGTAGGCTACAAGTAAGAAAGAAATATTACTATTGTAAATCTGTATCAGTCCTCACAAGCCTATAAATTACATGTCTGAGGCGGGAAAAAAAAGAAAAAAAAAGGTCCAAATATACATATCCTTGTTTATCATTCGATAGCGTTGACTGGTATAGGCTTATAATCTTTAGATATCATGCTTTCTCTCATACATAAATATACATATACAATATTGTGTTATGAATGTTGGGGAGATTTTAATTACGTTTACTGGAGCAAGTTGTTCTACCTGAAAGAAAACGAAGGCACTGTGAGATCGGGTTTTTAGGGAAGAGTGTGGGGAGGTAGGGAGGAGGGAATACACAAAAAGGCTGTCTGTGTAAAATGTTGGTCTGGTTCAGGTAGGGGTTGGGATTCCCTGAAATAGAGCATGTATTTTATAAGGACGGGACAATGATTATAATGTAAATTTTTATTGTTAAAAAGAAGAAGTATCATTCACCCTGTTCAGTTACACCTACTACCTACCACAGTCCTCTATTTTTTTTTTTAAATATTATCATTATTATTATTACTCTATATTTAAAAATCAACATAAATAATTACAGAAATTCAAATTAGACATCACAGACAACAGAGAGAACGTAGAGAATGTGATAAATGGTAAAAAGGGTAAAGGAGTGAATAAAGGGAGACAGTCCTGGCTTACTGCCTGACTCTGCTCTGCAATTACTTAATAGCTTCCCCTTTTCGCAAACAAAGCAGATAGAATAAAGACTGAGTAGATTGCATATGAATAATTCTTAAGATATTTATGAATCAACAGAATAAAATCACATTGTGTGCGTATGTTTTAAGTGCAGTTGGAGAACAAAAGAATGTGGCCGGACTTGGCTCCTTACCTGGCCCTGTATAACATTTTTTTCCCAAAGAAGGGGGAGTACTTGCGGTTGTATGACTACTTGGTATGGCTCTGAGATGTTTACTGTTGTAGTGCTTGTGGTATTGCATCCTGTTGTTTCCCTTTCAGTCTTGTGTTCGTCGTCTCGTGGTCCATAAGGTCATGTCCTCTACGTCGATGGTACAAGTCGGTCGCAGGAGCTCATCATTCCACGGGTTTTGCTAGACTGTTGATGTATAATATTTTTTTCGCCCCCCCCCCCCCCCCCTCCCCTCCCCGAAGAGATGCCTGGAAGAAACTCAGCTTGGCGTCTACAATGGGGGGGGGGGGGGGGGTTGTAACCTAGAAATAGGCTCGTCGCTGTCGCCTCGTAGTCCCTAAGGTCGTGTCCTCTGTATGTATGAGTTTAGTTCGGTCACCGTAGCTCAGACATTCCCCGAGTTTATCTCAGCTATCAGTTGAGTTTGTCATGTCCTATGTTCTTATGTCCTTTATTTACCCTTCCCTACAGACTTTTTCGTCTATGTGTAATGAGATCATTACCTTACATTGTCGGGTTTTTTTTCGGGATACGTGTGGGGAGGGGAGTAGTATATTAAGTCACTTTTGATTATTATTTGCCTGGGGGTGGGGGATGTGGAGCAGGAGCAGGAGCGGGAGCAAAGGACATATAGTAAAATACTCCCCCAGCCTGGTATAACGAGATATAGCAAAATACTCCACCACCGGGTGGTGGTGGGGGAGCAAGATGTGGAGGGTTAGACATGTTATATAGTAAAATACTCCCCCACCTGGGGGAGCAGGATGTGGAGGGTGGGGGATGCGGAGGTACAATGAGATATAGTAGGTGGGGGAGTAGGTCAGTAGGTCAGCACCGGTGACCTTGTGACGTAATCACCACTGTTGACCTTGTGACGTTATCACCATCGGTGACCTAGTTACGTAATCACCAGCGGTGACCTTGTGACGTAATCACAATGAGTTTTATTTTTAAATTAATTTGATTTTAATTATTATTTATTAATTTTAATTTAATTTTTTAATTAGTTTGATTTTTTTAATTTTAATTTATAATTTTTTTTTTAATTTTTAAAATTTTAAAATTTTTTAATTTTTAAAATTTTAAAATTTTTTAATTTTTAAAATTAAAAAAAATTAATTTTAAATTTTAAATTTGTAATTTTTATTAACTAGTTACGTAATTTTTTAAAAATTTTAATTTTGTAATTTTAATTTATTATTTGTTTATTTTTAATTAGTTTAATTATTATTTTTTTTTAATTTAACTTTGATTTTTTATTTATTTGTTTTGTAATTTTTTTTATTAACTAGTTAGGTAATTTGATTATTTGTTTGATTTTAATTAATTTGATTTTAACTTTTTAAATTTTAATTTTTGCAATTTTAAATTTTAAATTTATTTTGTTTTCAATTTGTTTGATTTTAATTAATTTGATTTTGATTTTTTAAATTTTAATTTTGTAATTTTAAATTTTAAATTTATTTTGTGTTTTAATTAGCTTGATTTTTAAATTTAATTTTTAAAATTTTTAAATTTTTAAAATTTTAAAATTTTACTTTTAAATTTTAATTAGTTTTAATTAGTTTAATTGTTCATTATTTGTTGTTTAATTGTTTGGTTTCATTCATTCGTTATTTGTATGTTGTTGTTTAAAATAAGAGAGTAGCGCTAACCTTTACAAAAATAGAAAATTCTTTGTATAGGCCCTGACTTAACGACAGCTGTTACTCGTTAACGACAGCTGGCACGTATCGACCCACCAGCGAAGTTTTTTTTTCTTTTGACAGGCGCGGTTGATTAAAGGTAGTTTACTGAATGCATTGGAAAAAGGAACACCATAGGGGGGTATGCTGACAAGATTGTAGACTACCTCTGTCCATTAACTATGTTCACATATCGTACGACCGGACATTCTTTGATCATATTAAAATTATTGTTTCCACATGTCCTACGAACCGAGACAAGCTGGCGCCATACTTTTCACTAACAGTTATACGTACAGTGTCATAGGTTTTTTGATCGAGTAAAGAAATAATGTTGATCGACCTGCGTCGACCTCGTGTGTTGGGCGCCACACTTAACGGGGTCTCTAGAGCTTTTTTCATTACCTTGTTTTTAAGTTTTCTTGTACTAGACTTATTTTAATTTTTTTTTTTTTCATCATTTGTTAACTTTAAGGTTCTATAACTCTATATATTTAAATACATTTTTTATTCAACCGAATTTACTTTCCCTAACGTAAGTACATGTAAAGGCGGGTTTCCCATAGATATGTAATGAATTAGGCCTTTTTGACTATGACTTATTGTCCAGGTGTTGACATGATACACTTTTTTAAGATACACGTACACACACACACACACACTCACACACACACACACACACACACACACACGCGCGCGCGAAATTCATACTAGGTCGATAAAGGCGGAGAGAACTCATAGGTATACATTATCATGGTGACAACAAAAGCGACCCTTATTTTATTTACAGGAAAGAGTGTTTTCCAAAAAGTGTCACCATGCCGTTGTCATTTTCGCAGCGGGGTTTATTTTAAGTGCACCCCGTGCACTCTTGTTTACATTTTAAAAGACGTGTCGCGTGTCGTCCCCACGTGTCTTCCCTAATAGAGAAACGAGAGGAAAGACAACTATTCTAAAATTAGAACAGACTTGTTTACAGCCACGAGTAACCTCCCTTGTGAAAAAAATTCTCGTCAGAATCCTTAACTAACCATTCAATTTCTTTATCAAGTTAAAAAATAATTTAGGAAGACAATGGTTAACAACATTAGACGCCACCCTTTTTATTTTCTGTGACGACAAGGCACAATACACTTTTGTATTTTATCTCTCAAGTAGAGGGGTGGGATATTTTTTTCTTTGTAAGCGTGTTGTAAACAATGGGTAGAGGAGGCGATTACTAAGTAAGAGGGGAGAGAACGTGGTTTGCATCGCGATATTTGAAAACATGGCGATGTTTAACCTATGCTTACAGACCTCAACCAAATAAGGAAATGAACCTAGAAGGAAGACGAATATATATCTTAGTCTTACAACAGATTACCTTCCCATGTTCGCTTTAGTATTACAGTTTTCATCAAACTTCTTTTTGACTTGAACTTGTTTAATTTAAGGAGGTTTACTTATACATAATACATTACGTCTAATTACAATTTTTATTTTTACCACTCAATGTATTTTGTTTTACTATAGCTTGCATAGTCATCTTAATTTTTTGATCACCTTAGTAAAAATTTCCTTAAGATTATAAACTTCAAGTTTAAAAAAAACAACAACGTTATAGTACGACGTGTCAAATGCCACACCGTTTAAAATGTCTACATTTAAATTTCACCAAAATAATGACGTAAAAACTAAATATGATATGACGTTAGCATACATAGCATTTAATCTAATCACTCTAAAGTACAAATCAATAATTTTTATTGATTAAGGGGCTGGGTGAGTTATTTTTATCACTATTCGCTCTATCCCCTGGAAAACTTTGTCCGCAACCCCTTCCCCCTTCTCCCATCCCTAAGCTTATTACCAACCGATAGATAAACAGACCGTACCCCTACCCATACTATACCTATTCCATTAAAGAGACAAAGGATGTATGACAAAGTAACAACCCTACAGACAAATATTTATCTACATTCACTTAATGGCACAACCCCCTAGAGACTACTCCAACACAATGGGATACATAACTTGTAGACACCACTCCTCAATGAATATCACCTGCGCCCTAGCTTTTGTTCGCAACCCCCGCTCTCATCCGTAAACACATTAACAACAGCTAGATAAACAGACTGTACCTCTACCCACAATATTCCCTTGGACAGACATGGGCCAATGACAAAGTAACATACAACCATTTATCTGCATTCATTTACTGTCACAAGTGACAACGTTCCCATCCAACTCCGAAACATGCATGTACGAACTTTGAAACCTGTCTTGTTGAAAACAAAGACCGTCTGACTCTAGTATAAGTTCTACCCCAACCAACTCCAAAACATGCATGGACCGAGTTTGAAACCTGTCTAGGTGAAAACAAAAACCGTCCCACGGTAGTATAAACTCTACCAGCAACAATTCCAAGAACATGCATGTACCAACTTTGAAACACCCATCGGTGAAAACTTCACCGACCCTAGTATGAACGCTGCCCCCCATCCAACTCCAGAACATGACTGTACCAACTTTGAAACCAACCTTGGTGAAAACTTCACCGACTCTTGTATAAACTCTGTCCCAATCAACTCCAAACCTTCTCTAGGCACCCGAATAAAAATAACTCAAAAAATTACAATTACAACTACAATTAAAATCTTAAGACGACAACGAAGACGACCAAAAATGTAAAAGTAAACGTTCATATAAACAAACTCGATAGTTATAAATATAATATGGTTAATACAACACTGTGTAATAAATAATATATAATATATTAAATTGTTAAAAATTGTATCGATTTACGTAGAATATTTCATTGTTTTAGTTGTTTCCCATTTTAAAATTCATTGTAAACAGGGGAAGCAACAATAATTATATTTTTCGCTACAGAAAAAAAAACTAGTGTACAGTGCAATCGAAAATGATGGTTTAAATTATTATACTAAACACAAGCAATACTAGGATTCAATGAAGGTTAAAGTCCATTTTTGATATTTTTTTTTTTAATTTTGAAAAATTAAATTGCTTTAAAACATGCAGGAAAACTTTAGCTCAATGACATGCTGAATTTTTTAGCGTTGAAACCACCGCCTAACTAGATATTGGCTTTGTAATAAGAAAAAAGTTTAAATTTTGGATCCTTTGAAATCAAAGGACGAATTGACATGACAAACCTAGAGCAGGGATAGGAAAACTACAGCTCGCGAGCCGCATGCGGCTCATTTTATGTCGAGATGCGGCTCTTCAGTTCCATACACAGATATTAATACTTATTTTATTTTATTTTCAAAACTCATAGAAATATTGTTCTGCAACACTCGGTAATGAACGATAAAATAATGAGCATAAACAATAAATACTCGCTATTCTATTAGAATATTTAGTTAAGCACTATTTACTATCTATATGTACTTCCTATTAACTTGTCTATCCCAAATAGAAACATTCAACTTCATGGTGAATATCACACAGAAACTAAACGAAATAAATGTAAAACTGCATGGAAAGGAAAACCCAGCCTTGCTTGAAGGAGATGATTTTTTCGAAACAAAAAATTACTTCATTTTGTTGAAGACACGGAGAGCGGTAAATTACTTTATTTCGAAAAACCTGAAAAAATATGATAAAACCAACTCTACTATTAACACGAATCACTTCAGCATTACTAAAACAAATATTATCATTTTTCGGGCAATCGTCCTTCGGGCAAGTGGCTTTCGGGCATTTCTCGCATTTGTCCATTCGGGAAATCGGCCTTCTGGCTAACGGCATTCGGGCAAGTGTCTTTTGGGAAAGTGTGGTAGACCCTTTTTTAACCATTTTTTTTTAAATCGGTAAAAAATAAAAATAAACAGAAAAGCCAAGCCAAATTATTGACGGCTATTAGGAGGCAGATAATTTAGTTTTAAACGATTCGAATCTCAGAGGAGGTAATATCAAGTTAAGTTTGATCTTTTCATTGTCATCTGTGAACGATCGTCATGGACGGCTGCTTTAATGGGGGGGGGGGGGGGGGTGGAAATAGAGGGTACAGATAATCGACCTTCATGAGCTACTGATAGTGTTTTAAAGCAAAATATTTTTAGTCCCAGCATTGGTAGTGTCGAATTCACCAATTATGATATACCGAAAATAAAACATCTAAATATCGGCGTATGCTACTAGGCTGGTCGGCCAGTTTTTAATATTTAAGATGCTTTAGTAAAAAAAAATCGAAATGTGAATACATTGGTGAATATGGATTTTCATCTATTTTGCATGAATCGTCTTAATATCAAAAGGAATGGTGCATGTGTAATACTACATGTATGCTCAAAATTAGTTTGTAATTTTAAAATCAACGCACTTACCAGTACAGAAGATCTTCATTCTCTATATGGTTCGGGGGTTTGATGTATATTTTGTAAATAAACAAACTAAACAAACTCGCTAGTTATAAATATATCATGCGAAATAAAACACTGTTTAATAAATATTAACATTAAATATATTATATTTTTGAGAAATATAATTCATTAACATTAGTTATTTATTTGTATTAGTTGCATCTCATTTGAAAAGTCTGGAAACTGAGGGAAAAATAACAGTATATTTTTTTAGTTAAAGAAGGAAAAAAGTAATACAATAAAAACAAATACGATTGTCTAATCTTTAATATTAAACAAAAAATTTTATATAATGATAGGGATAATTTTGTCTTTTCTTGAAAATTCTTGGAAATTAAAAAAAAAATTATTGGACTCTAAAAGGTGTTGAAAATATTTAGCTTAAAGTCTTGCTGAATAGTTTAAGTAGGCAAACCTACTTTTTAAACCAGGCAAAATGTTCATTCTGAATTTAAGTTTGGATCCCTTGAAAACAAGGGATAAGTTCTAAATGTACTTTACTTTGTTCTTTATTTGACAGTTGTGCAAATTTTTTCACTTTTTTTCCGTTGCGCTTTTTTCCGTTGCACTTCATTCTGCTCACCTAAATGTACATTACTTTGTTCATCATTCGACATATGAGGACTAGTATATGTTTACACTTTTCAGCTATCCTGTTTTCTCTCGTACATACTTATACATACACAATATTGTGTTATGGATGTTGGGGAGTTTTTAATTACGTTTACTGGAGCAAGTTGTTCTACCTGAAAGAAAACGAAGGCACAGTGAGATCGGGTTTTTAGGGGAGAGTGTGGGGCGGTAGGGAGGAGGGAATACACAAAAAGGCTGTCTGTGTAAAATGTTGGTCTGGTTCAGGTAGGGGTTGGGATTCCCTAAAATAGAGCATGTATTTTAAAAGGGTGGGACAATTATTATAATGTACAGTTTTATTTTGTTAAAAAAGTAAAGAGCCCCCAAATCCAGGGTCAAAACAATAATACCGTAATACTGTTAAAATCAGTCAAATAATGAAATTCCCGCGGTAGGTGGGTCCGAGCCACTTCTCTAACGGGAATATTGTAAGTATCTGATTCAACTGTCACGTGAACTAAGTCACAGATTGCACATTGACATCCAAAGAGCCGCATGCGGCTCCATGACAAGTGTAGAATTCTCCATTTTATATTTCATGGCGGCATAATATTAGTTGACCGGAAATACATCGCGGCACATCCCTGAACTGAATAGAAACAAAATATTATTTCGTTGTGTTAGTTGTTTCCTATTTTGAAATTTATATTAACTAGGGGAAGTAACAAACATCCTAGAATTGGTGTGTGAGATCAAAAGTAATAATACAATACAAACTAAAATGATTGTTTTATTTATTATATAAAACGCAGTTATTAATATTTTCTTACCTAATATTTTGTTTATTATTAATAAGTTCTGGAACTCTGAATTGTTAATTTCTCTAAAATATGTAGAAAAGCATTAGCTCAATGACCGGCTGAATTTATCAAGACGGGAAAGAACCGCTTAGTCTATGCGCCATAATTCAACGACTAATAACTAATTTTGGATCCCTTGAAAACAAGGGACAAGATGAAAATGAAAATATTCTGTTGTTGTTCATATGCGACATGTAGCTGCAATTGAAGTTTGCCATCAAGTATTTTATCAGCATTATTTAATACTATGATTAATTTAAGCCTTAGACAGTGCTTTATGTGTACACGAGTTGGTCAAGCCAATTATATAATTGGCCACTATGCCACATGACCAGCTACTTGTGTACTGAAATAACTTAGCAAAAGTGGGGGTGAGGAAGGGGTGGGGTGGCGGGAGATGAGAATGCGGGTAACTGGAAGGGCCGTAGACAAAAGCAAGATGGCGGTAGGCCTATAACTTTTTACCGTCACAGATAATGAATTCGAACAAAATATATTTTTAAAAAAATGTTTGCTTAAAGCAGCTGTTGTTGCCCCAAAAACGACTTAGAACAAAAACAAAAAGCAAAGATTGCTAAACATTGAATTGAAACATATCAGCAAATAACAACTATATACAAAGAACTCGTAGATGTACGTTGATATACTCATGGTGCTGTTATAGGAAGCTCTCTCAGAACTTTGTGAGCCGGTCACAGTTCGAAACGTTTTAAAATATACAAATGAAAACCCCTACCCCATAGTCCTGAAACCAGAAAACTGAGTTGCAGACCCGCCACACTTTATCCACATAGTTGTCGACAGACAGGAAGACATTGTGGCTATCGAGAAACTGTACGATAGAGGAATAACTGCTAAACACATCCATGACATGTGTAGAATTCTTCATTTTAGATTTCATAGCGGCGTAAAATTAGCTGACGGACAATTCATTGCGATACATCCGTGGACGGAATAGAGACAACATGATATACTAGACAAAAATAGACGGGTTCTTGACGATTTTGGATGGCAGCAGAACACAAGTAGCGATTTCATTTCAAAGAGGGAGAAAAAAAGTGAAATGCAAACAAACTAGGAAATAAATCACAACAAAAATTAGCAATCCGCGGAGTCATGTATTAAGTATTTTGTAATTGATTGTGAATAAAAGTATATATCAGAAATAAATATTATGGTAAATAATTATCTGTCCTTACAAGCTGAAGATGAAAATACAAATACAAAGCGAAGAAGGTAGTACGTTGACTGACACTAAAAAACCGACATGTAATGCAAAAAAAAAATAAAATAAAGCGGTAGTGATCTCTATTACGAATAAACAAAAAATGACACCAAACAATGAAATAACATCACCAGACAAAACTCTGAAATTAAGTATAATGTAAATGATTGGGAATGAATGTATAAGCCTATGTCAGAGAAATATTATTTAAAATCAATGAAGTCCTCAAAAGCCTTTGGTGAAAACCGTAATACAAAACAACATAACGTGCTAAGCTAACTGACCCTAAAATGTACGTAGTTAAGGCAAAAAAATATATAAAGCGGAAGGGATCTCCGCTAAACTATTTTTATATTGCTATATAAAAGCTAGCAGCATATCCGGGTTTCTGTAAATGAAAATTCAAATTCAAATTTATTCAAACAACGGTTACAATTGTAGGCACAAAGGCCTTTTTTCACATTGGCCGTTTAAACAAATAAAGCAATTCAATAACACATAGCAGTAACACATAGCACTGAAAATGTGGAATAAAGAAACAATGGTACATAGCTATCATACATAATGAGATAAAAAAGAGAATATAATAGATGAATGAGAAATGTTACAATGAGTCAGTTAGGTCATTAAATAATTTTAGTTTTAATTTAAAATGTTTGATGATATTTTTGATTTAAATCAAAATCACAATCACAATTACAATTACAAACATGACCATGACCACAATAACGACCAAGAATGTTAAAGTAAACTTTCATATAAAAAAACTCGATAGTTAAGAATATAATATGCTCAATACAACACTGTGTAATTAATAATATAAAATAAATTGAGTTGTTAAAAATCGTATCGAATTACATAGAATACTTCTTTGTGTTAGTTGTTTCCCATTTAAAATTCATGGTTAACAAGGGAAACAACCAATATCCTTTTTCAACTGCAGAGAAAAAAAAAATTAGAATACAGTGATGTCTAAAAAAGTGTTTTATTTTATTACAAGTATTAGTAGTAAAAATGTTTGTTATTAAATTTCCTGATACATTTTGAAAAGTTTTGAATTTTGAATACCCATCTGCTTAAAATATGGACAGAAAACATTTAGCGCATTGATCTGCTAAATTATTTTAAATATGAATACCAACTTCGTGATTAGGAAGTTTAAGTATATTTATAATCTAATTTTGGATCCCTTGAAAAATAGGGAAATTATCATTCTGAATTTTTCATTCAGTCGTTGAGAGTAAGTCGATCTGCTTCTGTTGTTTGAGTTTGCAAATAATAGTATATACCAGGGGTCTCCAAACTTTTCAGTTCGGTGGCCAGTTTCTTCCAGGAATGTCTTTGATTTTTCTGGGCAAAGTTCCTCAGCCATCACCAACAAACGTTTTTTCCGTGGACAAAAAGATCTCAGCGGGCCGGATGAGAGGACATGCAAGGCGAAACTGTTGTAAATAGTATTCTATTATTAAAGTTATATGCTTTGATTACTGATTTTATTATTCTAGCAGAGCTAGATACAATATTTTAATTATTTTTTTTGAATAGATATTATTTCATATTTAAAGATATATATATATATATATATATATATATATATATATATATATATATATATGTATATATATATATATATATGTATATATATATATATATATATATATATATATATATATATATATATATATATATATATATATATATATATGTATATATATATATATATATATATATATATGTATATATATATATATATATATATATGTATATATATATATATATATATATGTATATATATATATATATATATATATATATATATATATATATATATATATATATATATATATATATATATATATATATATATACATATATATATATATATATATATATATATATATATATATATATATACAGAGGAATAGCAACTGATAACCTGTGTTCTTAAGAGGAACAAAAATAATATTACAACGCAAACGAAATAATTGTTTAATTTTATGTGGGGGTGGGGGATGACACAATTAGGTACCGCACCGGGTGACATCCTACCTTGCTACGCGGTTGAGTTAAGTGCAAGTGTAGGCCACATGAGCGTTGTATTAGTTTTCACAAGTACTTGGTAACATTCATATTTATTTATGAGTTAAAACGTTTTCCAGTAAATAAAAATGAACTAAGTAAATAACACAATAGCAAATACCACCTGGGAGTAGGGACGACGGCCCTCAACTCCATGTGTAAAAGCCAGTAAGAAGAGAATAAAAGCGATTCAGATGTCCGTCAATACCATAAAATGATTGTTAGCTATATCAGCTGACCAACGATCTGAATGCTGAAATAACATACAAAAAGTGAGTGTGATGGGGTGGTGGTTTAAGAATGCGGGTGGTGGGTGTCTTAGGTGTCTTTTACCGGCACACATGACTAAGTCAAACAAAATATACTAAAATTAATTGCTTATATTAGCTTATGTTGCCATCAGAACGACTGGGAACAAACAAAACACGGAAAGATCGGCAAACAAGATGACAATGTGGCTATCTTATTACTGTAAGATATAGGAATAAGTTGCCCTAACTGCTAGACCATGACGTGTGTAGAATTATCCATTTTATATTTCATGGCGGTGTAAAATTAGTTTACGGGAAATATATAGCGGCATATCCCTGAACGGAATAGAGATAACAAGAGAACATTTATTTTTGTTAGTTGTTTCTCATATTGAAATGTATAGAAAGCAAGGGAAGCAACCAATATAAGGAATTTTTTTGTGTGAGAACAAAACTAATAATACAATAGAAACTAATGATTTTTTTAATGTAGTATATACTACGCAGCTATAAATATTTTCTTACCAAATATTACCTAAAATTATGTCAATTTTTTATAAGTTTTGGATTTCTAAATAATTAATTTGCTCTAAAGTATGTAGAAAAGCATTAGCGTAATGACCGGCTGCATTTTACCAGATGGGAAATCACCGCTCCATCTATACCTAGCATTACTCTTATTAACAAATTTTGGATCCCTTAAAAATCAAGGGACAAGACTAAAGTGTATGAGTAGGCCTATTTGAATGGAGTTGGCCAAAAATATCCGTTTTTAAAAAGCCACTAACATTGTTTTAATATTTCGGTATTTGATAAAGATTAGGTAAATAAATTTGATTTTTTATATGAATAAATAACATTAATTATGAATTAATATTGATTCCTTAAATCATCATTTAATTACACATTTGCATTTACAGATTTTTTTTTTTTTTTTTTTTTTTTTTTTTTTTATATTTAGACGTTTTGTAACAAAATCCCATGCACAATTCAAGAATTTTAACCAAAATGTGTGGTAGGGGATTATTAGGGTGTGTGCGTGCGGCGTCATATTGTTCAGTAACAAAACGATTCCGTTAGAACTGCTTTGATAAAACGGCCCCAACGTAAAGGCCACACAAAATTGACAAATGAACCCCGTTATTTCGTCTCGCGATAAAACGGCTCCCGTCATTACGACTCCGGACAAATATATTCCCTTCGTTATATTATTAATATAATATAATATATAATTATATAGTGAGACTTTGGACTGTATTTTCTTCCCCACACACTCCTCACCCCCACCCCCACCCCCCCCCCCACCTCTCTCACCGCTGTAATGTTGACTGTTATAAGTTACAAAGTTATAAATAATTAAAAGTTTGCAATTGTCCACTTCTGTGTCCAGTGATTGATCATCTCATCTGTCTATCTGACCCGGAAAAGGCATTTCGTATTTTTGGTGCTCTCGACAGGTGCAGTGATCAATTTTCTAACTCGGCTATTGGTGAATTCTGCAAGTAAGACACACGCTTTGTGGGTATTATGTGATTAAAACGTGCAATTTTTTTATAAAATATAAAAATTATAATATCGAGCTTTGCTTTCAAATTTCAGTGTAAATGTAACTCACTTTTTTCACATAATATTCGATTTACCGACGTATATAAAACTATGTACAGATGCAAACGTACGCTTATATCATTTTGCTTATACTCAACTCTGACTTGGTCTATCTATTTTTTTTTAAATGTAAATTTTGTCATTGTTAGCTTTAAATTTCACGGAGCCTAAATTATATGTATGTAATTATAATTGATTCAAAATGGAATATTTGTGCTTATCTTTCAGATAACTGATTAACATATCTCTGAGTAGACCTTTCGCAAAAATGTATTATTTTCGATAGCCCAAAATGTCAATTGTTAAATTATATTTGGCTTTAAACTATGTATTTAATAAGCATTTTGATTCGTGAGTTTTTGTCTCAAATTAATATGTATACAATGTGTCTGTGTGCCAGTATATTTCTTGACGCCAAGCAATGCTTTAGAGATGCTGTACGAAAAGACTGTGGTCAGTCTGTAGAACACATGTTGTCCGAAATAGCTTGGGAGTTTGGCCCTTACGGGATGTATAGCGCCCTTTTGGGATGTGGATCTAACAGCTGAAACCAATTAATTTCCCTTCGTAAGTTCTTTTAAACCAAACACGATGTTACGGGGCAGTTGTAGGTTACATAGAAAAAAGATTAGAATAATCTAGAATTAGGGGGTCGGCGTGGTCGAGTCGGTAAAGCTCATCGTTGCTAAACCGGAAAATATTGAGTTCGACCCCTCGGGCAGATGAGGCTCGTTAGCTGGTGACAACCACTCTTCTAGGAGAGACAACTCCTTGTAGTTTGATCTTGGCCGAACAAACGCTATGGAAAGCAAATCCTAAAAGAAAAGCAGGCTGAAACCGAAGTCAATGGCCTGAATGGCGTATAACGAGTTGGCACGCATACTTAGTTGTGATTAGGGGATCCCTTCCAACACTAAAATTAAGAACGAAGATGAAGAAGAAAACCAAGAATCACTAACAGATGAGGAGGACATGGAAACGGGTATCCCATTGGACACAATAAAAACACCCGACATTCTAGAAGAAACTAAGTTAAGTGATATCAAAATAGTAGACTGACAAAAACATCACGGACGGACCTAAACAGAATTATCCAAGAGTACACAACTTACCAGGAAAAACAAATTTACTAGAACATAAAATAAAGCTGACCAATACCAGAGCGATAAGAACGAAACCCTACTGCATACCGTACGCCCGAAGAGAGCTTATGAAGAAAGAGATGGATGATATGGAGAGGCTGGGAATAAAAGAGAGGTCCGACTCCGACTTTGGTGCACCAGTGGTACTAGTTAAGAAAAAAGATGGGTTGACAAGATTTTGTGTAGACTATAAGAGACTTAACGCAGTCACAGTCTACGACGCGGAACCCATTCCAGATACAGATGAGCTGTTCGCCAAACTAAATAGGGCAAAATAACTCGACCTTACAAAAGAGTATTGGCAGATCCACATTTTAAAATCTACGAATGAAAACTACAACATCAGTAACGTGAAACCCAAGCACTCTGTGGCATAGACGCCATACCTCATCCACATCTTGTTACTGTAAGATAGAGGAATAATGTGCCCTAAATGCTAGAAATACCGTCACATGTGTAGAATTCCACATTTTAGATTTGATGGCGACATACAATTAGTTTACGGGAAATATATCGTGGCACATCCCTAAACTGAATAGAAACAAAAGTATATTTCCGTTTGTTAGTTGTTTCCCATATATAAATGTACAGCAACCAGGGGAAGCAACTCACATCAAGAAATTTTTGTAAGAGAACAACAGTAATAATACACCACAAACTAAAATTATTGTTTTATTTATTATACTTAACGCTGATATTACTATTTCCTTACCTAATATTTGCCCAGTCTTGATAAGATTTGGATTTCTGAAAAATTAATACGCTCTATAATATATAGAAAAGCATTAGATTAATGACCGGCTGCATTTGTCAAGGTGTGAAACAACGCTATATTGATTGTATTTAAGATTCTGAAAAAAAGGAAATTTTGGATCCCTTGCAATCAAGGGACAAGGTCTAAATGTAACTTATGTGTTGGTCTTCGTATGTGACATGTGCATGCACTCGAAGTTTGCAAACAATTATTTCATTGGCAAAATTTAATACCATGATTTATTTAAGCCTTGTTTAAAACGTTTCTGTAACAGGGTTCAACGGCCAACCTTGTTTGCTTCTTATGTAAATTATTCTAGTACACTCTCCGTTCTATATTTAATGAAAAATCCACTAGGTGGGTGGTAATGCAAGTAGCACTGTACCTTCTCGTTTATAGAGTATAGAGAAAGTATTGTAATTGTGCACACTAATTTAATACAATTTCGACAGTTTGTACCGTTTTACACCACTCTACTTTAACGTATACGCAGTATAAAGGATGTATTACAATCTAGCAAAAAAAAAAAATCTAAATCAAGATCTGGACAAATCTGGAGATTTTACAACCACCCAGAGCACACAAAAACTGTCCTTTATTGTTAGCTCTACAACAGTTCAAATATAAGTATTATAGCAAATATGTTGTTTTCTCTAAACTTTGGAACGATTTTAAGTATCATATTTGATAATTTATTCATACTCGAATTGAAGCCTAAACAGCGAGAGTATATTTAAGAATACACGAGAAAGTTTAAAGGAGATCATTCCCGCTTTATTTTTTTTTTGCCCCAGAAACTGCTAGACCAGCATGGCCTACACGGCCAAGTTTAGCTTTAATTAAAAAATGTCAAGCTCTAATGGTCAATTTAATATAGACATCATCTGTAACAGAACAGTTGAAGTAACCTTTGTACGCGGTAAAAGATTGACAACAGTGTGAAACACGGAATTTAAAACTCAGTAAATCAAAGTGATCAATGAACAAGACATTGAGATAGACATTACATTATGTCAGGGGTCTCCAAACTTTTCAGCCCGAGGGCCGCATTAACCATCAAATATCAGTTCGGGGATTATTTGCATTTATATTAATTATTTTCAATACATTCCGTTTCACTTCTGTGTCATTATTTAATATGTCTTGTTTTAATAGTAATTATGAGATGGAATTACTTTTTAATCTGCTCATTAAAAATAAACGAGCTTTTTTACAAAAGAAATTTGAGTTTAATTCTCTAATAGGCTAGAAGTAGTCTATGTAAGTATACTAAATATTTGAAAAATACATTTTTTTTTTTAAATGGCAAGCCATAAAATTATAATTGCATTTGTAAACCATCGATTACAACCATATATATATATATAAATATATATATTTATATATATATATATATATATATATATATATATATATATATATATATATATATATATATATATATATATATATATATATTTGTATCGAATATATGCCGTGGAAAAGCCGTTTAGAATTATTTTATAAATTAAAATGTTTTCAAATACTGCCCTCAATCTCTCCTTGGTAAAAATACGCACTAGTGATATGTGGTGTATAGCGTAATTTTGTATTTATATTAAATAATATAACATCCCCAATCACCACAACAACATGACTCTACTAATCCAAATTAAAAACAAATGGGTTTGCTAAATTACTATTGTATTACTTGTAATTGTTTTTCTGACTGTTTCTAGCCTTAGTAAAAAATATTTCCATTTTGGTTACAAAAATGTGCTTTTTGTGAAGTTATTGGCACTTGGATTTGATGCATATGTTTAATTAAAAAAAAAACTCCTTATTATAAAATATAATATGCATAATAAACACTGTCTAATAAATAACATTACAAATATTGCATTGTTGAAAAATAGATTCGATTTGCATTAGTTATTTATTTTTATTAGTTGCTTTCCATTTAAAATGTCATAGTAATCAGAAGAAGTAACCAATATCTTCAGGGCCGGCGCTACCTATAAGGCGAACTAGGCGGTCGCCTAGGGCCCTGTCAGTAGGGCGGAGGGGGGGGGGGGTGCAAACATGTGAAATCGCAATTATTAAAAAGTACCGAATAATTTATAACTTTGATTAGATTACATTAACTATATACAAAAGGCGTAGCGATCTATTTAGGTGCTCAGGATGAACTATCAACTTTGCGCCCCATCTTCAAAGTAGACCTATATATAAGTATTCGCGTTGGTGAAATGCGCACCCACCTCCTTTATTTAAAAAAAAAATATTTCAAAAATTATAAACCGAGATTTGGACAAATTTAGACTTTTTACAACCGTCCGGAGTCCTAAAAACGTAGTTTTGCATTCCTGTCAGTTTCAAAATTTCTTACATAAGTATTGTAGCAATTGTGTAGTTTTCTCTAAACTTTGGAACAATTTCCATTAACATGTGCTTACTTCCGGTTTATCAAAAGCCTATATCCGATTTCTTAAAAAAACTTCATAATTTGTTACTTTTATATTATAGTTGATAATTTAATATAATACTCGCATACAGAATAAAAGACGGGGGCTTTGTCATCCGAACCCTTATTGTTACTTAAGAATGTACGAGAAGGTTTAAAGGAGATCACTCCCGCTTTATTTTGTTTTGCCCCAGAAACTGTTAGACAAGCATGGCCGACACGGCCAAGTTTAGCTTTAATTAAAAAAATGTCAAGCTATAATGGTCAATTTAATATAGACAACAATAGTAACAGAACAGTTGAAGTAACCTTTGTACGCGGTAAAAGATTGACAACAGTGTGAAACACGGAATTTAAAACTCAGTAAATCAAAGTGATCAATGAACAAGACATTGAGATAGACATTACATTATGTCAGGGGTCTCCAAACTTTTCAGCCCGAGGGCCGCATTAACCATCAAATATCAGTTCGGGGACCATAGTTCGGGGGCCATAGCCCCCCTTTCCCCCTCCATGAGGAACGTCTGCCGGCCCCTCGCCCCCCCCCCCCCAGGAAATGCGAAATATAATTTATATAGGAATATATACAAATTTCAAGTGTCGTCCCCCCTTGAGAAATAAGTCTGAAAGAAACACTGTCAGGGGCTAACAACACACTCGAGCCCCAAGTTTGTTCTCAACTTGTTGTACACGTATTTCATTCTTAAAAATGTTTTTTTTTTTTTTTTTAACACAGGTATATTGTTCCAAAAACTTATAAAAACCCACCCTTCCTTTTTACTTTCTCGTATATACGAAGTATAGAGAAAGTCTTGTAATCGTGCAAAAAAAAAAAAAAAATCGAGATTTGTACAAATCTCGACGTTTTACATCTCACTGATACGGAAAAACATAATTTTGCAATCTTGTCTGTATGTCTGTGTGTCTGTGTGTGTGTGTGTGTCTGTGTGTGTGTAAACACGATTACTTGAGTACCGTTACAGCTAGGTTGCTGAAATTTCATATATAAGTATTTTATCAAAATCGTAGATCCGTATCAACTTTTGAGCGATTTCCGATTACCGGAAGTGGTACTTTTTCTACTTTGAATTTTTCAAAAGCATATAACTTGAGTACTATTTTAGATAGATAAATGAAATTTCACTTGTAAGTAAAAGATCTAATTCTTTACCTTCTGTTAAATTTTGAGTACTTTCCGTTGACCGGAAGTAGTAATTTACGCTACTTCCGATTTCTCCAAAAAACTAATGTAAATTTTTAAAGTGCTTATAATATTGCGCACTATTATGCACTGTTTTATTTAGCGTTCACTCGGTGTGCAATTCTTTTTTCTACGAGATTTTATTCTATTTTTAAAACTTTAAGTATTTAAAATGGATTAAAAATCATGTCTTTAGCCCGAGGTCCCATCCCCTGTTATTTTATATAAGAATATTCGAGAAAGTTTAGGGGAGTCACTCCCGGTTTATTTGAACTAGTCTCTAAGGAAGTTATTTGCTGTAGTTTAACTGTGCAATTGGCCACCTTTGTTTGAAATTGATTTTGAAACAGTTTCACTTCTTCTGCATTTGATTCAAGTCAGAAAACCGTTGATGAAACAGAAGCAGGGAGTCTTTGATGATCTCGCATGGAAATGACGTGGAGAACTCAGCATCAAAGATCTTGCACTGCTGAAAGTGCGTCAAATTGTTGGCATGTACTTGCTCCAAAAACAAACATTGATTTTTACGTGGACAGAAAAATCTCCGCGGGCCTGATGAAAAGACCTCACGGGCCGCATCCGGCCCGCGGGCCGAAGTTTGGAGACCACTGCGTTAAGTTATGGGGACGCTAATCTTTTGTAAGCGATGATGTCAACGGTAAAAAGGTAAAGAGCACACATGTCAAGGGTCAAAATAATAATACTGTAATACTGATAAAATATTCAAATAATGGAATACAACGGTAGGAGGGTCCGAGCCACTTCTCAACAGGGAATATTGTAAAGTAAAATAATAATCAGTAAGTATCTGATTCAACTGTCACGTGAACTAAATCACGGACAGAGGAAAGTATTATAATGTTGCAGTAGCTAGTAATGGCTAGCAGTAACAAAGCTATTAGCCAAGTGTGATGACCATTTGTCTTGCAAGGGTTTACAGAAGGCAAGTAAAATTAATTTTAAAATAATTTAAAATAAGGGAAACAACTTTCATACTTAATTTTTTAGATAACAAAAGTAATAATATAATAAATATACAAACAATTATTTAATTTATTATGTATCTCGCAGCCATTAATATTTTTTACCTAATATTCTGTCCATTTTTGATAAGTTTTGGATTTCTGAATAATTAATTTGCTCTAAATTATGTAGAAAACCATTAGTTTAATGACCAGCTGCATTTTATCAGATTGGAAACCACCTATGAATTTCATTTATGGAAACCTATAGAATTTAAAAATTTTGGATGAAAAATTAAAGTGTATGAGTTAATTAGGACAGCGAAGGGATCCGGAACCTTTAGTGACGGAAGAGCCAAAAGTTATAATTTACAAAATTAACAAGTTTTCTAAGAGCCGCTAACATTTTAATGTCAAGTTCATGATACTTGTTTAGGATTATATATATATATATATATATATATATATATATATATATATATATATATATATATATATATATATATATATATATATATATATAATTTAAAATAAAAAGCTTTGAATAATAAATTATTCTCATTTGTTTTATTGTTGAAAGTACTTGCATTTGTTTTTGTTTATAATAATGCTGAAGTGATTCATGTTAATATTAAAATTGATTTCATACCTATATTTTTTTTCAGATTTTTCGTAATTAAATAATTTACTGCTCTCCGTGTCTTCAACTAAAAAAGTATTTTTTTTTTCGAAAAAAAATAACTTCTTAAATCAGGGCATAGGCTGGGTTTTCCTTTCCTTGCAGTTTTGCATTTAGCTCTTTTAGTTTCTTTGTGATATGAAGTTGAATGTTTCAATTTAGGATGGACGAGTTAATAGGAAGTACATTGAGAAAGGGAGTAACTAAATATTCTAATAGAATAGTGAATGCTTATCGATTATATGTATTTTTATTTATTGAATGTTGCAGAACAGTATTTTTTTGAGTTTTAAAAATAAAATAAAATAATATTGGTATTTTTTTGCATGGAGCTGAAGAGCCGCATATTGACCTCAAAAGAGCAGCATGCGGCTCGTGAGCCGCAGGTTGCCGGGCCCTGGGATAGCGTAATGCTAGAGGGTTGGTAGCAGGGGCGGAACTACAGTGCCGCCAGACCACGCATTGCGGGAGGGGGGGGGGGACGTTTATGGGCCCGCAGCCGACCATACTCACTTTTCTTTTTACAGTAAAAAAAAAAAAATCTTCTAAATTCATCGCGTGAAAGATACGCAAACGTTCAAACCACTTCCATGATTTATTTCCCTTTTTTAAATAGTCAAATATGAGTGCTCTTAAGCACTTTTTTTTTATATATTTGCACTAAACAAATTAAAATGCAATTACTTCTTTTAATTATAGAAAAAAAAACATAATAAAGAATGGCAAAGTATAAAAAAGAAATGTGTTTACAACTAATAATACAAATACAAAAAAAAAAAAAATAAACATAGGGAAAGAAACCATTACTCATACACAGCTTTCATGCTTCATATTATTTTGACCGACTAAACATGTTAAAACTGAGATTTTCAATACAGACTAATAGCAAATGACGTGATGTATTTGTACTTATTTTTACTTTTCAATACAAACTAATAAAACTAATTATTTTAACATGTATTTAAAAACTTGAACAAGCCCGAAATGAGTATTCTATGTTGCATATTTTCGTATATATATATATATATATATATATATATATATATATATATATATATATATATATATATATATATATATATATATATATATATATATATATATATATATATATATATTTATATAAGGCCAGCCCAGTGGCAGTGGTTCAATGGTTTCCACTACCGAATTGAACATTTTAATTTTTTTTTCTAATATTTTAAATAGTAATTGTTTTTTTTTTTATTCAAAAGGCATTTTTTATCTGTCAGTGTGCATTCTTTTGACTTGAGTGACATAGTTTTTTTAGTTATTACCTTCAAAATTGGGTGGGATAGTGCTATACGCCTAGATATAAAATTTGATTTTATATTGCTAACAGATCAAGTTAAAATACTTTCTTAAGTTCTGCGCCACACATGTGTATGTTTTATTTGAATAACTAGTATTTATGCTAAAACCCATTTATTTTAAATTTATTTACCTAATCCTAATCGCATACCATAATTTTTTTTTAAAAATGTGTTAGTGGCTCTTTAATAATTAGGACATTTTGTAAATTATAACTTTTGGCTCTACCGCCTCGAAAGGTTGCCGACCCCTGACCAAGACGAAACAGATCACCGTCAATATTTAAATGGTGGCAAGCAGATCCTGGGAATGTCATCTAAATTAGCCCCTGAAATTTGTAAGTGGACTGAACAACTGAGAACCAGGTCAGGTGTTCAGATTGTTAGAATGATTAAAAATAATCACACAGACACTCCCAGCACACAAGGCATATGGCAGCCATTCATGTTCAAGGAGACTGAATGGGCAGTGACTAAGTTCCCCAGTGAGAAGTGGTCATCTGTTCTCAAGGTTGGAAAAACAGCTACAGATTATGTGCTGGAGGGGCAATCAGACAAATCCCAACATGACATCAAGACACGCTGCATACACGAAGATAACAAATAATTGTTTCGTCCACACATGTTTCTACATAACGCTTATAACTTTATGTTTTGTGATGAGATATTCATTAACATTTTCTACTAAACTAATCAAAAAATTGAAATCAAGGGACAGGACGAAAGTGTAAATTATAAGTGCTTGTGATTAGGTGATATGCAGCTTCACACCAAATTTGAAAAAAAATAATTCAATTTAACAAAAAAAAATACCATGATTTGTTTAAGCCTTGTTTAAAACGTTTCTTAGATATTTTTCAACTATCAACCATATTTGCCTCTTATGTAAAGCTATTCTAGTGCTCTCCTCGGTTTTCCTTTTAATGCAGAATCCACTAGGTGGGTGATAATGCAAGCACCCTTTTACATTCTCGTATAGAGAAAGTATAGAGGAAATAATTACGCATTGTAGATTTGTTTCGCCTCAGAATGACTGAGGGAGAAAAAACACAAAGAATGTTAAACATGTAAGTGAACCTTATAAGAAAATAACAACTATTTAAAAGGAACTCGTAGATGTAATTTGATATACACATCTCTGGATGAAATATGTACAAGAGAGTAATTACTTTTTTTAGTTGTTTCCCATTTGAAATTTATTGCAGTCAGGGGAAACAACCAATATAATGAATGTTTGCTAAAGCACTACGCAATATTACAACAACAACTGAAATGATCGTTTTACTTATTACAATATACAAAATTATTTAACACGATATTACCAAACACTCCGTCCGATCTTGTTAAATTATGCAATTATGAATAATTAATTTGCTCTAAAATGTGTAGAAAAGCAATAGCTCAATGACTTGCTGAATTATTAAAATTGTGAAAATACCGCTCTAAATTGTTTATTGTAAGTTTCTGAATAGAAGTTTTTAGATCCCTTGAGATCAAGGTACAAAACCAAAGTGTTTGAGTTAGAGAGGAGAGCGTAATGCTGTAGTGTTGAGTCATTCAAGAGGCCATACAATTAAATTTAAGCTTGAAACAGGTTCTAAAAGTAAATGTTTTAAGAATCAAACACTAAAAATCCTGAGAACTTGAAAACAATAGTGTGTGTTTAAGGCTACATTTCATTTTACTTTCATCAAACCTAAACTATAACCGGAATTTTACTTTCTTATCACAATCAATTGCGGACCTACACCCAGTAGCGTAGCGAGGGGGGGGCGGGGGGGGACATATGTCCCCGGGCGCCGACCTTAGGGGGGGCGCCAAATTGAAAGTTTGAGGGGGGGGTGCAAATGAAAAGTTCGAGGGGGGGGTGCAAATCGAAAGTTTGAGGGGGGGGTGCAAATGAAAAGTTCGAGGGGGGGGGGTGCAAATCGAAAATTTGCTCTCGAGGGGGCGCCAAATTGGAAGTATGTCCCCGGGCGCCGGGAAGGGTCGCTACGCCTCTGCCTACACCCCCCCCTCCCTCCGCCTGCTATAATATTTCGGGCTCTATATATTAGTAGCCTGTCTCACTCTTTAAATTAATTATTTAAAACATTTCATTATTTAGTAATTAAACCTATTTCATTGCAATGTATGTCGATTGTGAGAAAAAGAATCACAAAAAAAAAAATGCCCAACTCATTTCGGGCCCGATATATTCGTGTTTTAAAATTTAATTTAATAATTAATACAAGCCTAAAATTTGGAAAACAGTAACGTTCTATCTGGCAAGCCAGTCAAAGTATTTTAACACGGATATTTCATACATGTTATGGATTCCCGTGTTTGTTATTATTGTGATTATTTGCATTTATATTAATTATTTTCAATACATTCCGTTTCAGTTCTGTGTCATTATTTAATATGTCTTGTTTTAATAGTAATTATGAGATGGAATTACTTTTTAATCTGCTCATTAAAAATAAACGAGCTTTTTTTACAAAAGAAATTTGAGTTTAATTCTCTAATAGGCAAGAAGTAGTCTATGTAAGTATACTAAATATTTGAAAAATACATTTTTTTTTAAAAAGGCAAGCCATAAAATTATAATTGCATTTGTAAACCATCGATTACAACCATATATATATATATATATATATATATATATATATATATATATATATATATATATATATATATATATATATATATATATATATATATATATTTGTATCGAATATATGCCGTGGAAAAGCCGTTTAGAATTATTTTATAAATTCAAATGTTTTCAAATACTGCCCTCAATCTCTCCTTGGTAAAAATACGCACTAGTGATCTGTGGTGTATAGCGTAATGTTGTATTTATTTTAAATAATATAACATCCCCAATCACTACAACAACATGACTCTACTAATCCAAATTAAAAACAAATGGGTTTGCTAAATTACTATTGTATTGCTCGTAATTGTTTATCCGACTGTTTCTAGCCTTAGTAAAAAATATTTCCATTTTGGTTAAAAAATATGCTTTTGTGAAGTTATTGGCGATGGGATTTGATACATATGTTTAAATTAAACATTGTGTAATAAATAACATTAAAAATATTGCATTGTTGAAAAAAAAAACAGATTCGATTTGCATTAGTTATTTATTTTTATTAGTTGCTTTCCATTTAAAATGTCATAGTAATCAGAAGAAGTAACCAATATCTTCAGGGCCGGCGCTACCTATAAGGCGAACTAGGCGGTCGCCTAGGGCGCTGTCAGTAGGGCGGAGGGGGGGGGGTGCAAACATGTGAAATCGCAATTATTAAAAAGTACCGAATAATTTATAACTTTAATTAGATTACATTAACTATATACAAAAGGCGTAGCGATCTATTTAGGTGCTCAGGACGAACTATCAACTTTGCGCCCCATCTTCAAATTAGACCTATATATAAGTATTCGCGTTGGTGAAATGCGCACCCACCTCCTTTATTTCAACTTTTTTTTTTTATTTCAAAAATTATAAACCGAGATTTGGACAATTTTAGACTTTTTACAACCGTCCGGAGTCCTAAAAACGTAGTTTTGCATTCCTGTCAGTTTCAAAATTTCATACATAAGTATTGTAGCAATTGTGTAGTTTTCTCTAAACTTTGGAACAATTTCCATTAACATGTGCTTACTTCCGGTTTATCAAAAGCCTATATCCGATTTCTTAAAAAAACTTCATAATGTGTTACTTTTATATTATAGTTGATAATTTAATATAATACTCGCAAAAAGAATAAAAGACGGGGGCTTTGTCATCCGAACCCTTATTGTTACTTAAGAATATACAAGAAAGTTTAAAGGAGATCACTCCCCCTTTATTTTAGTTTGCCCTAGAAAATGCTAGACCAGCATGACCGACACGGCCAAGTTTAGCTTTAATTTAAAAAAAAATGTCAAGCTATAATGGTCAATTTAATATAGACATCATTAGTAACAGAACATTTGAAGCAACCTTTGCACGCGGTCAATGATTGACAACAGTGTGAACACGTCATTTAAAACTCAGTAAATCAAAGTGATAAATAAACAAGACATTGAGATAGACATCACATTTAATTATGGCGACGCTAATCTATCGTACACGATGATGTTAACGGTAAAAAGGTAAAGAGCCCCCATGTCAAGGGTCAAAATAATAATACCGTAATACTGATAAACTATTCAAATAATGGAATTCAACCGGTAGGAGGGCCGAGCCACTTCTCTACCGGGAATATTGTAAAGTAAAATAGTAATCAGTAAGTATCTGATTCAACTGTCACGTGAACTAAGTCACGGACTGAACAAAGTACAGAGTTTCTTCTAGGCATCTCTTCGGGGGGGGGGGGGGCAAAGAAAATATATACTTTAAATAGTGTCCGCCCCTCCCCCCCCCCCCCCCAAAAAATTTCAAGTGCCCCCCAGGAGAAAAAAGTCTGGAAGAACCACTGGCAAAGTAATATAATGTTGCAGTAGCTAGTAACGGCATGCAGTAACCAAGCTATTAGCCAAGTCTGATGACCATTTGCCTTGCAAAGCTTTACAGAAGTAAAATGAAGTACATTTCATCTGTTTCAATGACCGTGGAATAAAAGGGGATAATGTGGTCAGCTTTGTTTCCCTAACACGAGTTAGGTACTTATCAGAGCTGGGTCGACTCAGGACGTTCCACTTATTTGAACTGGGATTCGAACTCGAGACTCTCGGGTTAGCAATCTAGCTCCCTACCGCTAAAAAGAATATTTAAATTAAGTAGAAGTTACGTATATTTATGAGTTATGTGTTGAATACTATCTAGTAGCATTGTTTTTTCTCAGCACAAAAGATTTCAAAAGTTCAAACCAAAATCGACGTCTTCATCGTTTATTCAGAGGTTGATACTGCACTAGAAATGAAGGCAAGGAATTATCTTTTTTTAATTGTTCTAATGGGGAGGTGACACCAAAAAGTTCCGCACCGGGTGACACCCGACCTAGCCAATGACTATTTAATCAAATATTTTTTCTCAAATGTCATTAAAATACACAGGTAATTTACGTGTAACTGGTACCGATTGCTGACTATTGCAAATGGAATCGATTTACATATAAAATGTCATGTGTATTAGCTGTTTCCCATTTCAAAATTCATAATAACCAGGGGAAGAAACACATATTTTTCAATTTTTGCAAAAAAACAAAAGTAATAATACAATAGAAATTAAAATGATTGTTTTATTTATTAATTTTAACACTGCTATTAATATGTTCTTACGTAGCATTGTGTCCTTTTCTTATATGTTTGGTATTCTGAATAATTAATTTGCTCTAAATTATTTAAAAAAAAAAATTAAATTATTGACCGGCTTATTTTTTTAAATAAGATAAGTTACCACATAATAAAGTTGCTTTCTCTAATGGCTTTTTTTAGAAATTTTGGATCCCTTAAAATCAAGGGACAACAACAAAGTGTTAGATAATTTGAGGAGGAAGCAATGCTATAGCAGGGGTCGGCAACCTTTTTGAGACGGAAGAGTCAAGAAACAATATACAACATTCCCTACATTTTAAATAGCCACTGACATTTGTATGCACTTTGGTAGTGGAAATCATGGAACCATGGCCCCAGGGTTGGACTCAGTTGTGGGGCTGGGTCTAATGCCCATTCTTTCAGGCATCCTCCAGGGGCGCTCCCCCCCCCCCCCAGGAGAAAGCCTACCACCCCTCCAACCTCCGAACGAAATGGAACTTATATAGAAAACTAGGCATACTGCTTAATTAATTAGTGATTTGCTAATTTGTGGAGTGATTACGTTTAAACAGTAATGCTAATTGTACACAAATTTTAGAGCAATTGTTATTGTTGTTGTTTGTTGTTTATAGTTCGTTCCTAGAGAAATCGAAGGGATGTTCGCTATATATAAATCAAAAGGTAATTACAACTACAGAGGTTTCATTAACAGTATAACTCATAATTTATATTATATTGACTTTTTAAATTAATTTCTACAGTTTAATTAGTATACATACTTTAATTTACAATTTAATTTTTTTACTGAAAAGAATGCTATACGTCGCCATTTTCTGTTTATGTTTAAAAAAGTATAAAATTGTTTGAAAAATCATTATTTTAAATAAACGGGAGTGATCTCCCCAAAACTTTCTCGAATATTCTTATACGAAACAACAGGGGATGGCGACTCGTGATATATACATGATTTTTAATCCATTTTAAATACTTAAACTTTTTAAAATAGAATAAAATCTCGTAATAATAATCATTAAAAAAGTTTTAAAAAACCCACGTTTTCTGATTGAACTAAAAAGTAGAAAATAAATGCTATAGGCCCTACATCACAATAATGCAAGCGATCACTCTACTATAAGCGAGCAAAAACGTGGGGCGCCGAAGTAAAAGTTATATTACTATTGATTAGATAATACTATTGACTTTTATTAGGGAGCTTGTAGAGAGTCAACAGTATTAGAAACTGTAAGAAAATCACGGCGCCCCACGTTTTTGCTCGCTTATAGTAGAGTGATCGCTTGCATTATTGTGATGTAGGGCCTATAGCATTTATTTTCTACTTTTTAGTTCAATCAGAAAACGTGGGTTTTTTAAAACTTTTTTAATGATTATTATTTTCTACTTTTTAGTCTTTGTCTGTTTGTTTGCATTAAAATCTTGCTATCGATTTTATCTTTTCACTTTTTTTTGGGTAAACGAAGACAACTCGTAAAAAGACAACTCGTAAAAAGACAACTCGTAAAAAGACAACTCGTAAAAAGACAACTCGTAAAAAACACGTTGTTTGAATACGTTACTGACTAGAACACATAGATTTGAACCCGTGTCGAGTGGGATAGCAATCGTGTGCCCAACCACTCGACCATATCGTCTCCCCCAAACTGGCCTACCTCCTGTAAGTTTAAACTCGGTTCAAGCTAAATTCTCTGCCCCTAAGCCTGTGGCGACATGTGATCGTTCGCTTCACTGCGCGCGAGGTACGCGTCGCTGGTTTTTTTTCTAATGGCTAGCAGAGGAGAATTATATATATAGATTATATAGCGGTCTAAAATGCTCAATAAAATGTTTCCATTGATCAACTTAGTAATAATAACAATTGAATATTCAATGGTCATCCAAAAGAAAGCTTCCCTGAAAATTTCAGCGCGCTAGCTAACTGGGAAGTGCCAGAAATTTCGATCGCAAGATTGGATTGGAAAGACAAACAAATAAATAAATAAATAAACACACAGAGAAAGCAAGTTAAAGAAAACGTGGGAAAAAAGGAATTGCACCCCAAGTGAACGTCAAATAAAATGTGCAGAATAATGCGGAATATTACTAGTATATTATAAATTCACATGCGTTTTTTGAGAAATCGGAAATAGTTTCAGTTACAGGATTTTGAAAAATTCAAAGTAGAGAAAGTGCCATACAAAAAAAACACACACACACACATACATATATATATATATATATATATATATATATATATATATATATATATATATATATATATATATATATATATATATATATATTTGTGTGTTTGTGTGTGTTTGTGTGTGTGTGTGTGTGTGTGTGTGTGTATGTATATGAAGAGGGAAAGCAACTGATAACCTAAGTTTTCTTAAGAGAAACAAAAATAATAATACAATGCAAACGAAATAATTGTTTAATTTGTTATATTCAACATAAGTATTAATATGTTGTTAGGATATATTCTGTCCATTCTTGATAAGTTTTAAATGTCTGAGTAATTAATTTGCTCTAAAATGTGAAGAAAAGCATTGCATAAATGACCAACATATTTTACCAGTGTCCGCCCCGCCCCATTCCCTTCCCCAAGAAAATGTCAAATGCCTCCCCCCCTCCCTGAGAAAAAAAAGTCTGGAAGAAACACTGTACTGGCCCTACACAGTGCAAGCCAGTAAATCTAATATATAAAGCTCAGTTCTGTATGTAATGCATTTGTATATCGTTGGAATTGTACGAATTTAAAAGTTAGAAAATTATCGTGCGCATTTGTCTAAATTTATGAGCTAAAAAATTACTATTGATAGTGTTGGGAAATAATTTTCATTTTTCAAATTATAGTAATAATTGTCGGCATGTTCATTAAACACAAGTTTTAAAAAAAATATCATCTTTTACAAAAATTCTAATTATGTCTTTATTTAGTCCTATTGCACTTACTTCCCTTTGATAAATTAGGAAAAACACAATTACTTCCCTTTATAAAACCATTGCATTCCGTGAAAATAATTTACTTTTTAATTACTTTGTTTTGGTGTTGGGAAAAAAATAATTACATAATTAGCGGGGATTGATCAAGTGCAAATGTTGTAGGTATTTTACGGATAAGCTTGGAGTATTAAAATTGTTTATTAAATTGAAACAGGCGCGTTCGTTTAAGTGAGTGCAAAAGACTGTGAATAAGTTGGGGTACTATAGTCGTTTATTAAGCTAAAACAGAAGATTCCGCCCCGGGCGTTTATGTTCGCGTTAGTGTTTTCTTTGTGTTTAGGTGGGTTTGCGTTAGTGGTTGCGTTTTGATTTGGTTCGTTTTTGTTCTTTCTTTTTTCGTTTTTGTTTGTGTTTTTTTTTTTTGTGGGTTTGTATTTGTGTTTTTGGTTGGTTTTGCGTTTGAATTTGGTTTGTTTTCGTTTGCTTTTTCGTTGTTTTTTTTTTTTTGTTGGTATTGGTGTTTGTGGTTGGGTTTGTTGTTAGGTTTTTGTTTTCGTTTGCTTTTTTGTTTGTTTTTTCTTTGTGTTTGTATTGGTGTTTGTGGTTGTGGTTGGGTTTGTTGTTAGGTTTTTGTTTTCGTTTGTATTTGTAATTGTGTTAGCGTTATGTTTGCGTTTTGTTGTTTTGGTTTTGGTTGGTTGTGGTTTGGGTGGGCAATGCCGGGTTTATGATGATTACTAAACACACAGGCAATGGTCTTTAACAGGAAGGTTTTTCACAGAAGCCAGAGCAGGGCCTGGCCGGGACGGCTAGTAGAGAATAAAATCGATTAAGGTTTTCCTCCCCTTTGTGTATTAGGTTAGGTGTCCACGTGTTAGTTAAGCCAATGATTTGATTGGCCGCTATGTCACGTGAACAGCGATCTGCGTGCTGACATAACTTACCAAAAGTGTGGGTGAGGTGGGGGGGGGGAATAAGAATGCGGTTAACTGGTGGTTGTCGCAGGCAAGGCAAGATGGCGGCATAACACTTTTACAGTCACAAATAATTAAGTCAAACAAAATATAAAAAAAAAATTGATCGATCAAAAATTGCTAAACATTTAAGTGAAACATATCAGCAAATAAAAGCTGTATAAAAGAAACTCGTAGATGTACATTAATATATTCATGGAGCTGTTAGAGGACGCTCTCTCAGAACTGATGAAAACACCTACATCATTATCGTGAAAGCCAAGCTTTCAGTGGCAGAGTCGCAACATTTTTTCTACATCGTTATCGACAGACAAAAAGACATTGAATAACTGCTAGACACATCCATGACATGTGTAGAATTCTCCATTTTAGATTTCATGGCGACAAGAAAAGATGGCGGCATAACACTTTAACCGCTACACATAACTAAGTAAAACAAAATATTTATTAAAATTAATTTCTTATATTAGCTTGTGTCGCCCCCACAACGACTGGGAACAAAAAAAAAATGCAAAGATTGCTAAACATTGAAGTAAAACTTATCACCAAATAGCAACTATACAAAAGGAAATCGTAGATGTACGTGTATATACACATGGAGCTGTTAGAGAACGCTGTCTTAGAACTGTGAACTGGCCACCAGCTGGCGGAACTAGAAAAAAAAGCTTTCCCCCCTCACATAATTTTTTTCCAACACGCGAGCACACGCTCTAAATCTACTCCAAAACACCAAACTAACGCCGATTTTTATGAGGCTTTCATCTAAACGTTACCAATCGTGTATATTTAGACGTGTGCCCTGTTTTCCAGAAGTTTAATTAAATGTGAACAATGTCGGGAGTTCATTTCTTGGATCTTATTTGTTGGGGCGCGGCTTTGTCCACACTACCAACGAGACATGCCAAGTCCCTCGGCGACGGCCCAGGTGTCAGGAGAGTCAAGGGGCTCTTGTGAGCTACCGGTTACATTAATACACGGGTGATGGGTGCAACACAGTGTTTCTTCCAGGCATCTCTTAGTCGGCCCCCCAAAATATCAAGTGCCGCCGGTAGATTCATGTAGTAACCCCATCCGCTTATGCAAGATCTAGTGGCGCTAAATCACTCCAATATGTAAAAAAAAAAATGTTAGGTCTATGACAGAAATATTGGCGGGGCTGTACTAAACACCTTCCCAACTTTTCATGGCGATTGGGTAAATGATGCAGTATTGCATAAAAGGCAGAACATGTTTTTCACATGTACAACTGTATGTGGCCAGCTCACGCGTCGGATAACCTTCTGATATAGGGTGTGGCCATCCAACGTCACGTTTTTAACGACTTACAAAATGTCAGACCCTCACCCGTCGTCGTTGTCGTCCCTACCGCCCACCGTCCCCCCCCCCCTCCCCGCCCCCCTCCCCGCATCGCGGGGTCTGGCGGCCTTGTAGTTCCACCCGTGATGGCCACAGACCGAAACGTTTTAAAATCTACGAATGAAAACCCCAACATCAGTATCGTGAAACCCAAGCACTCTGTGGCATAGACGCCATACCTCATCCACATCCATATCGGCCAACAAAAAGACAACATGGCTATCTTGTTACTGTAAGATAGAGGAATAATGTGCCCTAACTGCTAGACACATGTATCACATGTGTAGAATTCTCCATTTTAGATTTCATGGGCGGCATAAAATAAGTTGACGTTAAATACATAGCGGAACAACCATGAACGGAATCGAGACAACAAGAGAATATTTCTTTTTGTGTGTTGTTTCCCATATTCAAATTTATAACAAACAAGGGAAGCAATACACATAATAAATTTTTTGTGAGAGAACAACAGAAATAATACAATACATTCTAAAATGTTTGTTTTATTTATAATAATTAGCGTCGCTACTATAATTTTTTAAACTAAATTTTTGTCCAATTATGATAATTTTGGGAATTTTTAATAATTAATTTGCTCTATAATATGTAGAAAAGCATTAGCTAAATGACCGGCTGCATTTGTCAAGATAGGAAACTACCGCTAATAATTGACTTTTATAGATGCAAACAATATGGAAATTTTGGATCCCTTAAAATCAAGGGACGAGGTCAAAATTAAATTATATGTTGTTTTTCTCATGTGACATGTAGCTGCCCTCGATGTTTGCAAACAATTATTTTACTTGCATAATTTGATAACCTGATTTAATTAAGCCTTGTTTAAAACGCTTATGTTAAAGAGCCAACCTTGTTTTATTCTTATGTAAATTATTCTAGTACTCTCCTCCGTTCTCCATTTAATGAAGAATAAACTAGGTGTGTGCTAATACAAGTAGTATTGTACCTTCTCGTACACAGAGTATAGAGAAAGTATTGTAATTGTGCACACTAATGTAATACGAGCTTGACAGCTTGTACCGTTTTACACCTCTCTACTTTAACGTATATGCAGTATAAAGGATGCATTACAATCTAGCAAAATAAAATCTAAATCGAGATCTGGACAAACTTGGACATTTTACAACCACCCGAAGAACAAAAAAACGTAGTTTTGTAATCCTGTCCTTTATTGTTAGCTTGACAACAGTTCATATATAAGTATTATAGCAAATATAAGTATTATAGCAAATATGTAGTTTTCTCTAAACTTTGGAACGATTTCCAGTAACATATTTGATAATTTAATATCATACTCGAATTGAAGCATAAAAAACGAGGGTTTTGCTATCCGAACCATTATTATTATTTAAGAATATACGAGAAAGTTAAAAGGAGATCACTCCAACTTTATTTTGTTTTACCCCAGAAACTGCTAGACAAGCATGGCCTAAAATTAAAAAAAAAAACATCAAGCTATAATGGTCAACTTAATATAGACATCATTAGTAACAGAACAGTTGAAGTAACTTTTGTACGCGGTAAATGATTGACAGCAGTGTGAAACACGGCATTTAAAACTCATTAAAGTAAAGTGACCATTGAACAAGACATTGAGATGGATATCACATTTAGTTATGGGGACGCTAATCTATCTTACACGATGATGTCAACGGTAAAAAGCTAAAGAGGCCCCTTGTCAAGGGTCAAAATAATAATACAGTAATACTGATCAAAATATTCAAATAATGGAATTTAAACGATAGGAGGGACCGAGCCACTTCTTTACCGGGAATATTGTAAAGTAAAATAGTAATCAGTAAGTATCTGATTCAACTGCCACGTGAACTAACATACGGACTGGGCAAAGTATTATAATGTTGCAGTAGCTAGTAACGACAAGCATTAACAAAGCTACGTGTAACTGGTACCGATGGCTGACTGTTTAAAATGGAATCGATTTACATATGTTCCATGTGTATTAGTTGTTTCCCATTTCAAAATTCAGAATAGCTAGGGGAGGCAACAAATATTCTTCAATATTCTTCAAAAAAATAATACAATATTTATTAAAATGATTGTTTTATTTATTAATTTTAATATTGCAATTAAGATGTTGCTCCGTAATATTGTGTCCATTTTTTTTATATATTTTGGATTTTTGAATAATTAATTTGCTCTAAAATGAATAGAAAACCATTAGAACATTGACCGGCTGGATTTTAAAAATAAAGTTACCGCTATGTTGCTATATTTAGGGCTTTTTTAAAATTTTGGATCCATTGAAAGCAAGGGACAACAACAAAGTGTTTGAGTAATTGAGGAGAAAGTAATGCTATAGCAGGGGTCGGCAACCTTTTTGAGACGGAAGAGCCAAGTCACAATATACAAAATTCCCTACATTTTAAATAGCCACTTATATGTGTATGCACTTTGGTAGTGGAAAACATGGAACCATGGCCACAAGGTTGGACACAGTTGTGGGGCTGGGTCTAATGCCCATACTTCCAGGCATCCTCCAGGGTCGCAGCCCCCCCCCCCCCCAGGAGAAAGTCTACCACCCCTCCAACCTCCGAACGAAATGGAACTTATATAGAAAACTAGGCATACTGCCTAGCTTCGCTTAGGTTTTCAAAAGCATTTGAGAATGTCAATGGTTAATTAATTGGTGATTTACTAATTTGTGGAGTGCTGACGTTTAAACAGTAATGCTAATTTTAGACAAATTTTAGAGCAATTGTTATTGCTGTTGTTTTTTGTTATAGTACGTTTCCACAGAAATTGAAAGGATGTTCGCCATATACAAATCAAAAGGTAATTACAACTACAGAGGTTTCCTGAACAGTATAACTCATAATTTATATTACATTGACTTTTAAAATTAATTTCTACAGTTTAATTAGTATACTTACTTTAATTTACAATTTAAATGTTTTACTGAAACGAATGCTATACGTCGCCATTGTCTGTTTATATTAAAAATAGTATAAATTTGTTTGAAGAATAATTATTGTAAATAAACGTGAGTGATCTCCCCTAAACTTTCTCCAATATTCTTAAATGAAACAACGGGGCATTGCAACTCGGGATATATACATGATTTTTAATCCATTTTAAATACTTGAACTTTTTAAAATAGCATAAAATCTCGTAAAAAAGAATTGCACACCAAATGAACGCCAAATAAAATGTGTATAATAATGCGGAGTATTATTAGTACTTTATAAATTCACATGCATTTTTTTGAGAAAACGGAAATAGTGAAAACTACTACTTCCGATCAACAGAACTTACTCAAAATATGACAGAAGGCAGAGAATTAGATCTTTTACTTATGTGTAACATTTCACTTATCTATCTGAAAAAGTACTCCAGTTATAGTCTTTTGAAAAATTTAAAGTAGAAAAAGTTACACTTCCGGTTATCGGAAAGCGCTCAAAACTTTATACGTATCTACGATTTTGATATAATACTTATATATGAAATTTCATCAACCTAGTTGTAACGGTACTCAAGTTATCGTGTTTACACAGACACACACAAACACACACACACACACATGGAGAGAAAGACACACATGCACATACACAAACATACGGACAAGATTGCAAAAATATTTTTTTCCGACTCAAGGAGGTGTAAAACGTCAAGAAACTATAGAAAAGAAACTCAACTCCATGGAGAAAGTTGAACGAATGTACAGTACGAGTAGTCTCCCTTTTCCTTTGTAAACGTGGTTGTTGTTTTTGTTTTCAGGAGAGAAGTATTCGTTCGATGAAAAGATCAAAGATTTGATAAGAGATATTGGTGATTGGGGTAAAGCTGTCAAGTAGGCGGCGTAAAGCTAAGAAGATATGAAACAGAAAGTGTAAAGTGTTGAACGTTTCAATACAAAACAATGTTGTTGTGCCAAATATAAACGGGAATTACATTTTAAAGTATGAACATATGGTAAGGAATCAGGACGTGTAAAGTATTGAACGTTTCAAAATAAAACAATGCTGTTGTGCCAAATATAAACATGAATTATATTATAAAGTATAAAAATATGTTCAGTGTTCAATGTTACAATCTTAATCTATCATAAATAATTTACCTCGTATATTAACATATTTTTACAGTTATTTAAATTTATGGCGTTGTAACAATTGTATATTGTTTAAAATTGGAAGTCATAACACACATTCAAATAATAAAAATAAAGTAATGAAAACAGTAAAAACAATATAACACATTGTAACACTCATAAATATTGTAAAATGCACCAATAATGACACAAGTTATTATTTTTTTTTAATTTTTATAATTGTGATTTTTAACAAACACAAATTGTCTTCTTTGGATGCAGCTGATATTTATTTGTAATCACAAATTACCGCTAAAATCTCTTTACGGTCAAATCCAAACGACTTTGTCCAATCCATGTTTTTGGGGAGTATAGCTGTAATACTACAACATCCACATCATCATCGGCCAACAAGAAGACAATGTGGCAATCTTGTTACTGTAAGATAGAGGAATAATGTGCTCTAACTAAAACTAGTTGACGGGAAATACATCGCGGCACATCCCTAAAAGGAATAGAAACAAAAGTTGTATGCCTTTCTCGGTTGTTTCCCATATTTAATATTATTGCAACCAGGGGAACCAACTAACATTCTGAAATTTTTGCGTGAAAATAAAAAAGAAAAACACAAGATAAACTAAATGATTGTTTAAATTATTATGTTTACGTAGGTAATAATATTTTTTTACCTACTATTCTAGCCATGTTTAAAAAGTTTTGAATTTTATAACAATTAATTAGCTCTAAAATATGTAGAAAAGCGTTAGCTCAATGACCGGCTGCATTATTCAAGATGGGAAACCACCATTTTATCCATTGCCATTAATATCATAAAAATGCAAATTTTGGATCCCTTGATAATCGAGGGACAAGATTAAACAAAGTATATAAGTCATATTAGGATCGCGCAGGGGTTGGCAACCTGCGGCTCGCGAGCCGCATGCGGCTTATTCATGTCAAGATACGGCTCTCCAGTTCCATGCACAAATATTAATAATTATTTTATTTTATGTTTAAAACTCATAAAAAATATTACAAAGAAAAACAACTTTAAACATGGTAAAAACACTCATCAAAGAACACAAAGAGTAGGTGAGGTAGAAAGCAAATGGACAGCTGACAACAGCTCGGGCACCAGACCCAGCCCTACTGCCGTGCTGTAGCAAGCCCCGTGGCAATGGTTCCATACTTGCCAGTGCCGAAGTGTCGACTTTTTTGAATATTGTTAAATGCGGAATGCTATTTTTATACACAATGTATTTCTCTATCGGGCAGTATTCATTAATTTGACCTGAGTGACGTGTTTTTTTTAGTTATTAGCGTCCTACAGTTGAGCCGGGTACTGGACGGTGGGGTACGAGTTACCCTGCGTTCAGTGGGGCGGAAATTTAGCCGGGTGATAACCGAAGACAAAATCGACCGATACCCAAGCCAGTTAGTCGAAGTTGGTCGTTCTGAGGTGTGTCTGGCTGTGGGAGACTTTATAGGAAATGTAAGACAAAAGTACAACATTGGTAACAGAAAAGTTGAAGTAAATATTGTTTATGTTTTTTTATAAAGAAAGAAAATAATACAACGTAAACAAAAAGGATTGTTTCGTTTATTTATCTCATTATAAGTATCAATATTGTCATTGCATATAATTAATCTATTTTTGAAAATGATTGGATATTACACATTTTTTTTTATTACTCTAAATGGTATTTAAAACTAATAGCTTAAAGACTTGCTGATTCGCTTATATTTAAATACCTCGGCTTCATCGTTGCTTGAGATGTATTTTCCTAAGAACATATTATAGATCCCTTAAAATCAAGGGAAAAGCTCTAAGTAGAAATCATCAGTTCTTTAATAGGTCAAGTTTCAGAAACCTTCGGCCCCTTTGATGTCAGGATGCGGCTCGCCAGTTTTATAATAATTAAATTATTTTATTTTCATAATTCATAAAAATATGATGCTGTTAAAAACAACTTTAAACAAGATAAAAACACTACGAATTGGTGGAGTAGAGTGTATTCTGACAGCTGCGTGGGTACTATGCAGTAGCGTACGCAGGGGGGGAGCAGGGGGAGCGGCCGCTCCCCCTCTGGCCATTTTCAGCAAAGTGGCGCCTTTTTGGAAACTTTTTAAACTCAAAGTTTTAAACAATGATATTTGTTAAAAAAATATTTTTGGTCGGGACATTTATGTAAATCACAAGATTTCTTTTCATGCAGCAATTAAGCATTATTGTACTAGTCTAGTAGTGTATACGTTTACAACACGTATTAACAGCTGCATCAGTTTGCCATTCTAAAAATAACCATTACGATGCTTTGCAATGTTTAAAAAACCTCTACGGGTAGTATCACTTGGCAAGAGGGGTGTTAAGTTTAAGGCAACTGTATAATGTATTTGCTTACGAATAATTGAATTAGAAAATGTTATACATAAAATTTCTTACATAATTACTTTATATATAGGCCTACAGTTTGAATCGTGTGATTAATTTTTTGAAAATTACAATACAGAAACAAATATAACTGATGTGGCACCTGTATTTAAATTTACTTATGAGCAAACTGCGTAGTGGTGGGGAAATTTTGACAAGGTCAACAAAGTCATCACAATGAAGTAGTAGTATTCTTACAGTTTGGGCGATAGTGATTACGATTACAAATTATATGTAACAGTTACAACTCCCCTCCTCCATGGCCCCTCTGTAAAAAAATATTGTCATAATACCACTGCTACTTATTTAAATCTATTTCTGTAATATATATTTGTCTAAAATATATTTGCGTAATATATATGTACGTTTAGAACAGTCATCTAAAAACTGACGCTATGTTCACTCTCATTTGGTTACCTCTCCCCCCCCCCCCCCCAGACACACCTCACCACCACAATTGTGTAGAGCTACATGTCACAACTAGGTAAACACTGGGTTGGATAATTGACCTAAAGTGACCGGACAGTGGTGAATGAAGTTTAACCCCGCCCCTTAACCCATCCCAAACTGATCTGTTAAGCACATGTAGAAAAACGCTTAATGATGTACCAAAGTACCATGCCGCCAGAAATTTATTTTTTTAAACGTAAAACTCCGTGAATATTGTTTTTGCAATTACCAGTAAAAAGGTGTGTGATCATTACAGTGATCTAACCCATACCTATCACTATGTTAAAAAAATGATCTTTAAAGAACACAAAGAAGCAGTAGATAATTAAAAATATATGATTTGAACTAAAGACCATTATTTAGTTAAATGTAGGCTACTGTTCCGAGTGTTTTCCTATTATATCAAAAGCGTGGTTTTATACAAACTCTAATTTAAAAAAAACTTTCATTATGCTGTAATACTTTAGCATTTATGATGACGATATATTAAATTCTGATTATAGACAAAAACGCTTTGTAAACACGAATAGTGTTAAACAATTTTATTGTATTCTAAAGTAATTATTTATTTGTTTTGACATTTATAATTAAATGTGTAAATATATACATAGTTATATTAAGAGAGTGATTATTTCCCCTATATCACTTGTCTTAAATAATTTCCCAGGAATTATTATGTAAGAAATTTTTTTTACAAGAATTACAAAACAGATAGTGTTACGTTTATTGTTTTTGGTTGTAGTGTGTATATATACTTTTTATTGTTTAGATTGATACAATTTTTGTTTTTTCGGCATGCATTGTGTGTTTTTTCTTATTTCTTCAGAGTGCTACTTTCGATTTATTTTACATCATAGCGAAGTAATGACATACAGCTAGTAATTATATATATATATATATATATATATATATATATATATATATATATATATATATATATATATATATAATATACACGTATATAGAACGTGTTAAAAATTCGGCGCCTCTTTTTTGCTCTTTTCGCTCCCCCTACAACGAAAACCTGGATACGCCTCTGGTACTATGCCCAGCTCCACAACTGATGTAGCCAGCCCCGTGGCTGTAGTTCCATACTTTCCACTTCCGAAGTGCACATTTGTTTTTCGAATATTTTCAATTGTATTTATTTTATTCAGAAGGCATTTTCTTATGTGTCAGTGTGCATTAATTTGACTTAAGTGACATGGTATTTTAGTTATTAGCTTCTAAATTGGGTAGGAATAGTGCTAAAGGCCTAATTACATATAATTTAATTTTGTTATCCTAGCATCCTGGCATAGCTAGTTAAATACTTTATGTTTTGTGCAAAACATGCGTATGTTTTTATTTGAATGAATATTATAAGGTTACCGACCCCTGCTTTAGGTGACATGTATCTGCACTCAAAGTTTGTAAACAAAGAATGTAATTTAAAAAAAAAATAATACCCTGATTTGTTTTTGCCTAATTTTAAACGTTTCTTATATAGTGTCCACGGCCAACCTTGTTTACCTCTTAGTTAAAGCTATTCTAGTACTCTCCTCAATTCTCCATTTTATAGAGAATCCACAAATGCAAATAAGCTTTTAACTCACCATATAGAGTAAAGAGATAGTATTGTAATTTTGCACACTAATTATTAGGAAGTCCATTAAAATAGGAAGTAACTAAACATTCTAATAGAATAGCGAGTGATTAATGTTTATATTTATTATTATATCGTTTTCAGAAAAATATTTTTATGAGGTTTTAAAATAAAGTAAAATAAGTATTAATATTTGCTCATGGAGCTGAAAAGCCGCATCTTTCCCTCAAAAGAGCCGCATGCGGCTCGCGAGCCACAGGTTGCCGACCCATGGTCTAACTAAATATTTTAGATCCTTGGAAATTAAGGGAATATTTACAGTAATCTTAACCAAAATTGAGTTAAAGGATTTGTGTAAGTCCAAACTTATTTTGGATAGGCATTTGGAAAATGCTCCGTTATGATGGTCAATTTTATATAGATATCATGTTTAACAGAATAGTTGAATGAAGTAATCTTTCTACGCGATAAATGATTGACTACAATATAACGCATGGATTTAAAACTCAGTAAAGCAAAGTGATCAATGAACAAGACATTGCGATATACATCAAATTTATTCGAATGCTAATCCATCGTACAAGGTGATGGCCCTACACACCGCATGCGAAAGCCAGTAAAAAAAGAATAAAAGCGATTTAGGTTTTCCTCCATTTTGCGTATCACGTTAGGTGTACGCGTGTTGGTCAACCCAATGATTTGATTGGTCGCTATGTCACATGACCAACGATCTGGGTGCTGACATAACTTACCAAAAGTGTGGGTGAGGTGGGGGGGGGGGGGTAAGAATGCAGTTATCTGGTGGGGGTCGCAGGCAAGGCAAGATCGCGGCTTAACACTTTTAACGTCTCAGATAATTAATCCAAACAAAATATTTAAAACAGAATTGCTTATAGTAACTTATGTCGCCCTCAGAACGAGCAAAGATTGCAAAACATTTAAGTAAAACATATAACAAAATAGTAACTATACAAAAGGAACTCGTAGATGTACGTGTATATAATCATGGAACTGTTAGAGAAAGCTCTCTTAGAACTGTGAGCTGGTCACAGACCAAAACGTTTTAAAATCTACGAATGAAAACTCCAACATCAGTATCGTGAAACCCAAGCACTCTGTGGCATAGACGCCATACCTCATCCACATCATTATCGGCAAACAAGAAGACAATATGGCTATCTTGTTACTGTAAGATAGAGGAATAATGTACCCTAACTGCTAGACCAGGGGTGGGCAACCTTTTTAGATGGAAGAGCCAAAAGTTACAATTTACACAATTTCCTAGTTTTTAAAGAACCACTTACATATTTTTTTTTCTTTAATATTATGATAGTTGAAAACGATTAGGTAGATGCATTTGATTTATGATTTTAAACAAATAGCGTTGGATACGAACTAATATTGATGCATATAAATGCATACATATGTTTCGCAGTTTTAGCTAACTCTGCTGTGATAAATTTAGTAATCAAATAGTATAACTATATGACTATCCCAATCGACTTTAGAAGCCAGTTACGGACACCACTGGCCCAGGAGGTGTCTCCTATAGCCAGGCAGCCCTCAATACGGCAAACTTCGACTAACTGGCTTGGATATTGGTTTGATGACCGTATGTCGGTATTTTCTGTCCTTAGGTTCTCACTGGGCTTATCTTCCACCCTACACGAACCCAGAGTCCAGTACCTGGCTCAACTGTAATAAACTAATAACTAAAATATTACGTCACTCAGGTCAAATTAATGCATACTGACAGGTAGAGGAATGCATTCTGAATAGAATAACATTCCCCATTTAACGATATTCGAAAAAGTCGGCACTCGGGCAGTGGCAAGCATGGAATTGTTGCCACGTATTGTACACAGCACGGGTGTGGGACTGGGCCTGTTACCCAAGCGGCTGTCAGCTGTCCGTATACTTTCTATTTTACCTATTCTCAATCTTCTCTGATTAGTGTGTTTATTCTATTTAAGTTAAAGTTGTTGTTTTACAGCGATTATTGTATTTATTCTATTTAAGTTAAAGTTGTTTTTTTACAGTGATTAGTGTATTTATTCTATTTAAGTTAAAGTTGTTTTTTTATGTGATTAGTGTATTTATTCTATTTAAGTTATAGTTGTTTTTTTACAGTGATTAGTGTATTTATTCTATTTAAGTTAAAGTTGTTTTTTTACAGTGATTAGTGTATTTATTCTATTTAAGTTAAAGTTGTTTTTTTACAGTGATTAGTGTGTTTATCCTATTTAAGTTAAAGTTTTTTTTTTTTTTTACAGTGATTAGTGTATTTATTCTATTTAAGTTAAAGTTGTTTTTTTACAGTGATTAGTGTATTTATTCTATTTAAGTTAAAGTTGTTTTTTTACAGTGATTAGTGTATTTATTCTATTTAAGTTAAAGTTGTTTTTTTACAGTGATTAGTGTGTTTATCCTATTTAAGTTAAAGTTGTTTTTTTTTTTTTTACAGTGATTAGTGTATTTATTCTATTTAAGTTAAAGTTGTTTTTTTACAGTGATTAGTGTATTTATTCTATTTAAGTTAAAGTTGTTTTTTTACAGTGATTAGTGTATTTATTCTATTTAAGTTAAAGTTGTTTTTTTACAGTGATTAGTGTGTTTATCCTATTTAAGTTAAAGTTGTTTTTTTTTTTTTTACAGTGATTAGTGTATTTATTCTATTTAAGTTAAAGTTGTTTTTTTACAGTGATTAGTGTATTTATTCTATTTAAGTTAAATCTTTTTTTTTTTACAGTGATTAGTGTATTTATTCTATTTAAGTTAAAGTTTTTTTTACAGTGATTAGTGTATTTATTCTATTTAAGTTAAAGTTGTTTTTTTACAGTGATAAGTGTATTTATTCTATTTAAGTTAAAGTTGTTTTTTTACAGTGATTATTGTGTTTATCCTATTTAAGTTAAAGTTGTTTTTTTTTTTTTTACAGTGATTAGTGTGTTTATTCTATTTAAGTTATATTTGTTGTTTTTTTACAGTGATTAGTGTGTTTATTCTTTTAAGTTAAAGTTGTTTTTTTTACAGTGATTAGTGTGTTTATTCTATTTAAGTTAAAGTTGTTTTTTTACAGTGATTAGTGTGTTTATTCTATTTAAGTTAAAGTTGTTTTTTTACAGTATACTTTTTTTATGAGTTTTGGAAATGAAATAATATAAATATTAATATTTGTGCAGTAACATCGAGAGCCGCACATTGACATCCAAAGAGCCGCATGCTGCTCCATGGCAAGTGTAGAATTCTCCATTCTAGATTTCATGGCGGCATAAAATTAGTTGACGGGAAATACATCGCGGCACATCCCTGAACAGAATAGAGACAAATATTTCGTTGTATTAGTTGTTTCCCATATTCATATTTATTGCAACTAGGGGAAACAACAAACATCCTAAAATGATGTGTAAGATCAAAAGTAATAATACAATAGAAACTAAAATGATTGTTTTATGTATTATATACAACGCAGTTGTTAATATTTTTTCACTAAATGTTTAATCCAATTTTGATAAGTTATGGATTTCTGAATAATTAATTTGCTCTAAAATATGTGGAAAAGCATTAGCGCAATTACCGGCTGCATTTGTCCAGAGGGGAAACCACAGCTATTAGGATGTTCAGTAAAGAAGAACTTTTATACAATTTTGGATCGTTTGAAATCAAGGGACAAGATGAGAATGAAAATTATCTGTTGTTGTTCATATGTGACATGAAGCTGCACTTGAAGTTTGCAAACAATTATTTATTAGCATTATTCAATACCACGATTAATTTAAGTCTTAGACAGTGCGTTATGTGTACACGAGTTGGTCAAGCCAATGATATTATTGTCGCTATGTCACATGACCAGCAAACTTTGTACTGAAATAACTTTGGGGGAGGGGGGGGGGATGAGAATGCGGGTAACTGGAAGGGTCGTAGACAAAGGCAAGATGGCGATATAACTTTTTACCGTCACAGAAAATTAATTCAAACAAAACATATATGTCGCCCTAAGACTGAGAACAAGAAAATAACAAAAAACTCAAAGATTGCTAAACATTGAAGTGCAACGTATCAGCAAATAACAACACTATAAAATGAACTCACAGATGTACGTTGATATATTCATGGAGTTGTTATAGGACGCTCTCACAGAATTTTGTGAGCCGGCCACAGATTGAAACGTTTTAAAATCTACGGATGAAAACACCTACATCATTATCGTGAAACCCAAGCTTTGAGTTGCAGAGTCGCAACATTTTTCTACATCGTTATCGTCAGACAAGAAGACAGTGTGGCTATCTTGCTACTGTAAGATAGAGGAATAATGTGCCCTAACTGCTAGACACATCTATGACATGTGTAGAATTCTCCATTTTAGATTTCATGGCGGCATAAAATTGGCTGTAGAAAAATTTATTGTGATAGAAGCCTGTACGGAATAGAGACAACAAGACATTTGGAACACCAAACGACGGTTTTTTTGAAGATTTTTGACGGCAGCAAAACACAAGTGGCGATTTCAGTTCAAAGAGGGAAAAAAAGTAAAATGCAAACAAACTAGGAAAAACACCACCATTCAAAAATCAGCAATCCGCAGAGTCCTGTAAAAATGATTGAGAATAAAACTTTAAGTCTTAACGAAATATCATTGTAAATAAGTGTCTGTCCTAACAAGCCGAAGATGAAAATATTAATACAAAGTAAAGAAGTTAATAAGCTGATTGACACCAAAAAAAACGTGTCTGAATCGAAAAGAAAAATATAAAGCGGTTGTGATCTTTACTAAGAATAAACAAAAAATAACAACAAACAAGGAAGTAACATCACCCGACAAAACTCAGCGATTAAGTATAATGTTAATGATTGGGAAGGAAGTATAATAATGTATGAGAAAGAAATACTATTGTAAATCAATGTCAGTCCTCACAAGCCTTTGATGAAAATCGTATTTCAAAAGCAAATAACGTGCTAAGCTAACTGTACTTTCTTTATATTGCTATATAACAGCTAGCAGCATACCCGGGTTTCTGTAAATAAATAAAATGTTCGATGAAATGTCTTTATTTAAGTCAAAATCAGGGGTCGGCGTGGTCGAGTCGGTAAAGCTCATGGTTGCTAAACCGAAAAGTCTCGAGTTCGAACCCCCGGGCAGATGAGGCTCGTTAGCTGGGGACAGCCACTCTTCTAGGAGAGACAACTCCAAAATTAAACAACTGCTGCCTTGTAGTTTGTTCTTGGTTGGACAAAGGCTATGGAAGGAAATCCAAAAAGAAAAGCAGGCTGAAATCGGAGTCAATGGCCTCAATGGCGCATAACCAGTTGACACGTAACGTTTAATTGTGTTGGAGGCGTGGTCGAGTCGGCAAAAAGCTCATGGTTGATAAATTTGAACAAAGTCTCGAGTTCAAACGCACTGGCAGATAACTCTCGATCCCCTTCAACACTAATAATTAAGAACGAAGAAGAAGAAGAAGAAAGTCAAAATCGCAATCACAATTACAATCAAAATCACAATTACAAACATGACCATGACCACAATAACGACCAAGAATATTAAAGTAAACTTTCATATAAACAAACTTGATAGTTAAGAATATAATATGCTCAATACAACACTGTGTAATAAATAATATAAAATACATTGGATTTTTAAAATTGTATCGAATTACATTCATAGAGTACTTCTTTGTGTTCTTTGTTTCCCATTTCAAATTCATTGTTAACAGGGGAAGCAACCAATATCTTTTTTTAGTTGCACTAAAAAATTAGTATACAGTAGAAATTCAAAATAAGTGTTTAGATCATTACAGAAAACAAAAGAAAAAATGTAATTTATTTAACTTACTGTAAATGTTTGATATATTTCGATTTTTGAATACTTATTTTGCTTGAAATTTGTACAAAAAACCTTTAGCGCATTAGCCTGCTAAATTATTTTAAAAATGAATACGAACTTTAATTCAATGTCATAACTTATATTTACAATCTAATTTTGGATCCCTTGACAAGGGACAATATCATTTTGCAATTTGCACACAGTCGATGAAAGTCGATCTGTTCCTGTTATTTAAGCTTGCAAATAATTTTATATACTAATAATGTAATGATATGTTTTATTTTAATCTCATATAAAAAGCTTTTTTTTTTAAATACATGGTACGTTTTTTTTATGCAAACCTACTCTTCTGTTTTCCTGGATTGTCCACTTAACATAGAATCCAGGAAAATAGTAAAACAACCCTAGGTTGGTGGTAATACAAATACTTTTTTTTTGACAAATAATGGTATATCAACATAGCTGACATGTCCATGTTTAGCTGAAAATAAAAAGATAACAAGCGGTAAAAGTCATATCGATGTAGACAACATTAATAACAGAAAAGTTTAAGTAAACCTTTATAAGCGGTAGATGGTTGACAACAATTGCAAACACTGAGTTCAAAACGCAATTAAATTAAACAATGAACAAGACATTGAGATGAACAGCACATTGAATTTTGGGGACACTGATCTAACGTACACAGTTATTAATTCAAACACAATCTTCTAATATATAAAGCTCAGTTCTGTATGTAATGCATTTGTATATCGTTGGAATTGTACGAATTTAAGTGTTAGAAAATTATCGTGCGCATTTGTCTAAATTTATGAGCTAAAAAATTACTATTGAAAGTGTTGGGAAATAATTTTCATTTTTCAAATTACAGTAATAATTGTCGGCATGTTCATTAAACACAAGTTTTAAAAAAAATATCATCTTTTACAAAAATTCTAATTATGTCTTTATTTAGTCCTATAGCACTTACTTCCCTTTGAGAAATTAGGAAAAACACAATTACTTCCCTTTATAAACCCATTGCATTCCGTGAAAATAATTTACTTTTTAATTACTTTGTTTTGGTGTTGGGAAAAAAATAATTACATAATTAGCGGGGATTGATCAAGTGCAAATGTTGTAGGTATTTTACGGATAAGCTTGGAGTATTAAAATTGTTCATCAAATTGAAACAGGCGCGTTCGTTTAAGTGAGTGCAAAAGACTATGAATAAGTTGGTGTACTATAGTCGTTCATTAAGCTAAAACAGGTGATTCCGCCCCGGGCGTTTATGTTCGCGTTAGTGTTTTCTTTGTGTTTAGGTGGGTTTGCGTTAGTGGTTGCGTTTTGATTTGGTTCGTTTTTGTTCTTTCTTTTTTCGTTTTTGTTTGTGTTTTTTTTTTTGGGTTTGTATTTGTGTTTTTGGTTGGTTTTGCGTTTGAATTTGGTTTGTTTTCGTTTGCTTTTTCGTTGTTTTTTTTTTTTTTTATTTGTTGGTATTGGTGTTTGTGGTTGGGTTTGTTGTTAGGTTTTTGTTTTCGTTTGCTTTTTTGTTTGTTTTTTCTTTGTGTTTGTATTGGTGTTTGTGGTTGTGGTTGGGTTTGTTGTTAGGTTTTTGTTTTCGTTTGTATTTGTAATTGTGTTAGCGTTATGTTTGCGTTTTGTTGTTTTGGTTTTGGTTGGTTGTGGTTTGGGTGGGCAATGCCGGGTTTATGATGATTACTAAACACACAGGTAATGGTCTTTAACAGAAAGGTTTTTCACAGAAGCCAGAGCAGGGCCTGGCCGGGACGGCTAGTATAATTATAAAGAACGAGCCGACCCGCTGCGTATCATACGCCGCTATTTAGTTGTTTTTTTTTTAACACGTTTTTATTAACTCAGCTTCGCGTGGATGTGTTTGTTGTTAAAATTGACATCGAAAATTAGCCCACTTCTGATTGTTCTATAGTTCTGAAATTTGGCATGCAGGTTACTTTCGCCTAACAATTTCAGATGCAATCATAAAAACTAGCAATTAGAGACCGTAATTAGCTTAATTTAATTACGCCCCAAGGACCATAAAATTGAGGACATGATTTCTAAAGATACCGACAAGACTGGAGGCCTATAGACACAGTTACTTCGGCCCCAATCGATGTGAGCGCGCTGGCCGTGATCGTATAGTGGTTAGTACTTCGCGTTGTGGCCGCGACAACCCAGGTTCGAATCCTGGTCGCTCAAGATTTTTTTAGTCCGTGTATTTATAAACACTTTTTTAAAAACCACGTTTTTCATGTGTAGCAACGGACTAAAAAGGAGAAAATAAAATACTTAAAAAAAAACTTTTAAAAAAACCACGTTTTTCTTGTGGACTAAAAAGTAGAAAATAACTATTTACATACATTTGATGACAAAAAACGTGGGTCGGGCAGATGGGTCGGGAAATTTGATGGTGAACGTACCCACGTTTTTTGTCATCAAATGTATGTAAATAGTTATTTTCTACTTTTTAGTCCACAAGAAAAACGTGGTTTTTTAAAAAGTTTTTTTTTTAAGTATTTTTTTTCTACTTTTCAGTAATTTATAATTTGTGAATTCGACAGTACCAATGCTGCCATTGAAAATATTTGCTTAAAAACACTACCCCCCCCCCCCCCCACGTGAAAGCAGCCTCCTCTAAGTTACCTCCTCTAAGTTTAAAATAGTTTCAAACTCAATTATCTGCCCCTAATAGCCGTCACCAAACCCGTCTCTGTGATTGTAAAATGTAAACAGAGTGAACACCGCTCACCAGATCATGTGGGGGTGGGGTGGGGGTGGTAGTGATAGTGATAGAGAGGAAGAGAGGGGACTGCAAAGGCGCGCTTGCAGCTTGTTTTCTAACTGATCCCAGAAGAGAATTATATATTACGAGCCGACCCGCTGCGTATCATACGCCGCTATTTAGTTGTTTTTTTTTTCTACTTTTCAGTAATTTATAATTTGTGAATTCGACAGTACCAATGCTGCCATTGAAAATATTTGCTTAAAAACACTACCCCCCCCCCCCCCACGTGAAAGCAGCCTCCTCTAAGTTACCTCCTCTAAGTTTAAAATAGTTTCAAACTCAATTATCTGCCCCTAATAGCCGTCACCAAACCCGTCTCTGTGATTGTAAAATGTAAACAGAGTGAACACCGCTCACCAGATCATGTGGGGGTGGGGTGGGGGTGGTAGTGATAGTGATAGAGAGGAAGAGAGGGGACTGCAAAGGCGCGCTTGCAGCTTGTTTTCTAACTGATCCCAGAAGAGAATTATATATTACGAGCCGACCCGCTGCGTATCATACGCCGCTATTTAGTTTTTTTTTTTTTTTCTACTTTTCAGTAATTTATAATTTGTGAATTCGACAGTACCAATGCTGCCATTGAAAATATTTGCTTAAAAACACTACCCCCCCCCCCACGTGAAAGCAGCCTCCTCTAAGTTACCTCCTCTAAGTTTAAAATAGTTTCAAACTCAATTATCTGCCCCTAATAGCCGTCACCAAACCCGTCTCTGTGATTGTAAAATGTAAACAGAGTGAACACCGCTCACCAGATCATGTGGGGGTGGGGTGGGGGTGGTAGTGATAGTGATAGAGAGGAAGAGAGGGGACTGCAAAGGCGCGCTTGCAGCTTGTTTTCTAACTGATCCCAGAAGAGAATTATATATTACGAGCCGACCCGCTGCGTATCATACGCCGCTATTTAGTTTTTTTTTTTTTTTCTACTTTTCAGTAATTTATAATTTGTGAATTCGACAGTACCAATGCTGCCACTGAAAATATTTGCTTAAAAACACTAAACCCCCCTCCACCCCCCCCCCCCCCCCGTGAAAGCAGCCTCCTCTTAGTTACCTCCTCTAAGTTTAAAATCGTTTCAAACTAAATTATCTGCCCCTAATAGCCGTCACCAGACCCGTCTCTATGATTGTAAAATGTAAACAACGTGACCACAGCTCACAAGACAATGTGGGGGTGGGGTGGGGGTGGTAGTGATAGTGATAGAGAGAAAGAGAGGGGACTGCAAGGAGGCGCTTGCAGCTTGTTTTCTAACGGCTCCCAGAAGAGAATTATATATATATAGATATATATATAGATAATTGATGATTTCGTCTCCCAAGAAACGATTGGGAGTTTTTAAAATGCAGTCTGCTAAAAAATGAACCATATCAACAAAATGAACAATCTAAAAAGAACTCTTAGAATTCACGTTCACATACATACAGAAAAAAACTGTTAAAGGAAGCTCTTCCAGATCTTTGTGAGCCCGATCACAAATAAAAGATGTTCAAAATCTTCGGAGGAAACTCATCACTATCATGAAACATTAACACCCGAGTGACTTAGATCATATACTTTTAACAGTTCAAAAACACGATGAACACTACTACATTATGATGAAACCTAAACACCCGGCGACAGAAATGCTACACTTAATTCACATCTCTAGCGACGAACAAGAATATAGTGTGGCTATTTTGCGACCATAGGTTAGAGGAATAATGTGCCCCAACTGCTAGGCCGACATATACATCCCTAACATGTGTAGAATTCTCCATTTTAGATTTTATGACGCCATAAAATTAGTCTACACATTCCTAGACGATGGACGACAGATATAGACTGTTGGGGCCCGCTTTTATTCGACTCAAATAAGATAAAAAGGAACTATTTAGGCATGTATTTTTCACGCTTAATTTTTTTACAGTAATACCCTACTGTGATGGGAGGGTTTTGGGAAGATGTGAATGTATCAATTGTATACTGTAATGTACACTTTAATACACATCAAGTTCGGGGATCGTACCGTGTTGTCGTCTAATTTAAAATGTAGCCTAACACAGTTCAGTGGTGGAAACAAACACAAAGGTCCCATTCAAAGTAAAACTATAATGTTCTTTTTTTACACACACATTGATCTCCTAGTCCTATCTAACTAATCTTAATTTTTTCCTTTACATCTATCTAACTAAATGTTACTATATCCTTTACTCCTATCTAACTAGTCTTTACTATATCCTTTACTCCGATCTAACTAATCTTTACAACATCATTTACTCCTATCTAACTAGTCTTTACTATATCATTTACTTCTATCTAACTAATTTTTACTATATGCTTTACTCATATCGCTCTAATTTTACTAATAATAAAATAACTACGTTACAATTAAATATTTAAATATCAGCGAGTGTATAATGTGTTCGTTTGGTCAGGTGTGTAGGTCGAACGGTCAGCGCGACCTCAAAACAAAGGGAAATAGTCGGTTTGTTATGGAAACACATGTAGCGTAAAGATGGGTAAAAGTAATATAATGACGTCATGTTGATTAGCCAAATTTACCCGAACCCATATAATCGTTGATAGTTAGACAGCCACAAATGACACTAAAAATTTCGGTCTACAGTTTCTTCAATAAAAAAAAAAATTATGACTACCTGCAAATCTTTGACTCTTTATAAAAAAAATAGTGGTTAAAAAGCCTTTAAAAGCGAGAGGCAGTGTACAGCGTCCCAGCGCGATAACTCTTTCAATAAAGAACAATTTTAGATAGTCTTAGCACATTCGCATTCACACGGTGTGTTTTCACGCTTATCCAAGATCCAATTTTGTGGACGTCATAAACGATTGACCCCATATCTACTGCGTTATTTTGGATCACTTAATTAACAGTACCCGAAGTTATACTGTTGTGCGACACGTATCAATGGACAGAATATTTTAGAAGCTTAAGAGAGGTCTATATATGTCTATTCGTGTTTCTTTATTTTGGAGACATTGCTTTGAGAAAGTCAAGGAACAAAAATTAATCCATTAAATAAAATAGTTAAAAAAAAACGTTTTAAAAAACCACGTTTTTCTTGTGGACTAAAAAGTAGAAAATAACTATTTAAATACATTTGATGACAAAAAACGTGGGTACGTTCACCATCAAATTTCCCGACCCATCTGCCCGACCCACGTTTTTTGTCATCAAATGTATGTAAATAGTTATTTTCTACTTTTTAGTCCACAAGAAAAACGTGGTTTTTTAAAAAGTTTTTTTTAACTATTTTATTTTCTCCTTTTTAGTCCGTTGCTACACATGAAAAACGTGGTTTTTAAAAAGTTTTTTATATAGTTTATTTTCTACTTTATCTAATCACTTGATTAAGTATGACTTGACTAAGTGTTTTTAAATACACGGACTAAAAAAATCTTGAGCGACCGATACGCTTTAAACAGAGAAAGGGTGTAATTTACGTTGCTGGCGTGGAGATCTACTCACGAATCACGTGATCAAATCTCCCATAAACAAACAAATAAACGCGAAGCTGAGTTAAGGAAAAACGTGTTTATGTGTATTTTAGCATGATCAGCGTACCAACCGTGTCACCGTTAACAATGTGTTACCGTGTCCGTTCTCCTTTTTAGTCCGTTGCTACACATAAAAAACGTGGTTTTTAAAAAAGTTTTTTTTAAGTATTTTATTTTCTCCTTTTTAGTCCGTTGCTACACATGAAAAACGTGGTTTTTAAAAAAGTGTTTATAAATACACGGACTAAAAATCTTGAGCGACCAGGATTCGAACCTGGGTTGTCGCGGCCACAACGCGAAGTACTAACCACTATACGATCACGGCCAGCGCGCTCACATCGATTGGGGCCGAAGTAACTGTGTCAATAGGCCTCAAGTCTTGTCGGTATCTTTAGAAATCATGTCCTCAATTTTATGGTCCTTGGGGCGTAATTAAATTAAGCTAATTACGGTCACTAATTGCTAGTTTTTATGATTGCATCTGAAATTGTTAGGCGAAAGTAGCATGCATGCCAAATTTCAGGTCTCTAGAGCAATCAGAAGTGGGCTAATTTTCGATGTCAATTTTAACAACAAACAAACAAACAAACGCGAAGCTGAGTTAAGAAAAACGTGTTAAATAAAATACTTAAAAAAAAACTTTTTAAAAAACCACGTTTTTCTTGTGGACTAAAAAGTAGAAAATAACTATTTACATACATTTGATGACAAAAAACGTGGGTCGGGCAGATGGGTCGGGAAATTTGATGGTGAACGTACCCACGTTTTTTGTCATCAAATGTATGTAAATAGTTATTTTCTACTTTTTAGTCCACAAGAAAAACGTGGTTTTTTAAAAAGTTTTTTTTTAAGTATTTTTTTTCTACTTTTCAGTAATTTATAATTTGTGAATTCGACAGTACCAATGCTGCCATTGAAAATATTTGCTTAAAAACACTACCCCCCCCCCCCCCCCCCACGTGAAAGCAGCCTCCTCTAAGTTACCTCCTCTAAGTTTAAAATAGTTTCAAACTCAATTATCTGCCCCTAATAGCCGTCACCAAACCCGTCTCTGTGATTGTAAAATGTAAACAGAGTGAACACCGCTCACCAGATCATGTGGGGGTGGGGTGGGGGTGGTAGTGATAGTGATAGAGAGGAAGAGAGGGGACTGCAAAGGCGCGCTTGCAGCTTGTTTTCTAACTGATCCCAGAAGAGAATTATATATTACGAGCCGACCCGCTGCGTATCATACGCCGCTATTTAGTTTTTTTTTTTTTTTCTACTTTTCAGTAATTTATAATTTGTGAATTCGACAGTACCAATGCTGCCATTGAAAATATTTGCTTAAAAACACTACCCCCCCCCCCCCACGTGAAAGCAGCCTCCTCTAAGTTACCTCCTCTAAGTTTAAAATAGTTTCAAACTCAATTATCTGCCCCTAATAGCCGTCACCAAACCCGTCTCTGTGATTGTAAAATGTAAACAGAGTGAACACCGCTCACCAGATCATGTGGGGGTGGGGTGGGTGTGGTAGTGATAGTGATAGAGAGGAAGAGAGGGGACTGCAAAGGCGCGCTTGCAGCTTGTTTTCTAACTGATCCCAGAAGAGAATTATATATTACGAGCCGACCCGCTGCGTATCATACGCCGCTATTTAGTTTTTTTTTTTTCTACTTTTCAGTAATTTATAATTTGTGAATTCGACAGTACCAATGCTGCCACTGAAAATATTTGCTTAAAAACACTAAACCCCCCTCCACCCCCCCCCCCCCCCCCGTGAAAGCAGCCTCCTCTTAGTTACCTCCTCTAAGTTTAAAATCGTTTCAAACTAAATTATCTGCCCCTAATAGCCGTCACCAGACCCGTCTCTATGATTGTAAAATGTAAACAACGTGACCACAGCTCACCAGACAATGTGGGGGTGGGGTGGGGGTGGTAGTGATAGTGATAGAGAGAAAGAGAGGGGACTGCAAGGAGGCGCTTGCAGCTTGTTTTCTAACGGCTCCCAGAAGAGAATTATATATATAGATATATATATAGATAATTGATGATTTCGTCTCCCAAGAAACGATTGGGAGTTTTTAAAATGCAGTCTGCTAAAAAATGAACCATATCAACAAAATGAACAATCTAAAAAGAACTCTTAGAATTCACGTTCACATACATACAGAAAAAAACTGTTAAAGGAAGCTCTTCCAGATCTTTGTGAGCCCGATCACAAATAAAAGATGTTCAAAATCTTCGGAGGAAACTCATCACTATCATGAAACATTAACACCCGAGTGACTTAGATCATATACTTTTAACAGTTCAAAAACACGATGAACACTACTACATTATGATGAAACCTAAACACCCGGCGACAGAAATGCTACACTTAATTCACATCTCTAGCGACGAACAAGAATATAGTGTGGCTATTTTGCGACCATAGGTTAGAGGAATAATGTGCCCCAACTGCTAGGCCGACATATACATCCCTAACATGTGTAGAATTCTCCATTTTAGATTTTATGACGCCATAAAATTAGTCTACACATTCCTAGACGATGGACGACAGATATAGACTGTTGGGGCCCGCTTTTATTCGACTCAAATAAGATAAAAAGGAACTATTTAGGCATGTATTTTTCACGCTTAATTTTTTTACAGTAATACCCTACTGTGATGGGAGGGTTTTGGGAAGATGTGAATGTATCAATTGTATACTGTAATGTACACTTTAATACACATCAAGTTCGGGGATCGTACCGTGTTGTCGTCTAATTTAAAATGTAGCCTAACACAGTTCAGTGGTGGAAACAAACACAAAGGTCCCATTCAAAGTAAAACTATAATGTTCTTTTTTTACACACACATTGATCTCCTAGTCCTATCTAACTAATCTTAATTTTTTCCTTTACATCTATCTAACTAAATGTTACTATATCCTTTACTCCTATCTAACTAGTCTTTACTATATCCTTTACTCCGATCTAACTAATCTTTACAACATCATTTACTCCTATCTAACTAGTCTTTACTATATCATTTACTTCTATCTAACTAATTTTTACTATATGCTTTACTCATATCGCTCTAATTTTACTAATAATAAAATAACTACGTTACAATTAAATATTTAAATATCAGCGAGTGTATAATGTGTTCGTTTGGTCAGGTGTGTAGGTCGAACGGTCAGCGCGACCTCAAAACAAAGGGAAATAGTCGGTTTGTTATGGAAACACATGTAGCGTAAAGATGGGTAAAAGTAATATAATGACGTCATGTTGATTAGCCAAATTTACCCGAACCCATATAATCGTTGATAGTTAGACAGCCACAAATGACACTAAAAATTTCGGTCTACAGTTTCTTCAATAAAAAAAAAAATTATGACTACCTGCAAATCTTTGACTCTTTATAAAAAAATAGTGGTTAAAAAGCCTTTAAAAGCGAGAGGCAGTGTACAGCGTCCCAGCGCGATAACTCTTTCAATAAAGAACAATTTTAGATAGTCTTAGCACATTCGCATTCACACGGTGTGTTTTCACGCTTATCCAAGATCCAATTTTGTGGACGTCATAAACGATTGACCCCATATCTACTGCGTTATTTTGGATCACTTAATTAACAGTACCCGAAGTTATACTGTTGTGCGACACGTATCAATGGACAGAATATTTTAGAAGCTTAAAGAGAGGTCTATATATGTCTATTCGTGTTTCTTTATTTTGGAGACATTGCTTTGAGAAAGTCAAGGAACAAAAATTAATCCATTAAATAAAATAGTTAAAAAAAACTTTTTAAAAAACCACGTTTTTCTTGTGGACTAAAAAGTAGAAAATAACTATTTACATACATTTGATGACAAAAAACGTGGGTACGTTCACCATCAAATTTCCCGACCCATCTGCCCGACCCACGTTTTTTGTCATCAAATGTATGTAAATAGTTATTTTCTACTTTTTAGTCCACAAGAAAAACGTGGTTTTTTAAAAAGTTTTTTTTAACTATTTTATTTTCTCCTTTTTAGTCCGTTGCTACACATGAAAAACGTGGTTTTTAAAAAGTTTTTTATATAGTTTATTTTCTACTTTATCTAATCACTTGATTAAGTATGACTTGACTAAGTGTTTTTAAATACACGGACTAAAAAAATCTTGAGCGACCGATACGCTTTAAACAGAGAAAGGGTGTAATTTACGTTGCTGGCGTGGAGATCTACTCACGAATCACGTGATCAAATCTCCCATAAACAAACAAATAAACGCGAAGCTGAGTTAAGGAAAAACGTGTTTATGTGTATTTTAGCATGATCAGCGTACCAACCGTGTCACCGTTAACAATGTGTTACCGTGTCCGTTCTCCTTTTTAGTCCGTTGCTACACATAAAAAACGTGGTTTTTAAAAAAGTTTTTTTTAAGTATTTTATTTTCTCCTTTTTAGTCCGTTGCTACACATGAAAAACGTGGTTTTTAAAAAAGTGTTTATAAATACACGGACTAAAAATCTTGAGCGACCAGGATTCGAACCTGGGTTGTCGCGGCCACAACGCGAAGTACTAACCACTATACGATCACGGCCAGCGCGCTCACATCGATTGGGGCCGAAGTAACTGTGTCAATAGGCCTCAAGTCTTGTCGGTATCTTTAGAAATCATGTCCTCAATTTTATGGTCCTTGGGGCGTAATTAAATTAAGCTAATTACGGTCACTAATTGCTAGTTTTTATGATTGCATCTGAAATTGTTAGGCGAAAGTAGCATGCATGCCAAATTTCAGGTCTCTAGAGCAATCAGAAGTGGGCTAATTTTCGATGTCAATTTTAACAACAAACAAACAAACAAACGCGAAGCTGAGTTAAGAAAAACGTGTTAAATAAAATACTTAAAAAAAAACTTTTTAAAAAACCACGTTTTTCTTGTGGACTAAAAAGTAGAAAATAACTATTTACATACATTTGATGACAAAAAACGTGGGTCGGGCAGATGGGTCGGGAAATTTGATGGTGAACGTACCCACGTTTTTTGTCATCAAATGTATGTAAATAGTTATTTTCTACTTTTTAGTCCACAAGAAAAACGTGGTTTTTTAAAAAGTTTTTTTTTAAGTATTTTTTTTCTACTTTTCAGTAATTTATAATTTGTGAATTCGACAGTACCAATGCTGCCATTGAAAATATTTGCTTAAAAACACTACCCCCCCCCCCCCCCCCCACGTGAAAGCAGCCTCCTCTAAGTTACCTCCTCTAAGTTTAAAATAGTTTCAAACTCAATTATCTGCCCCTAATAGCCGTCACCAAACCCGTCTCTGTGATTGTAAAATGTAAACAGAGTGAACACCGCTCACCAGATCATGTGGGGGTGGGGTGGGGGTGGTAGTGATAGTGATAGAGAGGAAGAGAGGGGACTGCAAAGGCGCGCTTGCAGCTTGTTTTCTAACTGATCCCAGAAGAGAATTATATATTACGAGCCGACCCGCTGCGTATCATACGCCGCTATTTAGTTTTTTTTTTTTTTTCTACTTTTCAGTAATTTATAATTTGTGAATTCGACAGTACCAATGCTGCCATTGAAAATATTTGCTTAAAAACACTACCCCCCCCACGTGAAAGCAGCCTCCTCTAAGTTACCTCCTCTAAGTTTAAAATAGTTTCAAACTCAATTATCTGCCCCTAATAGCCGTCACCAAACCCGTCTCTGTGATTGTAAAATGTAAACAGAGTGAACACCGCTCACCAGATCATGTGGGGGTGGGGTGGGGGTGGTAGTGATAGTGATAGAGAGGAAGAGAGGGGACTGCAAAGGCGCGCTTGCAGCTTGTTTTCTAACTGATCCCAGAAGAGAATTATATATTACGAGCCGACCCGCTGCGTATCATACGCCGCTATTTAGTTTTTTTTTTTTTTTTCTACTTTTCAGTAATTTATAATTTGTGAATTCGACAGTACCAATGCTGCTACTGAAAATATTTGCTTAAAAACACTAAACCCCCCTCCACCCCCCCCCCCCCCCCGTGAAAGCAGCCTCCTCTTAGTTACCTCCTCTAAGTTTAAAATCGTTTCAAACTAAATTATCTGCCCCTAATAGCCGTCACCAGACCCGTCTCTATGATTGTAAAATGTAAACAACGTGACCACAGCTCACCAGACAATGTGGGGGTGGGGTGGGGGTGGTAGTGATAGTGATAGAGAGAAAGAGAGGGGACTGCAAGGAGGCGCTTGCAGCTTGTTTTCTAACGGCTCCCAGAAGAGAATTATATATATAGATATATATATAGATAATTGATGATTTCGTCTCCCAAGAAACGATTGGGAGTTTTTAAAATGCAGTCTGCTAAAAAATGAACCATATCAACAAAATGAACAATCTAAAAAGAACTCTTAGAATTCACGTTCACATACATACAGAAAAAAACTGTTAAAGGAAGCTCTTCCAGATCTTTGTGAGCCCGATCACAAATAAAAGATGTTCAAAATCTTCGGAGGAAACTCATCACTATCATGAAACATTAACACCCGAGTGACTTAGATCATATACTTTTAACAGTTCAAAAACACGATGAACACTACTACATTATGATGAAACCTAAACACCCGGCGACAGAAATGCTACACTTAATTCACATCTCTAGCGACGAACAAGAATATAGTGTGGCTATTTTGCGACCATAGGTTAGAGGAATAATGTGCCCCAACTGCTAGGCCGACATATACATCCCTAACATGTGTAGAATTCTCCATTTTAGATTTTATGACGCCATAAAATTAGTCTACACATTCCTAGACGATGGACGACAGATATAGACTGTTGGGGCCCGCTTTTATTCGACTCAAATAAGATAAAAAGGAACTATTTAGGCATGTATTTTTCACGCTTAATTTTTTTACAGTAATACCCTACTGTGATGGGAGGGTTTTGGGAAGATGTGAATGTATCAATTGTATACTGTAATGTACACTTTAATACACATCAAGTTCGGGGATCGTACCGTGTTGTCGTCTTCTTTAAAATGTAGCCTAACACAGTTCAGTGGTGGAAACAAACACAAAGGTCCCATTCAAAGTAAAACTATAATGTTCTTTTTTTACACACACATTGATCTCCTAGTCCTATCTAACTAATCTTAATTTTTTCCTTTACATCTATCTAACTAAATGTTACTATATCCTTTACTCCTATCTAACTAGTCTTTACTATATCCTTTACTCCGATCTAACTAATCTTTACAACATCATTTACTCCTATCTAACTAGTCTTTACTATATCATTTACTTCTATCTAACTAATTTTTACTATATGCTTTACTCATATCGCTCTAATTTTACTAATAATAAAATAACTACGTTACAATTAAATATTTAAATATCAGCGAGTGTATAATGTGTTCGTTTGGTCAGGTGTGTAGGTCGAACGGTCAGCGCGACCTCAAAACAAAGGGAAATAGTCGGTTTGTTATGGAAACACATGTAGCGTAAAGATGGGTAAAAGTAATATAATGACGTCATGTTGATTAGCCAAATTTACCCGAACCCATATAATCGTTGATAGTTAGACAGCCACAAATGACACTAAAAATTTCGGTCTACAGTTTCTTCAATAAAAAAAAAAATTATGACTACCTGCAAATCTTTGACTCTTTATAAAAAAATAGTGGTTAAAAAGCCTTTAAAAGCGAGAGGCAGTGTACAGCGTCCCAGCGCGATAACTCTTTCAATAAAGAACAATTTTAGATAGTCTTAGCACATTCGCATTCACACGGTGTGTTTTCACGCTTATCCAAGATCCAATTTTGTGGACGTCATAAACGATTGACCCCATATCTACTGCGTTATTTTGGATCACTTAATTAACAGTACCCGAAGTTATACTGTTGTGCGACACGTATCAATGGACAGAATATTTTAGAAGCTTAAAGAGAGGTCTATATATGTCTATTCGTGTTTCTTTATTTTGGAGACATTGCTTTGAGAAAGTCAAGGAACAAAAATTAATCCATTAAATAAAATAGTTAAAAAAAACTTTTTAAAAAACCACGTTTTTCTTGTGGACTAAAAAGTAGAAAATAACTATTTACATACATTTGATGACAAAAAACGTGGGTACGTTCACCATCAAATTTCCCGACCCATCTGCCCGACCCACGTTTTTTGTCATCAAATGTATGTAAATAGTTATTTTCTACTTTTTAGTCCACAAGAAAAACGTGGTTTTTTAAAAAGTTTTTTTTTAACTATTTTATTTTCTCCTTTTTAGTCCGTTGCTACACATGAAAAACGTGGTTTTTAAAAAGTTTTTTATATAGTTTATTTTCTACTTTATCTAATCACTTGATTAAGTATGACTTGACTAAGTGTTTTTAAATACACGGACTAAAAAAATCTTGAGCGACCGATACGCTTTAAACAGAGAAAGGGTGTAATTTACGTTGCTGGCGTGGAGATCTACTCACGAATCACGTGATCAAATCTCCCATAAACAAACAAATAAACGCGAAGCTGAGTTAAGGAAAAACGTGTTTATGTGTATTTTAGCATGCCCAGCGTACCAACCGTGTCACCGTTAACAATGTGTTACCGTGTCCGTTCTCCTTTTTAGTCCGTTGCTACACATAAAAAACGTGGTTTTTTAAAAAGTTTTTTTTAAGTATTTTATTTTCTCCTTTTTAGTCCGTTGCTACACATGAAAAACGTGGTTTTTAAAAAAGTGTTTATAAATACACGGACTAAAAAAATCTTGAGCGACCAGGATTCGAACCTGGGTTGTCGCGGCCACAACGCGAAGTACTAACCACTATACGATCACGGCCAGCGCGCTCACATCGATTGGGGCCGAAGTAACTGTGTCTATAGGCCTCCAGTCTTGTCGGTATCTTTAGAAATCATGTCCTCAATTTTATGGTCCTTGGGGCGTAATTAAATTAAGCTAATTACGGTCTCTAATTGCTAGTTTTTATGATTGCATCTGAAATTGTTAGGCGAAAGTAGCATGCATGCCAAATTTCAGGTCTCTAGAGCAATCAGAAGTGGGCTAATTTTCGATGTCAATTTTAACAACAAACAAACAAACAAACGCGAAGCTGAGTTAAGAATAAAATACTTAAAAAAAAACTTTTTAAAAAACCACGTTTTTCTTGTGGACTAAAAAGTAGAAAATAACTATTTACATACATTTGATGACAAAAAACGTGGGTACGTTCACCATCAAATTTCCCGACCCATCTGCCCGACCCACGTTTTTTGTCATCAAATGTATGTAAATAGTTATTTTCTACTTTTTAGTCCACAAGAAAAACGTGGTTTTTTAAAAAGTTTTTTTTTAAGTATTTTATTTTCTCCTTTTTAGTCCGTTGCTACACATGAAAAACGTGGTTTTTAAAAAAAGTTTTTTATATAGTTTATTTTCTACTTTATCCAATGACTTGATTAAGTATGACTTGACTAAGTGTTTATAAATACACGGACTAAAAATCTTGAGCGACCAGGATTCGAACCTGGGTTGTCGCGGCCACAACGCGAAGTACTAACTACTATACGATCACGGCCAGCGCGCTCACATCGATGGGTGCCGATGTAACTGTGTCAATAGGCCTTCAGTCTTGTCGGTATCTTTAGAAATCATGTCCTCAATTTTATGGTCCTTAGGGCGTAATTTAATTAAGCTAATTACGGTCTCTAATTGCTAGGTTTTATGATTGCATCTGAAATTGTTAGGCGAAAGTAGCCTGCATGCCAAATTTCAGATCTATAGAGCAATCAGAAGTGGGCTAATTTTCGATGTCAATTTTAACTACAAACAAACAAACGCGAAGCTGAGTTAATAAAAACGTGTTAAAAACGTGTTAAAATATTGAAGCTCGGAAATCAAATTTACATTTTTCTTGTTTCCTCTATTGAGCTTTCATATTTTAACATTTAAGAAACTTTAGTAAGAAAAAAAAATAGCAGTGTGAATCAGTGGCGTTAGCGAGAGGGGGGTGGGGGGGGGGGGGGCGCGGACCGCACCGGGTGACACCATTTAGGGGGATGACACCAAGGCACAAAATAGCAAAATGTATACAGAAAAATAAACAAAATAGCAAAATGTATACAGAAAAATGATAATTCCACTTAATTTAGTGATTAATTAGAGTGTTACATAGTCTTTTAAGAGCAAATTTTACAAATCCCGACAAGGGTGGAGAGGGTGGGGGGGGGGGTGTAACACTATGACGTGAACCTGCTAATGATAGAGAAAACATGCTACATCAAGCTATATTTATAACCAACTATATAAATACATGCGTATATACAAGAAAAATGTAAATTTGATTTCAGAGCTTCAATATTATTCTAATGGATTAATTTTTGTTCCTTGACTTTCTTATATATATATATATATATATATATATATATATATATATATATATATATATATATATATATATATATATATATATATATATATATATATATATATATATATATATATATATATATGTGTGTATTTAGCAAATTGGTCGGTTGCAGGTACCTGCCTTGGGGCAATAGACCACTGGGGCCGGTGCCGGTTGGCCGCAAAGTCCACGAAAAGAGGGTCAAAACCTACCTCGACTGACCGGAGCCTTATATGAGCTATGTTACGAAAAAAAAGTTTGCCTAACCCCTCCACCCCCACCTTGACATTATGTGAGGGCGTAGACTGACCCTGGAGGGTAAGAAAAAAAAAAAGTTTCCCTCGGAATATTACCCAAACTGTTCATATTTAGGCCCTAAGCACTCCACATAATTGCCAATTAACAAGTCATTATTCATTCAAATTCTCAAAAGTGTTTTGAAAACTAATATATTTATATATAATTTTTTGTTTCGGGGAGGGGGGGGGGGTGACACCATTAAGTGCCGCACCGGGAGACACCCGACCTCGCTACGCCACTGGGGTGAATACATTTGTATATATGGATTTTCATCTCTTGTGCAAGCATCGTCATACTATGAAAAGAAATATACTACATTTATGCTTAAAATTAGTTTGTTATATTAAAATCAACGCACTTACCAGTACAACATATCTTTGAGTTTCATTCTCTAAATTTAATTCATAGTTTGTAAATACACAAAGTTGCTAGTTATAAATATGATTTAGAAAAATAAAAAACGGTTTAATTTTAATACATGGCATTCAGTATAATCCATTTAAGATTCCATGTAAATGATTCGATTTGCGCTATATATTTTTTTATTAGTTGCTTCACATTAAATTGTTATTTTAAAATAAGGGAAACAACTAACATGTATTTGTTTGCAAAAAAGAAGACAATAAAAATACAATGTAAACATAAAGGATTGTTTTTTTTTACAATACTTAAGCAAGAATCTAATGATGTTGTAGGGTATGTTTTGTCTATTTTTAAAAATACTTAGATTTCTCATAATGATTTTTTGTCTCTAAATGTAATGAAAAGCAATAGCTCAAAGACTTGCAGTTTTGCTTAAAGTGGAAAATAATCTTAACTTGAGCATAGCCACCATTGAGGTACAGAAAAGAGTAATTTTGGATCCCTTGAAATCAAGGGACAATATCAAAATATAAATCATCCACTCTTGTGTTTAGGTGACATGTAGCTGCGCCTCAAGTTTGCAAACTGAAAATGTAATTAGAAATAAAAAAATTAATATAATGATTGTTTTTAAGACTGTTTTAAAACGTTTCTTATATAAATTGTTCAACGGCAAACCTTGTTTACCTCTTATGTAAAACAATTCTAGCACTCTCCTCGGTTCTCCATTTAAAATAAAGAATCAACTAGGTGGGTGGTAATGCAAGTACTCTTGTACCTTCTCGTATACAGAGTATAGAGAAAGTATTGTAATTTTGCACACCAAGTTTAATGTAATTTTGACAGTTTGTACCATCTTACACCTCCCTACTTTAATTTATACAGAATATAGAGAATATATTAAGATATTACATTACAAAAATTAAATCGAGATTGGGATAAATTGGAATTTTTACAACCATCCGGAGCCCAAAAAATAGTTTTGCAATAATGTCCGTTTCAGTTAGCTTGACATTATTTCATGTATAAGTATTATAGCAAATTTGATGTTTTTCTAAAATATTGAACGATTTCCGGTAAGCGTAACAGGTGCTTACTTTACTTCCGGTTTATCAAAAGCCTATATCTTGTGAACCGTTTAAGTTTTGTTGATGAACTTATACTTTTGTATTTCGAATTTCTTAAAAAAATTTCTTTATTTTGATACTTTTTATTATCATTTTTGATCATTTAATATCATACTCACATGAAGCATAAAAAACGAGGGTTGTGTCACTAATTTTCTATAGCCCGACTGCACTTTAAGTGTTATCCGAACCCTTATTTTTTAAGAAAATACGAGAAAGTTTAAAAGAAATCACTCCCGCTTTATTTGGTTTTGCCTCAGAAATTGCTAGACCAGCATGGCCGACACGGCCAAATTTAGCTGAAATTAAAAAATGTTTTCTTTATATTGCTATATAACAGCTAGCAGCATGCCCGGGTTTCTTTAAATACATTTTTGTTTCGATGAAATGTCTCTATCACAATAAAAAAAAATCTTCTGTAAGTTTAAAGAACATCAACGAATTTACCAAAGAAAAACATTTTAGAAACTTAAAATTAGGTCTATTTATGTGTAATCATGTTTCTTTATTTCCGAAACATTGATTTGGGAAAAACAAGGAACACAAATTAAACCATAAGATAAAATGTTTAAGCCCGAAAAGCAGTTTACCTATTCATTTCTATTCTTTAAGAAGCTTTAGAAAAAAAAATAATCATATAATCAGGAATCACCGTTTAATAAATAATAAAAAAATATATTGAATTGTTAAAAATTATATAGATTTTCATTAAATATTTCTTTGTTTTGGTTGTTTCCCATTTGTAAATTTTAAATTTAAGGAGGGGAAACAACAAATTTCCTAATGTTCGCTTCATAACGAAAATTATAATGGAAACGAAAAGCGTTTGTTTTAATTGTTATCTTAAACAATAGTAATAATAATGTTTTATGAAACATACTGTCTCCTCTCCTCTTATTTTATTTTTGTATTTTTTTGAATAAATTAATTTGCTTTAAAATATATAGGAAAGCTTAGCACAATGACCTGCTGAATGTTTTAGAAATGAAACCACCTAATTAAAACATTCTGATTACATTTTAGATCCCTTAATTAAGGGACAAGATCATATTGTTCGTTTTCACCCAGTCTTTGAGTTTAATCGATCAGTTTCTGCTGTTTAAGTTATAATAATCTAATAACATTAGTTATTTTATCATAGCTGAAAATGTGCTTATGAGCACACCTGTTTGATAATTTTAAAAAGGGAAACAAGTCATGGAAAGGGTTTAAACGTTTGCCTATCTTTCACAATTGTTTAAAAACATAGGGAAAAAGAATAATTATACAAGATCGTGTGATGGAGTCTATAGAATAAAGATAATCCAACCGCAGCTACAGTATTCTTTTAACAAAACAACCATCAAGTAAAAATAAAAGAATATTTTTTTTTAACTAAAAAAAAGATTATGGTCAGCTGTGGGCTCCTAAACGACGTGCCCCCCGCCCACCCCCCGCACTGCGGGGTCTGGCGGCACTATAGTTCCGCCCCTGCATCCCTTACATGTGTAGAATTTACCATTTTAGATGTAATGACGGCATACAATTAGTACACATTCATAGACAGTGGACGACAGACATAGACTGTTAGGTCTCATTTTATTCCATTCAAAATATATAAAACTCACCGTTTAGTCATGTATTACTTCACGAAACTTAAACAAATTTAACAGTAATACCTTACTGTGATTGGAGGGTTTTGGGAAGATATGAATGTATCAATTGTATACCCTAATGCATCAACCCACTTACAGAAGATCTTCATTTTCTATATGGTACGGGGATTTGATGTATATTTTGTAAATAAACAAACTCGCTAGTTATAAATATAAAATGCGAAATAAAACACTGTTTAATAAATAGTAACATTAAATATATTGTAATGTTGAAAAATAGAATTGATTAACATTAGTTATTTATTTGTATTAGTTGCTTCCCATTTGAAAACATTCCTTGAAACCAAGGGAAACAACCAATATTTGTTTGTTTGCCAAAGAACGACAAAGAAATATAAAAAAAAAAAAAATGACATTATCAACTTTAACATTAAACACGCGCATTTATATAATGAAAGGGAGAAATGTGTCTATTATTGAAAATTCGTAGATTTAAAAAAAAAATTATTTGACTCTAAAAAGTGTTAAAAGCCATAGCTTAAAGACTTTTTGAATTGTTTAACTAAGTAAACCTTCTTTAAATAATTACTGACATACACTCTTTTAGAAAATTAATTTTAAGTCCCTTGAAAACAAGGGACAAGGTATAAATATACATCTTTGTTCATCATTCGATAGCGTCGACTGGTACAGGCATATAATCTTTACATACCCTGCCTTCTCTCGTATATAGATATACATATACAATATTGTGTTATGGATGTTGGGGAGTCTTTAATTACATTTACTGGAGCAAGTTGTTCTACTTGAAAGAAAACGAAGGCACAGTGAGATTGGGTTTTTAGGGGAGAGTGTGGGGCGGTAGGGAGGAGGGAATACACAAAAAGGCTGTCTGTGTAAAATGTTGGTCTGGTTCAGGTAGGGGTTGGGATTCCCTGAAATAGAGCATGTATTTTAGAAGGGGGGACAATGATTATAATGTACAGCTTTATTTTGTTAAAAAGAAGAAGTATAATTCACCCTGTTCAGTTACACCTACTATTCATCACAGTCCTCTTTATTATTATTATTATGTATATTTGAAAATCAACATAAATATTTACAGAAATTCAAGTTAGACATCACAGAATACATAGAGAAAGTTAGATAATGAGATTGATTGTATAAAAGGGTAAAGGAGTGAATAAAGGGAGACAGTCCTGGCTTACTGCCTGACTCTGCTCTGCAATTACTTGATGGCTTCCCCTTTTCGGGAACAAAGCAGCTAGAATAAAGACAGAGTAGATTACATTTGAATAATTCTTAAGATTTTAATGCATAAACATAATAAAATCACATTGTGTACGTATGTGTTTTAAGTACAGTTGGAGAACAAAAGAATGTGGCCGGACTTGGCTCCGTACCTGGCTCTGCATAACATTTTTTTTTCCCAAAGAAGGGGGAATACTTGCGGTTGCATGACTACTTGGTATGGCTCTGAGATGTTTACTGTTGTAGTGCTTGTGGTATTGCGTCTTGTTGTTTCCCTTTCAGTCTTGTGTTCGTCGCCTCGTGGTCCATAAGGTCATGTCCTCTACGTCGATGGTACAAGTCGGTCGCAGGAGCTCATCATTCCACGGGTTTTGCTAGACTGTTGATGTAATCTGTCAGGTTTTATTTGTAGTTGCCCCTCATTAGTCCTTAACTACATAATGTCTTGGTCGTCGTTTGGCTTGGTGTGTCGTGTGCTTGTTCCCTGCCTTGTCGTCAGTGTTTCTCCCAGACTTTTTCTCCGTGGGGGGGGGGGGGGGAGCGGACACTGGTAATAGTATTTATTTTCTTCGCCCCCCCCCCCTAATGAGATGCTGAAAGAAACTCAGCTTTTCGTCTACAATGGGGGGGGGGAGGGTTGTACCTTGGCGGTAGGCTCGTCGCTATCGCCTCGTGGTCCCTAAGGTCGTGACCTCTGTGTGTATGAGTTTAGTTCGGCCACCGTAGCTCAGACATTCCCCGAGTTATCTGAGCTATCAGTTGAGTTTGTCACGTGTTATGTCCTTATGTCCTTCATTTACCCTTCGCTACCGTATCGACTTCGTCTTCTATGTGTAATGATGTAATTACCTTTCATTGTCGTGTTTTTTTTGTCTTTTTTTTTTGTCGGGATACGTGTGGGGAGGGGAAGGGGGATCTCGTTAAGGTAGTTGTCAATGTTCATCAAGTTTAAAAACCGCAAAGCTTGCTAAACATTCAAGTAATACCCAGCTTGTTATCTAATCAAACATTTCGCCTTACAAATTAAGAGGCGCCTTTTACTGCAAGGACGGGAACGAGTGCTATGGGAGATGCGGTCTAATACCAGGGGAGGTGTTGAATAGTCTTAGGGGAAGGTGCTGTCTAGTGGAAGTGTGGAATAGTGCGAGGGAATAGGCAGATTAGTGAAAAGAGAGGCGTGAGTAAGTGCTATGTAAATCGCTCATGTATGCCTTTCCGTTGGCCAGACTTTCTCCTGCAATACAAAAGTCACTCGAAACATCAACATAAAAAGTACAATCTATTACCAAGTGATTAAAAAGTATAAGCGTGGCGACTATGCAGACAAAACAAACCATGAAAAATACAAGGAAGAAGAAAAAGTAGGTGTCCCATTAACAACCGGTTTAGAGAAACTGTAAAATATATTAAAAAATTAGAGAAAAGTTTTGGGTAGAAATGAAAAAAAAATATCTTATACATTGCTTTGAGAAAATCAAGGGAAAAAAATAGTTCATTAAAAAAGAATATTGGAGCTCAAACACACTTTTTCTTTTTGATTTCTCACTTTTGAATTCAGACCTACATATTTAAATATTTAAAAGCTTTAGTAAAAAACTTGCAGTGTGAATAAATCGGTAAATATGGATTTTCATAATTTGTGCATGGATTGTCATAATATAAAAAAAGATGGTGCATACGTAATACTACGTTTATTTAATTTCAACGCAACTATCAGTACAAAAGATCGTCGAGTTTCATTCTTTAATTGGCACGTATTTGTGTTGCATATTTGTATTAAACAAACTCGCTAGTTATAAATATAAGATGCGCAATAAAACACCGTTTAATAAATAGTAACACTAAATGTATTGCGTTGTTGAAAAAAATAATAGATTTCCATTATTTATTTGTATTAGATGATTCCCATTTAAACATTCAATGTAAATAGGGGAAGCAACTTATACACTAAGTTCTTGCTGAAGAATCAAAATAATAATACTATGTAAACGAAATTGGTTGCTTTATTTATTATATTCAAGAAATGTATTAATATTTTGTTATGTATTATTTTGTCCATTTTTTATAATTTTCTTTTGTTTTAAAATATTTAAATTGCTCTAAAATGTTTGGAAAAGCATTTGCTTAATGACCTACTACATTTTTTAAGATGTGAAACTGACGTTTATCAATATGGTTTAGCTACAATTCCAACTAAATATTCTGGATCCCTCGAAATCAAGGGACTAAACAAAATTTAACAACGACACGGTCTACTGACTCTGACACACCACCCCTACCCTTCGCCTTTTAACTATTATCAAGAACCACTCATTTTGCTAGGCTTCGTTGAGACTTGACCAGCATTTACTTACTATATATTTGTCTACATGGTATATAAATGATTTCTATAATGGTTCAAACAGAATTGTTTTTTTTTAGATATAGAGGACCTACATAAAACATTCACAACCCTTTTTTTTCTTCGTTTTATGGGAACACTTCTAACCATATTTTGACTTTGAGACCCCACTTTAGGCCCGATACCTGATAAGTAAAACCAGACAACAATACAAAAATCACCCCGAAAACAACGCAGCATGACAAGTGTCTTGTCTACTTTACGCCTCCCCTCCCCTGTGCTCAACAGTCACAAATGATATACAAATAAACACTGACACATCACCCCTACCCTCTCATTGAGTTTTAGATAATAGTAAAAAATAGTGTAACATAAAATGGAAAAAAAAAACTGCTTAAATATTTCACCTAAATAAAATAAAATAGGCCATTACAAAATATACATTTAAAATATCGAAATACTTTCTGTCTACATAAATAAAGGGACAAAACCCAAGAAAAATTCACCCCAGCCCCATCCTACTTCAACTAGATTTCTTGATGTATGGTTACTAACATTGTATCACCTTTTGTTCATGTCATGATGCTGATGTTTATTCCTCTTTAATTATTAATTCCTCTTTATCTGCCACTCGTGGTGAATATAACATTGTTGAACTTGTTTTTTCTTTTTATGGAATATATCTTAACAATGTTGATGTGATTATTTAAAACATGGACATTGAACGTATTTCCAAAAATATGAAATCAATAGACTAGATCAAAGTTTTTTATTTTCAGTTTTTGAGCCTAAGCGACCCGTAACTTCTCTTTGAATTAGCAAATAACTATTGTATAATATTAATTGAATACCATAAATAATTTTAGCCTCGTTTAAAAAAGTATTTTTTATGGATAGTTTAGCGGCCAACCTTGTGTTCTTCTTATGTAAAGCTACTCCAGTATTGTCCTGGATTGTCCATTGGAGAAACAATAAAAATAGGCAAACAGCTTTAGGTGGGTGGTAATGGTTTTTGCAACCAATGCTGGTAGACTAGCATGGGCGACACGACCATATGGAGCATTTTGTTAAAACATGTACAAGCAATAAAGGTCGATCCTATACAGAAAATATTATTAACAGAAAAGTTGATCTAACGATTGTACGCGGTTGACAACAGTTCGAAACACGGAATTCAAAACGCAATTAAGTTAATTGATCAATGGTCAAGACATTGAGATGGGTGGCACATTGAATTATGGGGACGCTAATCTAAGGCACACGGTTATTAAGTCAAACAAAATATAATTATAAGAATAATTGATGATTTCTTCTCTTAAGAAACTATTGAGAATTTAAAAAAAAAATGATATTCGCTATAACATGAACCCATATCAACAAAAAGAACTATGGAAAAGAAACACTTAGAATTTACATTCACATACAAAGAGAAATATCTGTTAGAGTACACTTTACTAGAAACTCATCAATCTAATGAAACATCAACATCCGTTGCTTAAACGGTGGACGACAGACATAGACTGTTGGGGCTCGTTTTTTCATTTAAAAAAAAAAAAAAAAAAAACAAAGCACTGTTTAGTCATGTATTTCTTCAATCTTAAACAGTGCTAGTGGAGGTGTTGACTAGTGGAGGTGTGGATTAGTTCTAGGAAAGATGAGAACTAGTAATGGGGAAGGTGTAGACTAGGACTGAATAATCGTGAAAACGTACGATAGGATCATATCGCTTATCTCCTCTGGCTCAATGTACAATGTTAGCGATGTAATGACTTTTGTCCGTCAGATGATTTGTACGTATTTAGTGATTCGGAACGAAGTTCCGATAAATAGTTAAGTCCTTAGACAGAAAAGTGCATGCGTTCCGTTTTGTGCTGAATTTTGTGTGTGTGTGTGTAGCGCCTGGCATAAATAAAGGTACATGGAACGAAATAGATCTTAAATAGGTCTTAAGAGTTAATATCGCATTAACACGATAAATGTCTGTATCAATAAAATGAGTGTTTTATTAATTATAATCAACACAGCTATTACTATGTTCTTAGTTACTATTTTGTCTATTCTTGATAAATTTAGGATATCTGAATAATTAAGTTGCTCTAAAATGTGTAGAAAAGCATTAGCTCAATGACATGCCAAAATATTAAAGATGTAAAAATAACATTAGTTCTTTATTTGACTTAGTTGCTTAAGGGTTAGGGGAAAGGAGGGTTTTAGTGTTTTAAAGCAAATATTTTCAATGGCAGCATTGGTACTGTCGAATTCACAAATTATGAATTACTGAAAAGTAGAAAATAAAACAACTAAATAGCCGTCATTAAACCCGGCTCTACGATGTACACATTTAGCGTGAACTACAGCTCACCAGACCATGTGGGTGTGGGTGTGGTTGCGATATGCCTAGAGAGGAAAAGAGGGGACTGCTCGGCGCGCTTACAGCTTGTTTTCTAACGTCACCCAGAAGAGAATTATATATATATATATATATATATATATATATATATATATATATATATATATATATATATATATATATATATATATATATATATATATATATATATTTCATATTTAAGTATATTTCAAATAAAAAAAATCAAAAGTATTAATCTAATTCTAATCAAATATAAAAAAAATTGAACTAAAAATGATAGTGTCTATTCAAAAGCAAGGACATTTTAAGATTTGTAACTATTGGCTTTTCCGTCGCACAAGGTTGTAGACTCCAGACCTCTACCAGTCTTGATAATTCAGATGATGAACAAAGCAATGTGCATTTTTTTTTTAAATGAAAAACAAGAAGCACAATCAGCGTCGTACGCTCTCTTTTTTTCGTTTTTTGCTTTTCAAAATTGTATTTATATTATAATATATAATTATATAGTGAGACCACGGACTGTCTGTATTTTCTTCCACACACACTCCTCACACCCCCTCGCACCGCTGTAATGTCGACTGTTATAAGTTACAAAGTTATAAATAATTAAAAGATTGCAATTGTCCACTTCTGTGTCCAGTGATTGATCATCTCATCTGTCTATCTGACCCGGAAAAGGCATTTCGTATTTTTGGTGCTCTCGACAGGTGCAGTGATCAATTTTCTAACTCGGCTATTGGTGAATTCTGCAAGTAAGACATACGCTTTGTGGGTATTATGGGATTAAAACGTGCAATTCTTTGATAAAGTATAAATCTTATAATATCGAGCTTGGCTTTCAAATTTCAGTGTAAATGTAACTCACCTTTTTTTCACATAATTATCAATTTCCTGATGTATATAATCATGTGAAAATGTAAACTTATCCTTATATCATTTTTACTTTCTCGTATATACGAAGTATAAAGAAAGTATTGTAATCGTGCAAAAAAAAATCTAGATTTTTACAAATCTCGACGTTTTACACCGCACTGTTACGGAAAAACATAATTTTGCAATCGTGTCCGTATGTCTGTGTGTCTGTGTGTGTCTGTGTGTCTGTCTGTGTGTAAACACGATTACTTGAGTACCGTTACAGTTAGGTTGATGAAATTTCATATATACGTTTTTTATCAAAATCGTAGATCCGTATCAGCTTTTGAGCGATTTCCGATAACTGGAAGTGGTACTTTTTCTACTTTGAATTTTTAAAAAGCATATAACTTGAGTACAATTTCAGATAGATAAATGAAATTTCATATGTAAGTAAAAGATCTAATTCTCTACCTTCTATCAAATTTTGTTGACCGGAAGTAGTAATTTACGCTATTTCCGATTTCTCAAAAAACGCATGTAAATTAAAAAAGTAATAATAATATTGCGCACTATTATGCACATTTTATTTTGGCGTTCGCTTCGTTCGCTATTCTTTTTTCTACGAGATTCTATTCTATTTTTAAAAGTTTAAGTAATTAAAAATCATGTCTATATTCCGAGTTATATAAAAATATTCGAGAACGTTTAGGGGAGATCACTCCCGGTTTATTCTTATACCCAACTCTGTCTTCGTCTTTCAATTTTTTTAAATGTAAACTTTGTCATTGGTAGCTTTAATTTTCACGGAGCCTAAATTATATGTATGTAATTATAATTCATTCAAAATGGAATACTTTTGCTTATCTTTGAGATAACTGTTTATATCTCTCAGTAGACCTTTCCCAAAGATGTATTATTTCCGATAGCCCAAAATGTCAATTGTTAAATTTTATTTGTCTCTAAAATATGTTATAATAAGCATTTTGAATCATGAGTTTTTCGTCTCAAATTAATATGTTTACAATGTGTCTGTGCGCCAGTATATTTCTAGACGCCAAGCAATGCTTTAGAGATGCTGTACGAAAAGACTGTGGTCAGTCTGTAGAACACTTGTTGTCCGAAATGGCTTGGCAGTTTGGCCCTTACGGGATGTATAGCGCCCTTTTGGGATGTGGATCTAACAGCTGAAACCAATTAATTTCCCTTCGTAAGTTCCTTTGAGCCATACACGAGAAATTTGTTTTAAATATATTTTACAGATGTTATAAGTTAAAATATATGCAGTAGGCCCATACAAGCTATGTAGTTTGACATGTTTGGGCGGGAAGAGGGTGGTGTAGGTGTCTTAGTTTTTAAGTTAGCCACCAGTCTTCAAGGAATTTAATTAAAATCAGAATGGTGAATGGCAATGGAAATATTAAATAACGTTATGTGCTTTTTTGGTTTGATTTAGTGAAAAGCTTTGCAATGTTGTGTTACATAATATATTCATAATACCATAACATTCTGTACATTTTGTTAAAATAAAAAAATCTATGTATTTTTAAAATGAATGCGAGTATAACAGATTTGGGAAAATATAATAAACGATCTAATTCTCTACCTTCGATTAAATTTTGAGACATTTCCGTTGACTGGAAGTAGTACTTTACGCTACTTCCGATTTCTCAAAAAACTAATGTAAATTTTAAAAGTAATAATAATATTGCGCACCATTATGCGCTTTTTTATTTGGCGTTCACTTGGTGTGCAATTAATTTGTCTACGAGATTTTATTCTATTTTTAAAACTTTAAGTATTTAAAATGGATTAAAAATCATGTCTATAGCCCGAGTTCCCATCCCCTGTTATTTTATATAAGAATATTCGAGAAAGTTTAGGGGAGATCACTCCCGGTTTATTTTTCACGTTTTCCAAATTAAAAAAATATTTCTGTGACGACGCAAGAATAATAGCATCTACATATTTTTTTTTTGCAATTAGATAGTATGCCAGTTTTATGTTTTGCCTATAAGGAAGCTGACTCCAAGTAGACTGCGCAAAATACGTGACGGCAATGATGGTATTGATATAGTTTTAACTTTATTCGCATATGTACACGAATATACATTTCAACATATACGTATATATATATATATATATATATATATATATATATATATATATATATATATATATATATATATATATATATATATATATATTTATATATTTATATATATATATATTTTTTTTTTTTATTTATTTATTTATATATATAACATACATACATGTAGGCTACATGTATTAGTTTAAGTAAGATTATCTCGTACCCTACAAGGGCGATAACCTAGAAAAAGAGACAAGCTCCACAATGTATCATATAATCCACGTTTTAAAATAAATGAGAATATTTGATTATGCAATCCTAATGTATAATTTTATTTTTCTCATAAACTTGTTTAAACCTTAGATTTTTGAAAAAGCTACCTATTTATGCACTCTCATATTTAAAAAAAAGAAACGAAACAGCATTTTAAAATATTTTTATTTTATATATGCATTACTATAATATTGTTATTTATTTATCAGTAATCCATTTACCAACAACATCTCGTGTAAGTCACATTTATGAAAACGATAAACATGACAGTCGTATTGGAATAGCAGTTTTAAAATTCATTATGAATGCTCCATTGACTTTTGAGTCATTTCTTCTGTTTGAAGGAGAAAAAAAAATCTACATAGAGAAAGACACTAAAGTCCCCAATGCAGCCATCTTCACTGTCAACAAAGAAGACGACACTCTCGGAAATATAATCACCACTCAGCTGTTAAAAGACCACCAAGTTTTATTTGCTGGCTACAATATCCCTCACCCCTTGGAGCACAAGTTTGTCCTGAGGAACTAGACCACACCTGACTACACCCCACAGGAAGCTATCACAAATGCCATCACTGATCTCATATCTGACATCACAAATGCCATCACTGATCTCATATGTGACATCACACATGCCATCACTGATCTCATATCTGACATCACAAATGCCATCACTGATCTCATATCTGACATCACAAATGCCATCACTGATCTCATATGTGACATCACACATGCCATCACTGATCTCATATCTGACATCACAAATGCCATCACTGATCTCATATCTGACATCACAAATGCCATCACTGATCTCATATGTGACATCACAAATGCCATCACTGATCTCATATCTGACATCACAAATGCCATCACTGATCTCATATCTGACATCACAAATGCCATCACTGATCTCATATCTGACATCACAAATGCCATCACTGATCTCATCTCTGACATCACAAATGCCATCACTGATCTGATCTCTGAAACTTCCCTCTTGGAAGAAAGATTCAAGGATGCTGTCAGAGACAAGCAAGAAGGATCCCCTGTCTAGACAATTCCATATTTTTAAACCACCAATATCACTCATCCATTCACCATTGCTGTTCCTGTACATAACACATTCTATATCGTACTTCATGACATTTTTTTCACTTATCATGAAAACCTGTTGGATATAAAATGTTTTGAGACTGAATGTTTTTAGTTATGGTAAAAAAAAAATTAAAAATAAAAGTAAGTCACATTTATGAGTTAGATAATAAAACTTCTGAAGAAACCATTTCATTGCCAACAAGACAAATTTATTTGTCACACATGAAAAATCTGAGTTAAAGTTTTTCTGTAGCTGGCGTTTAACACCAGATACACCAAGAAATTACTACAACAGCACATAGTGGTACAGACATACGACACCTCCCACAGCAAGACCTCCAAATTCTCATAACCCCCGACCCCGAGACTTGGCAGAAGGTTATGCGCAGCCGTCACCATAAATTTTGGGATGTTGCACACAGTTAAAATAATGGCCAAAAGTACCACTACTTTGGCCAGCTTTCTTTCCCGTGTTGAGAGATTATCCTCAAAACTGCTGGGTGGTTTTGTTTTACTTTGCGTAGAAATATTAACCCGATCGATGCGCACCGCGGTGCGAATTTTAGAAGAAGATTTGAGTGCGTAGATCATCCAAAACGTACAGACGATGATGATGGCTTGAGATGTTGCAGACAGACACACCCCAGCGATCAAGTCTGCGATGAATACACAAAGGACACATTCTTGTTGGTACACAATTTTTAATTGTGTTGCGTACACTACGGTTGCATTGATTCCTGTCCCTACAATAGGAAACGTTACGCGTTGTAATGGTGTAAATATGAAGACAGGTAGATGGATACCTATATGCAGGAAATAAATGATCAAAATCATGAAAACGCATCGTGTTGTTGTGAATACTTGTTTTACTCTAAAAGGGGAGATAACGCAAAAACATCGCTCGGCGGATATAACCGCGGTTATCCAGCATGAGATTAAATACGCGATGTACCTCATCCAACTGAAATAAAAAGCGCCGATGGTGTACGGGTCGACAGGGCTGTTGGGGTAGATGATGTTTACCAAGTAGCAGAAACAGCTGGACAGCTGTAGGACGGCCACCGTGAGGTCGGTGAAGGACAGGGTCCAAAGTCCAACACTCATGCATGTCCTTGAGACCCAGTTTAAAGAACACGAAGACGTTGACGCTGTTAGTCAAGACGCCGGTCATCGCAATGACGCCGTGGACGCTGATGGTTAGCGAAATGAACAGGTACTCCATCACCTCATCGGAGACTATTTCATCTTTTCCGCCGTCGAGTACTTCCACATTTACGACACCACCTCCAACGATTTCCGTCATATTCGCGGTTGATATTATTTCTTCAGAAACCGCCATATTCATTTGAAAATATATTCTTTTTTTTTAACGAAAGTTAATTTAACAAATTGCAGCAGAAAAAACTTTAGGACAGCGGAGCAAGCGAATATGAATATACACCGATCTGTCGCTAACAAAGCGAATCTAGGAAATTATTCAATTAGTTTTATTATCAAAGTATGTAAGTAGACTATGTAGAAATATCAGTCTATTAGAGTCACTTGTTTAGGATTACTCACATTAAACTACATGATCCGCCGAGAAAGACGTACTCTTGATAGATACAGATCAAAACACAACGGGTAGTAATTACCGTGAGTAATGTGCAAGCGTTAATTAACTTACATACAATTATTTTTTAATGACACATTTCAAGTGCGTTTACTGTCGCATTATATAATTATTAGCAAATATAATACGTAGTTAATATGATTTCTGTCTTCGTGTTTGAATAATTATCTCCAAGAACGGCTTTATTAAATGTATATTTTAATTCTCTTAAAGTAACAGTAAGGCGTAATTTTACTAGAAAAATAAAAGGGTTATCCGAAGCAAAGAACAGAATAATAGTTTATAACTATTCTAGTAATTAAATCTAACAACTAAAATTAAAAAGTAACAATTAGTCTCTTCAGGTCATTAAAAAAAATAGAAAATAAAATAATTGACGAAAATTATAAATGAGAGTCATTTGATATTTTAGAAACAATGTTTCGTTATTCTCTGAGATATAGTTTTTTTTTAAAAAAAGACTAAATAAGATGACATAACTGCGTGTGTATTTAATATTTAAGAACCCTCTATTTGGTTACTCTTTAAAGCTGGAACTATACGAAGAGAATTAAGATAATTATCGTTACGTTTATCAGCAATTAGAATAATTGTTCCGCCATTGTTACATTCAGGTTTTTGTTTTACTGATAACTGTATGATGGGATACAGCAAAATGAAAAAAAAAGAGCAACGGAAAAAGAACACAAAAAGAGTATGCAGGAGGAAATTTTCCTTAAAAAATCGATCATTTATAGACGTTTGGTAAATATGTCTAATTGTACATTGGGACAATAAAACATTTTTCCACACACTATTACCAAACGGAAGTGTATTAGTGTTGTAAGTTTGTATCTGCGCATTCGATTGTGTTTGCATAGTTTTCAGTTGCGCATTTTTCCGTTGCGCATTTATTTCTGGGAATCACAGAATCACACGCTTATGCTTCAGATGTTAATTAAACTGATAATGTATCGTTCATCATAGCTTTTCTGTTACTATTGCAATTTAAGTATGCTTTTTTTTGTTACTAAATAAAACAGGCCAAAACTGTTCAATCCTGTGTTTATTTATATTTGTTGTGCTATAAATGTTTTGTTGCATTCTTCAACACGTAGTAGTAAATAAATGATTTCACGCAGATAAAATATGCTTTACAAATAAAAAAGAAATATAAATAACATTGATGCAGATGAAATAGAGTTCGTCTGTGTAAATGAATAGATAATTTGCTGAGCTATATGTATCATCGATTTTACTTTGCTCGACTCGAGACAGGTACCCATTGCAGCTGAGTGAGCTCAGGGATTTCAAAAGAATGGAGAGGTTGACATTAAGAGGTCTACGTTCTATTGAACAGCCACACATACATATAATCCTTGAGGTGAAGGAGTGTTACATTTTTTTTATACTTATGTATGTTTTCATAAATATTTAAAAGGCTATTAAACAGTCATGAAAATTTCAAGATGGTCGAGCATCATGGCTAGACTGGGTCGTCGGACATCGGACAAAAAGATGCTAAGAACAAGTAGGGCTTGTAAGTAGGTCACAATTTCTCGTTCTCGTACTATGCAGCTAGTAGATTTCGAGACCGTACACTTACAAGCCCTATTCCCAGTGGGCTGTCAGGACCGTTGATGTAATGGGCATATTAGTACTCTCTAGATCTAAATTATCCCGTAACCCTTATGTCTATGGTTAAGTGTCGGGATGCCTAACCATCTCCATGCCTAACCACAGCCGGATGCCTCCATCTAGATGGCTCGCCTATAACTCCCTATTACTACATGGGATTCGGTGTCACCCCCCACACACATGATTCTGTCACCACCGCCTTGTGGCACTACAAGCGGGGTAACCTGAGGTGTGTGCACAGCCAAAATGTTTTCATAAAAAGCGTTTTAATAACAAGCTTTTATGTAATAATCAGAGTTTCTTCCAGGCATCTCTTCTTCATCTTTTTACCGCCCCCCCGAACGAAATGAAATTTATATAATTTATATAGAAAATATATACTTTTAACAGTGTCCGCCCCCCCCCCCCCGAAGAAAGTTTAC